>NC_137113.1:45892859-46147859 GCF_949357685.1 Gobio gobio
AGGCTACTGTCTCAAATACATTTTCACATTGCCATAATAGGCGTGCTAATGTTGTTTTCCTCAACGTCCCAGCATAATGACAGAGAAACGGGCTCTGATAATGCATTACTAATGTTAGCAATGAATGACGACTCGCCGTTTTTATTTACCAAACAATTCCTTAACGTTACCTTTTCAATTCAATGACCCACCTCCTCCATCTGCGCTAACCTAACATTACTTTGCACGAACATGCATAACTTTGTTCGACTGTCATGAATATTTGAAATGTCCATTTACATTAAGTACAAGTTAGCCAAACATATGAACCTTACCTGTCCAGGAGAAAATTAGCAACGTTGGCATCAGTCTTCAAATTATTCTCCGTTTTCAGCCGTCTCCTTCTTTCAAAGGCATCTCTTATACAAATCCTTGTTTTATTTCGGACACTGTCACAACGTTTTTCTTATTCATAACGAGGTCGTTTAGGTGTCGTAAAGTTAGACATTGTTTATCCAAAAAGTTTATAGCTGCAGCTGTGTTAACTAGAGCAGAGCTGGCAACCCGAATGCAGAAACACTACTGACTTTGTGATTGGTAGATAGGTGGAGGGTGGCGCTTCAGGCATGACACAACATGTCAACATCAACATCAGTTGAGGGCTGCAACTTCACTTTTAAAATGACAATATCTTGGCCGGACAACTGTTGTCAGTGATATAAGTATTTGAAATTAACATGATTTCTTAATGTCTAGTGACATATCAGGGCCATTTTATGATTAATTGAAATACATTTCTTACATACAGTTCCTTTAATATTATGCAGCATTATGAAAGAAGTCTCTTATGTTCATCAAGCCTGCATTTATTTAATAAAAAACAGCAATATTGCGAAATATATTAAAATAATGGTTTTCTATTTTAAAATAATTTAAAATATAATTTATTCCTGTGATCACAGCTGTATTTTCAGCATCATTACTCCACTCTTCAGTGTCACATGATCATTCAGAAATCATTCTAATATGAGGATTTAATGTCAATGATGGAAACTGTGATACTATTTTCAAGATTCTTTGATTAATAAAAAGTTAAAAAGAACATAATGTAATAATATTTCACAATATTAGGCTACTGTTTTTTCTGTATTTTTGATTAAATAAATGCAGGCTTGATGAGCATAAGGATATATATATATATATATATATATATATATATATATATATATATATATATATATATATATATATAAATAATGTGTATTGGATTAGATTAAACTTTATTGTCATTACACAAGTACAGGTACAAGGCAACGAAATGCAGTAAGAGGCTGGTTCGCCCGAACAGGGTATATATATATATATATATATATATATATATATATATATATATATATATATATATATATATATATATATATATATATATATTATATTATATTTACATATTGCCCCTTTTTTACATTTGAGCCCCTGCCCCTGACGAACTCTCTGCACGGCCCTGTGTGTATGTATGTATTTATGTGTTTGTGTGTGTGTCCATGTGTGTGTTCAGGGTCCATAACAGCCTCAGGCATCTGTCACCACATGCATTTTAATAAAGATAAATGACTCATTCTGGTCTGGAAGGAGCCGTTAATTTTTTATTGACTTAATTACACATACAGTTTGATTACACATATTTGAATGTCACACAACAGAGGCAAAACTATATAAAACAGTAAAACACGACAGGTTTTCTACCTTAATGAAAAGAAAAGCTGGCTTAAATCTTTTGTGCTCTTGACACACACAGTATATGACTAGTTTGTTTATATAAATATATACATTTTACTGGTGTAAATGCAGTTATGGGTCACATGACGGCACAGCAATGGCACTGATCTGTATTTTCAAACATTAGGTTTTTTTTAGGCCTAAATCAAACACTATTTAATAAATAAATCAGTATAAACTCTGTCATAAAATGTCAGATTGTGTTCTCCTCTGAGCTTAATATCATGGTATTAATGTATCCTCAGAAGACATTTCATTCCCTCCTGCTTTCCCCATCAATGGCCCTAAAGAATAGAGGTCATCATTGTATGAGATTCACTTTCAGACCAAACTTTCATCATAGAAAAGTGTAATATGCATATCAAAATATCCTTACCGTGAAGATGCTCTTCTTATTGATACATCTTTAAAAATGATAACGTGTTAATGAAATCATATCTTATGTCTGACTTTTTATATTTTAATCCGATTTCTAGGAGAACACTTACCTGATGGTTCATTGTCAAGCACCTGCTTTTTGATGAGGTACATTTTCATGAGCAGAAAGCAGATGGAGAAGAAAAGGCCAATCCCTGCTCCTATGACGGCATATTTCATTTCTGAGGCTCAGAGGAAGAAAACATGATATAATTAGAACATTTATCAGCTTTAAATGTGTTTTGTATGGTTTGGATTCTAAGTTTTAGTTTTCTACCTGGTTCATCACTGGAAGGGTCTTGTCCCATTACACACGTCACCAACAAGCAATCTGTAAGACAACAGTCAAGTAGTTTATCCTTATTAAATATGTATCAGATATTTATGTTGCCTTAAAGAAATTTTCATGTTATGATTACGTTCTGTTTTGGTTTAGTTTTATTGTTCCTTGTCGCTGTGTTTAGTTCAACCTAGTTTCCTTGTGTTGTGTCTCGTTTAGAGTTCCCTATTCCCTATATAGTGCACTGTCTGATCGTTCCCTATACCCTATATAGTGCACTGTCTGATCGTTCCCTATCCTTTATATAGTGCACTGTCTGATCATTTCCTATCCCCTATATAGTGCACTGTCTGATCGTTCCCTATCCTTTATATAGTGCACTGTCTGATCGTTCCCTATCCCCTATATAGTGCACTATCTGATCGTTCCCTATCCCCTATATAGTGCACTGTCTGATGGTTCCCTATCCCCTGTATAGTGCACTGTCTGATTGTCCCCTATACCCTATATAGTGCACTGTCTGATGGTTCCCTATCCCCTATATAGTGCACTGTCTGATGGTTCCCTATCCCCTATATAGTGCACTGTCTGATGGTTCCCGATCCCCTATATAGTGCACTGTCTGATGGTTCCCTATTCCCTATATAGTGCACTGTCTGACGGTTCCCTATACCCTATATAGTGCAGTCTGATCGTTCCCTATCCCCTATATAGTACACTGTCTGATGGTTCCCTATCCCCTATATAGTGCACTGTCTGATGGTTCCCTATTCCCTATATATTGCACTGTCTGATCGTTCCCTATACCCTATATAGTGCACTGTCTGATCGTTCCCTATCCCCTATATAGTACACTGTCTGATGGTTCCCTATCCCCTATATAGTGCACTGTCTGATGGTTCCCAATCCCCTATATAGTGCACTGTTTGATGGTTCCCGATCCCCTATATAGTGCACTGTCTGATGGTTCCCCATCCCCTATATAGTGCACTGTCTGATGGTTCCCTATCCTCTATATAGTGCACTGTCTGATGGTTCCCTATCCCCTATATAGTGCACTGTCTGATGGTTCCCAATCCCCTATATAGTGCACTGTCTGGTGGTTCCCTATCCACTATATAGTGCACTGTCTGATGGTTCCCTATCCCCTATATAGTGCACTGTCTGATGGTTCCCAATCCCCTATATAGTGCACTGTCTGATGGTTCCCAATCCCCTATATAGTGCACTGTCTGATGGTTCCCAATCCCCTATATAGTGCACTGTCTGATGGTTCCCTATCCCCTATATAGTGCACTGTCTGATGGTTCCCTATCCCCTATATAGTGCACTGTCTGATGGTTCCCAATCTCCTATATAGTGCACTGTCTGATGGTTCCCCATCCCCTATATAGTGCACTGTCTAATGGCTCCCTATCCTCTATATAGTACACTGTCTGATGGTTCCCAATCCCCTATATAGTGCACTGTCTGGTGGTTCCCTATCCCCTATATAGTGCACTGTCTGATGGTTCCCTATCCCCTATATAGTACACTGTCTGGTGGTCTCCTATCCCCTATATAGTGCACTGTCTGATGGTTCCCTATTCCATATATAGTGCACTGTCTGATCGTTCCCTATCCCCTATATAGTACACTGTCTGATGGTTCCCTATCCCCTATATAGTGCACTGTCTGATGGTTCCCAATCCCCTATATAGTGCACTGTCTGATGGTTCCCAATCCCCTATATAGTGCACTGTCTGATGGTTCCCAATCCCCTATATAGTGCACTGTCTGATGGTTCCCTATCCCCTATATAGTGCACTGTCTGATGGTTCCCTATCCCCTATATAGTGCACTGTCTGATGGTTCCCAATTTCCTATATAGTGCACTGTCTGATGGTTCCCTATCCCCTATATAGTGCACTGTCTGATGGTTCCCTATCCCCTATATAGTGCACTGTCTGATGGTTCCCAATCTCCTATATAGTGCACTGTCTGATGGTTCCTTATCCCCTATATAGTGCACTGTCTGATGGTTCCCAATCTCCTATATAGTGCACTGTCTGATGGTTTCCTATCCTCTATATAGTGCACTGTCTGATGGTTCCCTATCCCCTGTATAGTGCACTGTCTGATGGTTCCCAATCCCCTATATAGTGCACTGTTTGATGGTTCCCTATCCCCTATATAGTGCACTGTCTGATGGTTCCCAATCCCCTATATAGTGCACTGTCTGATGGTTCCCTATCCTCTATATAGTGCACTGTCTGATGGTTCCCAATCCCCTATATAGTGCACTGTCTGATGGTTCCCTATCCCCTATATAGTGCACTGTCCGATGGTTCCCTATCCCCTATATAGTGCATTGTCTGATGGTTCCCTATCCCCTATATAGTGCACTGTCTGATGGTTCCCTATCCCCTATATAGTACACTGTCTGATGGTTTCCTATCCTCTATATAGTGCACTGTCTGATGGTTCCCTATCCCCTATATAGTGCACTGTCTGATGGTTCCCTATCCCCTATATAGTGCATTGTCTGATGGTTCCCTATCCCCTATATAGTGCACTGTCTGATGGTTCCCTATCCCCTATATAGTACACTGTCTGATGGTTTCCTATCCTCTATATAGTGCACTGTCTGATGGTTTCCTATCCTCTATATAGTGCACTGTCTGATGGTTCCCTATCCCCTATATAGTGCACTGTCTGATGGTTTCCTATCCTCTATATAGTGCACTGTCTGATGGTTCCCTATCCCCTATATAGTGCACTGTCTGATGGTTCCCTATCCCCTATATAGTGCATTGTCTGATGGTTCCCTATCCCCTATATAGTGCACTGTCTGATGGTTCCCTATCCCCTATATAGTACACTGTCTGATGGTTTCCTATCCTCTATATAGTGCACTGTCTGATGGTTTCCTATCCTCTATATAGTGCACTGTCTGATGGTTCCCAATCCCCTATATAGTGCACTGTCTGATGGTTCCCTATCCTCTATATAGTGCACTGTCTGATGGTTCCCAATCCCCTATATAGTGCACTGTCTGATGGTTCCCAATCCCCTATATAGTGCACTGTCTGATGGTTCCCAATCCCCTATATAGTGCACTGTCTGATGGTTCCCTATCCCCTATATAGTGCATTGTCTGATGGTTCCCTATCCCCTATTTAGTGCACTGTCTGATGGTTCCCTATCCCCTATATAGTGCACTGGCAGTGGTCAGAACAGTATGCATAAAAATATGCATAAACATATTTAACAAAGCAATTGCAAACATTTTATTTAAAGTTTAGTAAATTAAATGGAATCTACAACTCATTGAATGGCATTAAATATTAAATATGTACTTATTATATTATTTATTTGTAGGGCTTGCTTTTGCGTTTTATGGAGAGACTATTGCACTTCCTTTTTTATAATACAAATGTGTCTTTACAAATGTGCAACTTTATGAAACTGTTCTGAGATCAGGGAAAAACCACATAGAAACTGACCCTGTGTCCCAATGTCCATACTATCCATCCTAAATAGTGTGTGAGATTAGAATAAATGTGTCCCAAAGCATAGTACGTTGAAAAGAGTAGGCCTCGGATAGTGTGGATCCGGATCACTGCACACTACAAAGGCTAATATTGCCCACAGCCCATTGCACTGTGGAGGAGGATTTGCTTCAGAACTACAAACACGAGTAAAGTGTTAAAAAACTACAAAACATGGCGGATATGTACGACCGACGGTGAGAGGTTTAGATAAGGGTTTGAGTGACTAATAATCATTTTAACTTGATACAAAATATTTATTTACTGTTATCCGTGTTATATTTCATCTGCAATAACAATGTGGACTTTTGTAAAGAACCATTTGCATTAAAGCCCACTGAAGTTTATTGAAAAGTGCAGCATTATTCAATGTGTTGATGTCATTTCCCCTGAAACAGGAAGACAGGGCGAGACATATCGATCAGCTCCGCCAATAGCGTTTTGTTTATGTCACAGCTCGTCCAGAGCCGTTGAGCATTTACAGAGATTAAAAATCACTTAAAGCCTTTATACATAATGCATTATGAAAGCATTTAATGCATTAATTATGCCTTGTAATGCATTGTATGTCTCATGGATAATTGTAACCACAGTTATAATGCTAATCTATTCATTGTTACACTTTTAGAAAGCACAATACATTAAAACACAACAATCAATTTCAGATGTGACAAAGAATCTGCAAAATTACAATGCATTTTAACTTTGGTTACATTTATTTATGAAACAATATAATGAGCTGATTGAGACGCACCCTTCAATTCGTTACATGTATATGATAATGCTTACATATACACACGCTTACATTTAAAGAGAGAAAACATGTGAATGGATTAACATTATATGCGGTTAACACGAACCCGTCCAAAACAGCGCCGCTGTGTGCATCTGTCCCATCGGTCCGCGTCAAAATCGATAAATGTAATTTCTTATTTTTGTTTCAGTATTTATTTATTGATCCTTAATTTCATTTCAAATAACTTTTCTTGATGTTTTTATATATTAAGGCACTTCTGTTATTCACGATCAAGTATCGTATTTAATGGGAACTTATTTTTATCATTAGTTACGTGAGGCAAAAGTAGTTAAGAATGAAGAATAAACTGAAATTCACGGCATTTCAACAACTTACTGTGATAAAACGATTTCCCATTTGCTTTCCCCCGCCTGTTCTGGCATCCTGGCGCACATCAGCCGTCCATCATGTTGAAATAGTGAAGTTTAAACAGTCACTAGTAAACAGCCGCTCTAGCTTTTTTCGCTCGTCACATATCACAACTATTCAGTGTTTTCAACCACATCATGTTTATTTTAGGTTTCAGATATTTGAATGCACATGAGTACTCGTAAAAAACACACACTGTGGAAGCGGCGATAACAATACTTTCAGTTATAATTTGACTATTTATGTCAGATACACATTATATAGTAACTCTATAGTCTACTCTATTCTTCTCCCAGTTCACCGGTCACTCACTTTCATGTGTTTCGTGAGACGAGGAGGAATTTACGTGATGTAAATCCGACAGATCCGATTCTCTGAGGCGCAAACTAACGTGGCGCCGCCCATCGCGCATTATAGATCAACTAACATGATCATTATAAAGGGTTTTAAATGACTAAACAAATTCACTATCGTATAGCTCATGACATAGTAAACCAGTTTGTAAATATTTTGAATAAAAAAGAAAAAACTAAATAAAAGCGATGCAGCTGTCATAGCACTATTGTGGCTGCTGAATGTCACGTGAGAAGCATGATACGTCGCCATGGAAATAATTAGGCTGTCACGATTCACCAGTGAGAGTGCCCGTGATTACCACCAGAGGGCACTCCACCCCAGACTATTGCCAAACCATCAAAGACTACATTACCCATAATCCTTTGCCCAGACTCATCAGCACTAATTGTTTACACCTGTGTCTCATCTACATTGTTACCTCAGCTATTATTTACCATGTTCACTCTGTCATTCACTGCGAAGTCTTGTTTAGTGTAACAACTGCAATTCTCAGCGTTCTCACTGGTTTCTTGTCTGTCGGTTTTTGGATTACGTGCCTGTTCTTGGATTACTCTTATGCCTGTGTTTCCTGCCGTGTTGTGTTTGTTTGTTTGTTTGTTTGTTTGGACTGCCTCCCTGGGTTTTCACTAGTGATGGGCAGACTAGTGATGTGTCGTTCATGAACGATAACATTTCTCGAGAACAACAGGTTGTCTCAGAGAGCGATTCGTTCATTTTGTGTTGACTACGCGATTGAGTCGTTTTTTTTAATGTTTGTTTAGTTCAGTTTTTTTTGCTAGTTTAATTGATTTTCCTATGAAGCCTGGACACATTGGGTTGTTCAGAACGGATAGGCATAACAAATGTTTAATGCACATATCTTCTGATGATTTTATAATAATAAATATATTACAACATGCAGTCAATAATACGACTGTAATGTTGTATATGTTGCGAGACACTGAACAGGGAAGCGGTCAAATGAAAAAAGAACAAACGATTGAACGAACGACTCGAGAGATGAACTAATCTTTTCTGTTTCCGGTGACTGCATAGCCTTGCCTATGGGGCTGGGACTTCATGAACGAATGACTCAAACCCGAAGACTTGAGACTGGTGAACTAATCAATTCTGTTTCCGGACTGCATGTATTGCATATGAGGCTGTCACGGCCCAGATCAGACATGATGACGGAACAGCTCACACCCGAAGACACGAGAGGTGAACTAAACTTTCCAGGGAACAGACGTGTTTAAATGTGAAGTGACAAAAGAAAGAACGAGGTGAGGTGAACTAACAGACTGCATACATAGCCTGAAGACCCAGCTAAGCAATTAATTAATTGTTTCTTTCTCAAAATTTGGCCATGGCTGCATTAGCTTATAGTTTATTTTTTATTCCAAAAGTACTAAATGTGTTGAAAAATGTAGCATGTAATATTTTAATTAGATTCTGCTGAAATGAACGAAATGACTTGAAAAAAGATTTGTTCATTTACAAGATTCAAAGATCCGAGTCAGTAAAATGATCCGAACTTCCCACTACTAGCGCAGACCGAGGCTTTGTGAAGCACTGAAACAGTTGAAGCAAATGTGCCATATTGTTTCGAAGCTGACACCCATCTGACACCCGTCTCTTCGGCGACACCTAGTGGTCACTTGCATGTGTTGATCTGAAATAACCTTGGCATTAATCCATGTAAAAAAAAATGTTTTTAAGTCTGTCTGACAGCTACATGATCTTGGTTTTGTAACCTGTAGCTTCCTCATTGTGAAGAACTAAAGGGTTTTTTTGGTCATGAAAAATGAACATTAATAAAATAAATAAAGCCACAATGTGTCACATTTGTTACATAACATTTTTAATCAAACATATTATTTGCTCTGCTGTTGAAGGACTTAAATCACTGCTATCACAAAATCTCTCCTCTCACCAAAACCCACGAGGTGAAGATTGATTAACTTCACTTTTAAACTGTGGGGAATTAGGTTCATACAGATGTGTGACTGTGTGGTTTGTTCCCGCCCCTTTCAATCAAACGCAGTTCCCCTTGGAGGGAACTCGCACTGCGTCGACGGGTGACCACACTCTGGGAACGCCCCCAGCGTGGCGCATCTGAAGCATGAATGAAATCAAGCCAATCTGATTGGTGCTGCGTCATGACGTAGTAGATGACGGCATACCCGGAAGATACAAAGGGACGCTGATACATACACACAACAGCTTTTGCTCTTCAGCTGAGCGCTCTGTGTTTGTCAGTCTTATTTGGTGCTGTTTGTCTACAAACGTTGTTTTCACAAGCATTTTCTCATGGCTCGCGAACTCCGTGGCTGGTCCCGTGCCTGTTGAGGCAGCACAGCTGATCAATCATGGGACTCGCAGATGGGTCTGTCAAGGGAACCTGAGAGTGCTGAGGCATCTTCTCCTTCCCTGTTTGACAGTTCCATCGTTCTCCTTCCCTGTGTGGAAGCCTGCGCTGCGGCTTCTTCCCCCGGGGTGGAGGACCCGATGCGTGAGCGGTCTGATTCTGAGGAATTAGACGGGCTCCGTATTGAGGCTCGCCATTTTCCTAATGCAAGATTCAATCTCGTGTTGCCGAGGCGGCGCGTAGGTTAGGGTCTGCTATTAAAGTGATACAACGTGACACGGTGTGAAGGCATGTAATACTGTTGGGTGCGAGGCATGCAGTCAGCTCCTGAGGGTGCTGGCTGTTTTCATTGAGAAATATCTCGACGCGTACTGCCGTGCGCCTTTTGGGTGTTTCAGCCTCGCGCCTGTTTGGCTTTCTTCTCGAGGGATGAAAGCCAATTGTATTATAACGGCTTGAACCACGTTGCTGAGGCAATGTGTGGTTTACGAGTCTGTATAAATACAATAAAACAGTATCATCTGAGGATTATGGCTGCATTTAATTCCTCGGAATTCAATAAAATATGATCTAAGTTAGATATTCAGCCTATCATTCAGACCAGGTTGCACGGGTTGGGTGATTATGATGGCATTTAATTCTGAGGAATTGAGTGTCATGTTATCTGACTTTGATAAGTTAGATACTTTTAATCAGTTTGTCACCCAAGCGTGTTTGACTTGTCTGGATGTTCATCTAAGATGGGAGCATGGCCTCCTCGTGGCCCTCCTTTCTGGCGTCTCGCTTCAAGAGGTACACCTTCATAAGATTTGACAGTCTGCATCTCCCGGCGACGCCTGGTGCTAGAGTGCTTGCATCCTAAGTGTGCCTGGGTTCCAGCTTCACACTAGGACGGGTGTGATTTCGGTGTGGCCTAGTGGGTATTAACGTTCCCAGAGTGTCGTCACTCGACGACGCAGTGCGAGTTCCCTCGAAGGGCAACGTCTTGGGTTACGACTGTAACCCCTGTTCCCCGAGAAGGGAACGAGACACTGTGTCTCGTCGCCACACCTATCACGGGCAGAGCGCTCGCTTCATCGCAATAAAGCTGTTGTGTGTATGTATCAGCGTCCCTTTGTATCATCCGGGTATGCCGTCATCTACTACATCATGACGCAGCACCAATCAGATTGGCTTGATTTCATTCATGCTTCAGATGCGCTACGCTGGGGGCGTTCCCAGAGTGTGGTCACTCGACGACACAGTGTCTCGTTCCCTTCTCGGGGAACAGGGGTTACAGTCGTAACCCGAGACGTTTTCTGACTTTATCTCACACAATTCTGACTTTATCTCACACAATTCTGACTTTATCTGACACAATTCTGACTATATCACAATCCTGACTTTATATCACACAATTCTGACTTTATATCTCACAATTCTGACTATATCACAATCCTGACTTTATATCACACAATTCTGACTATATCACAATCCTGACTTTATATCACACAATTCTGACTTTATATCTCACAATTCTGACTTTATATCTCACAATTCTGACTTTAAATCACACAATTCTGACTTTATATCACACAATTCTGACTTTATATCACACAATTCTGACTTTTTATCACACAATTCTGACTTTATATCTCACAATTCTGACTTTATATCTCACAATTCTGACTTTAAATCACACAATTCTGACTTTATATCACACAATTCTGACTTTTTATCACACAATTCTGACTTTATATCACAATCCTGACTTTATATCACACAATTCTGACTTTATATCTCACACAATTCTGACTATATCACAATCCTGACTTTATATCACACAATTCTGACTTTATATCACACAATTCTGACTCTATCACAATCCTGACTTTATATCACACAATTCTGACTTTATATCTCACAATTCTGACATTATATCTCACAATTCTGACTTTAAATCACACAATTCTGACTTTATATCACACAGATCTGACTTTATATCACACAATTCTGACTTTTTATCACACAATTCTGACTTTATATCACAATTCTGACTTTATATCGCACAATTCTGAGTTTATATCTCACAATTCTGACTTTATATCACACAATTCTAACTTTATATCTCACAATTCTGACATTATATCACACAATTCTGACTTGATATCACAATTCTGACTTTATATCACACAATTCTGACTTTATATCTAACAATTTTGACTTTATATCACACAATTCTGACTTTATATCACACAATTCTGACTTTATCTCATACAATTCTGACTTTATATCACACAATTCTGACTTTATATCTCACAATTCTGACTTTATCTCACACAATTCTGACTTTATCTTACACAATTCTGACTTTACATCACACAATTCTGACTTTATATCTCACAATTCTGACTTTATATCGCACAATTCTGACTTTCTCACACAATTCTGAATTTATATCACAATTCTGACTTTATATCTCACAATTCTGACTTTATATCACACAATTCTGACTTTATATCACAATTCTGACTTTATATCTCACAATTCTGACTTTTTATCACACAATTCTGACTTTATATCACACAATTCTGACTTTATATCACAATTCTGACTTTATATCACACAATTCTGACTTTATATCTCACAATTCTGAGTTTATATCTCACAATTCTGACTTTATATCACACAATTCTAACTTTATATCTCACAATTCTGACATTATATCACACAATTCTGACTTGATATCACAATTCTGACTTTATATCACACAATTCTGACTTTATATCTAACAATTTTGACTTTATATCACACAATTCTGACTTTATATCACACAATTCTGACTTTATCTCATACAATTCTGACTTTATATCACACAATTCTGACTTTATATCTCACAATTCTGACTTTATCTCACACAATTCTGACTTTATATCACAATTCTGACTTTATATCTCACAATTATGAGTTTACCTCACACAATTCCGACTTTATATCACACAATTCTCACTTTATATCTCACAATTTTGACTTTATATCACACAATTCTGACTTGATATCACAATTCTGACTTTATATCACACAATTCTGACTTTATATCTAACAATTTTGACTTTATATCACACAATTCTGACTTTATATCACACAATTCTGACTTTATCTCATACAATTCTGACTTTATATCTAACAATTTTGACTTTATATCACACAATTCTGACTTTATATCACAATTCTGACTTTATATCTCACAATTCTGACTTTATATCACAATTCTGACTTTATCTTACACAATTCTTACTTTATATCACAATTCTGACTTTATATCACACAATTCTGACTTTATATCACACAATTCTGACTTTACATCACACAATTCTGACTTTATATCACAATTCTGACTTTATCTTACACAATTCTGACTTTATATCTCACAATTCTGACTTTATATCACACAATTCTGACTTTATATCTCACAATTCTGACTTTATATCACACAATTCTGACTTTACATCTCACAATTCTGACTTTATATCTCGCAATTGCAAGAAAAAAAGTCTTAATAGCGAGATAAAAAGGTCTCAATTACCTTTTTTATTGGTTATTCTGTGGCGTTAACAAGCTTCCATAGTCATAATGTATGATTAAGAGCTAAACTGATTTTATAGTTAAAATTGAAAATGTCCTGGAAAATGATTGCTGAAGAAAAGTGGGAACCCTGATAAAGGCTTTAAGAAACAGTTTATTTTATCATATATGCCTGTTTTTAGCTTTATTGTGTAAATCAGTGTCTCTTTATCAGCTTCCCGGAAACACAATCAAGACCTGATCGAGAGGAAGTGAGATTATATCTGTGATTGCGACATCACTTCCTACTTAATACAACACTGAGACATGTGCAAACCTCTCTCAAAAATGCAAGACAAATGAATGTTAAAAAGAAACTACGTACTATCTAGGTCAGCACATATTACATTACATCTTTATAGAGTTTTATCTGATTAGTTATTTTGTTATTGATACTTAGACCTCATGCAATCACACGCTCGATGTTACTGGAATATGTAATATGATCTTGTCAGTAAATAGATTATCTGTCACAAGTAAATAATTCATTTCATATTCTAGGTCAAAATGTGCTTGGGCTTTTGTTAGAGCTTCTCAAGCATCTTATCAATAAAGCATACAAATCATCATCATTCTTTTAATTTGATGCCTCAGTTTTGAATACCAATAAAAGCAAACAATTTTAGCAACGCAGCTTCCATAAACTGAATGATATTCCTTACCGATGGTGAAGATAAAGCAGATGGCTGAGCGGTATCTTGCACGTTCAGGCATTTTTAAGTCTAACATTGGTTGTTTTGCATTTGTTTGCCGATGTGCTGCTTTTGAAATCGAACCATTTCCTGTATGTTCACCAAATGGTTTCTAGATAAGATCAAATGATATGCACGCAGCCCCTCAGTGCTCTTTCCATTAGGGGATAATTGTTTTTAAAACGCAGAATCAAGTGCTCTGATGTCAAATGCTCATCACACTTTGTTCTAGTTAAAGAATGGGATCAGGTTCATCCGGATAAAATGCTCCATTCAAACACCAGTCAATGTTTTGAGATGCACATGCATTGCATGCCAGATCTATTGCTCCACTTTGTTTTGCTACGACCACAACACACTATTGGGGCCAGGACGAGTTTTGTTGTCGAAAGAAATGAAAGCAAAGATGCATTAAATTGATCAAAAGTGACAGCAAAGACATTTATAATGTTATAAAAGATTTGACAATCTTTTGATCTTTCTGGATCATGGTTTCCACATATATATTTAGCTGCACAACTGCTTTCAACTTTGATAATAATCAGAAAGGTTTCTTCAGCAGCAAACATGTGATCATGTGACACTGAAGAATGAAAACTAGAAATTGTTTTCAGAAATAGATATTTCTGTAATATTTGACGAATGTAATGCAGCCTTGGTGATCAGAAGAGACTTCCATCAAAACACATTTAAAAATCTTACAGACCCCAAACGTTTTAAGGGTATGTACATATAAAGCGGTGGTTGATTATGATTTGACTTTTTTAATAGGGGTGTAACAATATATCGTGCCACAATATATCACAATATAAAAATGCAACAAAATGTATTGTGGATAGTGACAATATGTATTGAGAATAGTTCACCCAAAATGAAAAATTCAAGTTTTCAGAGTTTTAGTGTCAGTACTACATTAAACTACTATATGTAATGATGAATATGTATAATGTTTAATAATGCACTGGGGGAATATTTGTGGGTCCTGATGCCAAATGTCTCATGTTACCAGTAAAAGGTGGCCTAAATTAGTTTAATAAGTAGTTAGTGACTGAGTGCAAGCACATTCGTCTAAAATAATTCTGCATTTTCAGCTTCAGAATCATGAATATTTGTATTCTGGTGTCAACATTGTCCTGTGTGTTGTGTTACCAGTACCAAATCCAAGCCTATTCATTTTCACCCTCAATTTTAATCAACAGTACATTTTTTGTAAAAAAAAAAAAAAAAAAAAATCCTTTTACCATATGTCTTGGTGTATCTTAATAATATTGTATCGTGAGTTCAGTATTGTGATATGTATCGAATCATGACATGAGGGTATCGTTACACCCCTATTTTTTAACTTTAGTGAGTGTGTAGTGTCGCTGTTTGAGCATAAACAACATCTGTAAAGTTATGACGCTCAAAGCTCAAAGCAAAGGGAGATATTTTCTTTTACAGAAATCTCTTTTTAAGAACTACAACAAACGGCTGGTAGGGACTACAACGAGTTAGTGACATCACTTACCCTAACATTTACATTAACCCCGCCCCCGGGAACACACAACAAAGGGGGTGAGGCCTTATATTGCCGAGATGAGAGGATCTGTATTTCTTATCATTGGATACGATGACGTCGAGCACCTCAGCCTATCCCATTGTTGCCAAATCGGCTACTTTAATACTGTTGCCGCGGGCTGTGTTTCTCAGCTGGTTGAAGCAACCCCAAAAATTTGATATATAGCCCTGAGAATGCAAATTTTAGAGATACATCGTTTGCAATTCGTTTGCGGATTCCGATTTCCGATTTTTTGTAAGTGTGACCTTTCGATACCGATTTTTGCCAATTCTGATTTTCTTTCAAACAACTATAACTGACAGCAGATACAAACAAAAAACTACTTTTCTGAAATTTTTATGATTTGATCAAAAACATGTCTAATTAATTGAATTAATACAAAAATATTTACCAATTTGTTTTCAATAATAGGGCCCCATGAATTGTTTTCCTCCCCCAGAAATTATGTGTATTTTAGTTTTTCTGGTAATCAAATGAAGGCATAAAACATTAATTTATTTTTAATCAAATTAAATTTAAATAAACTCTTTAATTTTTTTGCAAACAAAGTGCTGCACAACAGAGGTTGCGTTACGAAATGTTTAATGGCACACTGTAAAAAAAATCCCTGTAAAAGTTATTGTAAAAAAACGGCTGAACTTTACCGTACAAAAATACGGTAGCAGCATTTTAGGTTCCCATTCAGTCGGTCACGTTCGACGTATGTCGGACGTACCGACGAATTGGGATCACTTCTGGGAGCCCCTATCAGCTTCGAGCTATCTAGAACCGGCCAATGAACAATTGGCGTGCAAGATTTGCATCTCGCGCTCCGCCCCGCACTGCGGGTATAAACAGGAAGCGAGAGCGAATGCACGCTGTCATTCACTTGGGAGCCAAACGGCATATGAAGGACTCACTCATCACTGAGTATTTTTCGCTGCTATCAAGCAAGACTTTCAAGACCGGAGAACCAGAGGAGGACGCGTGTTGGAGGAACGGCACGTTTCAGCGGGATCCGCGCTGACTCACCGAGCTGCCTCTGAGAGCAGAGAAAACTGCTGTTATCACAGCAACGCTGTTGGTCTGGGTAGGGCGTTTTCCTGCTGAGTACAGGCACGGGCTGCACTAACAATCCCGTGCGCTGTCGCGTTTCCCCCTGAGTGCTTCAGCACAGAGCGTTTTCCTCACAAAAGAGCTTCACGGGTGACGTGCCGTCTTTTTCAAGATGTCTTACCACCCGTGCGTTTCTGGATGCGGTCGTTCCCTGTCCCCTGCTGACGGTCACAATCGCTGTCTCACGTGTTTGGGCACACAGCGGGAACATGACTATCTCGGAGCTTAGATCGAGACTCTCCTACCTCCGGGCTGGGGGAGTCCCCTTACCCATCCCACGAACTAGGTCTACCCCTAACCCGGGTGGACCTGCTTCTTTGGATGGCCAGGGTGATCTGAGGATCACGTTTAGGGCAAACCCGCCGAGTGAACCTCCGCAGGCCCTTATTCCCTCTGCTCCGCAGCCGGTAGAGCCTCCAAGGGAACCCGCTGGACCCTCCCACGGGAGACCAGTGGTGACTTTTGGAGCTCCAGCAGACGAACAGATGTCTATCGCTGCATCGGAGGGGGAGTTTCAGTCCTCGGGGGATGAAGGGTCAGTTGTACTGCCTCCCTCTGGGAGAGTGGCAACGGCTGCCCCGGACCCTGAGATGGCTGCTATGCTTCCCCGGGCCGCCGAAAGGGTTGGGCTCGAGTGGAACCCTCCACCGTGTCCCGAACCCTCTAGGTTGGACGATTGGTTCCTCGGGGTGGGTCGCGCTGGTTCTCAGCGTCCCGCCCCGACACCTTTCTTCCCGGAGGTGCATGAGGAGCTCACAAGGTCGTGGACGGCACCTTTTTCTGCCAGAAATCGGCCGAGTGACTCCTCCCCCCTCACTACCCTCGACGGCGGGCCAGCCAAGAGTTATGTGGGGATCCCGCCAGTGGAGCGCGCCGTCGCGATGCAACTGTGTCCGGCGACCGCCTCTAACTGGCGCGGTGACCCACGTCTCCCGTCCCGGGCCTGTAAGTTCTCTTCCGGTCTGACCGGGAAGGCTTACAAGGCTTGCGGACAGGCTGCGTCCGCCTTGCATGGCATGGCACTACTCGTCGCCGAGGACGTCCACCCGCCGCCGCCTCCGCCCCCGCCAAGGCACCGCAGCAGCCTAGCACCAGCCGACGGCGTGGGGCCGGCCGTGGGAAGGATGTCCAGCCCGCTCAGGCCGCTGCCAAGCCAGGTGGCAAGCGCCGTCGCAAGCGACCCTGAGACAGGCCGCCCAGAGATGGAGGAAACTGCTCTGAGGGAGATGGCTGCAGCACCACCCCCCCCCCCCCCCCCCCCCCAAAAAATCCTTTGTTTGTCTGTTCTGTTCGCACCCAAAACTTCAATAAAAGAGCAGTTTCCAATATCTCTGGGTGCCAAGAGAGCGCGCTTGGCGGTGGTCGACGCTCCCATGCCTCGCCACCCTCAAGTACCTCTCCCTTCGCCAGCAGGGGACGCCGTTTAAATTATGAAACATTAATTTAACAACATTAAATGTAACATAAAACCCTAATGTACATAACTGATTAGAAAAATCTAAGAAGAAACAGTTATTTCAGCGAAAACACATTGAATGTGAAGTGTCACGCGGGGAATTCTGGGAATGTCAATTTACGGTTTTTCACTGTAAATTACACGACTTATTCACTTCCAAAAACTGTAAATTTAATGGTATTTTACTGTAAAATTACATTAAATGTAAGGTTAGATCTATTACAGTTATTCACCGTATATAGTACGGAAACTTTCTGTTAACCAGTTAACTGTTTTTAACCGTAGTCTTAAATCACGATCATTATTTATAGTGCAGTGATATCAAGCGCTCATTGGCTCTCGCCTGCTTAGAGAAAACAGAGAAGGCTGCGACTGCAACTTCAATTTTTGAAGTTTTTGAATTATTGTGATTACAATTGTCCGCCTGTTATGTTTTTCTTCATAATTAACTGCACATAGTTTTAAGAAATGGTTAAATATCTTTTTAATCCTATGCTGTTACTAAAAATTCAATGTTCATTATGTTTTATTCTTTTTATATTCTGTAAAAAATGGGCATGTTTAGGTGTGTTAATACGTCCATATTGCACGTTTTAGTATCTATCCAAACATACAAAAAGTACATTTTGTGTCTTTGAAAGTTATGTATTAATACCTACGTATTAAAAACAAGACCAGGCTGAGTAGGCATATGGTCAGGATTCAATTTTCAGTCAGGAATTTTGTTCCAAGATCAACAAAATATTTTGATTCAGTAACATGTCTCTGCAAAATCAGGACGTGCATGCTCAATGGACAGGCTTCCATCAACAGGTTCTTGTTACACAGTCAAAGGTCACAAATGACAAGTATTTTGCTGGAAAGAATGCAGACTCACTCTTCAGGGGGCCGTATAGGTGGTCAGCAGTGCATGTCTGCTGTAGACAAGACCTAACAGGTTGGCATAACAAACATGCAGGATTAATGGAGCATTCAGAAACCGCAGAACATGCCACCTCGTTTTATTTTGCTTCGATAAACTGCCAGCAGAGTCTGGCCATAGCAACTTATAATCATGGCCTTGGCCGTCCGTCCTCCCAGCTGTTCAAATGAGTGTCAGGTTCTGCCAGCTTTGTGTGGTCTTCAGATTCACATTTATACACTGTGGGAAACAAAATCGACATCAGACATGACATTAGGGTTTACAGTCTGATCTGTGGTCTGAATAGTTGAGTATGGGCTCAAACAGGCTATGCTATATCAAAACAACACTATTTTTAATGCATTAATTATGCCTGATAATGCAGGTTATAATGCATTGTGTGAACTCCGATCTATTGAACACACCTTTAGAAAATTTTCAGATAAGAATTCTGTGAGTATTTTAACTTTGGTTCAAATTATGATAATGCATTACACATAAAGTTAACATAACAACTGTAAAAAATTACTCATTGCTAGTTCATTTTATTTAATGCATTATGGTGTCTTATTGTAAAGTGTTACGGCTTTAATCGTTTTATCGTCTAATGGGGCTTAGCACTGGTATTAGCAATGTATTTAGTGCACGGTTATTGCATAATTGCTATTCATATCAACCCTGACCACTGAGAGCTTCTCGGGCTGATTTTTTTAAATATATATATATATAATATATATATATAGATAGCCAGCCGGACATTCTGGGAGGTTCATACAAAGTGCCTTGCTATGTTTAAATTAGCAACATTTATTGTCAGTTGTTCCCTTGTCATTGCCTCAATATGTCTACAGTTACATCTGTATACTAAGAGCTCAACATAGTGCAAACTCTGCTTGACTAAGATTATTTACCATGTTTACATTCTAACAGGCTTATTCATTTAACAGGAGGAAAAACACATTGACCATTGGCCATCTTGAAATGGGACTTTTGGACTATATCCCCAGTGATAGCAATTGTTTCCTCTAATAGACAAAATCACTTAAATACTGTATTTCCAAGTTTTGGTAAAACTGTTGGAAACCTTATAGAAGAGAACAACAAAGTCATATTTTTATATTTTCAGAATTCAGTTTGACCTCCTACACTCTAAAAAAAAAAGGTTCTATATGGCACAAAAATTGATTCTTGGCTCGTAATCATAGGGGAACCTTTTTAAGTGCTGTATAGCACTATTTTGGTGCTTCAGTGGTTCTTCATCGGTTCTTTTGCTAAGATGCTATATAGCATCACTGACCATATACAGAACCTGTTAAGAACCTGTTAGCACCAAAAGTGGTTCAAAACCCAATACTCCCCCCCCCCCCCCTTAAGGGGTGTGTAACTCTTTTCTTTGTAACAAAAGTTAAATGTGTCTCGAATAGTTATCCTAGTTTTCAGTGACAATGACATCAATTATAAACCAAGTATGAAAAATTAAAATTTTAACAAAAAATACATTTGTACCAAGTGATAACCTCCCCCAGTTTCTCTTGAAGCCAATACAGAAGTGACTTAAACTGCAATTCATGGACTGGCCACTAGAGACAGACTCCAGAAGGAGCAGAATCTCATTGAGCCCATGTTAAAATGCCCAACTTTACAGCAGAAGAACACATGTTTACAGTCTGGTACAAATTGTGGTTTTGGTCTATATGGCTAATTTTGCCCTTCTTGACGACTGTGAGGGGGATTCATTTTTTTATAACTCATTCGTTTACATTATATAAAGCCTTAAAGTTCTGCATAATTAAGGGCGTGGCCACTGTGAGTGACAGGTGGATTGCCGTTTGTCTGCTGTCTGTGGCTGTGTCTCATTTCGAAAGGTTGCGTCCTCCAGAGGTCGCATTCGAAGGCTGCATGCGTCATCAAGGCTGTCTCATTTCAGAAAATAAAGTAAGACATGAGGGGTGCATGAGGTGTATCCTTCGCTGCTGCAGATAACCCACAATTCTTTGCGTCGCCATTAACAACTGTCATGTTTTTTAAATATTATTTGAAAAAATGGCGCCGCCAGTAGATATGCATGCAAGCGAAGATGTGGTATTTCAACTTAAGTAGTTTCAAGATTGTTTTTTTTTTTAAGCTGTATTACCTCAAACAGATAGTTGTAAACAGTATAGTTAAGAACAGTACTTTGCTGTCAAGGCAAGAAACATTTCATAGTCATTTTCAAGTTATAAATAATTTTCGTTCATATAACTGGTGTGAGAGCGCAACGCCACTGTGAACGCGTTGGCATAGCAACGTGATAATTCCTGCCTGTGTCCTACGAAGGATGTCTCATTTAATTCTGATTAAGGACACTCCGTATACCGCATCCTTCACAGGATGTGTCCTCCAGAGGACACAGCCTTCAAAATTAAATGAAATGAGACACAGCTTGTTAGTCATCGCATCACGTCAGCTCTGCCCACGTCCCGCCTCTTTGCCCATTTTCTGTTATCCGGGTGTGACGCGCTGCCAAGATGGCAATGGCCAGCTCGACCCTACTTTACGCTTCAAAACTGCTCTTCAGAATCCTATGGGAATGGTTTTACCCCACAGGAGTGGTAAAATCCCCCCCCCCCCTCTACATCACTCTGGTCAACGTAGTCCATATCAACAACAAAAACGTATCTTGATTTTATCTAGTGGTTATTTTGGGAAAAAACAATAGGGGGGCATTTTACCCCATGGGGCGTTTTCCCCAACTCTACCCTACATTTAAGTACTCTGCACTTAAAAGAGTAAAGCTGTGCCTTTCAACATAACTTCAACATTCCTCTTCCTGTCTTGCCAAACAAACACACTTGTGAATTTCCATAAATACTCACAGGCTGGTGTTGGTCCAGTAGCACGAGGTAAACATGGGTGCAGAAACACCTCTCAACCTCCATCCGCCCAAAATGCTTATCATAATCTCTTAAACCATAACAACAAGAGTGTTAGAAGGCCATAGTTCTTTGCCTGCTCTATTTATGTCTAAAAAGCTGAGGGAGTAAAGGATCTATTTTGGTAATAGTAAACACCTTTTTTCTTAAGCGAAAGGAATGACACCTTTTCTTCATCTTGGTTTTATAACATTTACATTTATGCATTTGGCAGACGCTTTTATCCAAAGCGACTTACATTGCATTCAAGGTACACATTTAACATATTGTCAGTTCTTGCTTTCCCTGGGAATCGAACCCATGACCTTGGCGTTGCTAGTGCCACACTCTACTGTTTGAGCTACAGGAAAACATTATAAAATGTTGTTTTAACCCTAAATGGTCCTTCGGAAGTCGGGACAAATGTGGGCAAAATCTTTTCTTTCTTTCTTTTTTAACCCTGTTAATCTAGTTTCCTTAAAGGTCCCATGGCATGAAATTTTCATTTTATGAGGTTTTTCAACATTAATATGAGTTCCCCTAGCCTGAATATTGTCCCCAAGTGGATAGAAATGTTGATCGGTGTAAACCCGAGTTCTGGCTGTCTTTCTCTGCCTTTGAGAAAATGACAGGCCAGACGAGCCAATCCTGAAGTCTCCTGGTTTGACGTCCAAGCAGGAACGGTTACCTCCCTTTCCTCCGCCCAGAGAATCTGGCACGCCCATGCAAGCGCTCGAGAGATCATGGGTTGTGAACGAGTGAATGCTGGCAGTTTCTAAGGGTTTGGATGTACAAATGAAAACAGAAGTCTTTTTTCAGTTCCTTCAGATCTGTGATCAGTAATTTCTGATGTGTAGCTAATTATTTATTATTCGTGCACACAATGCGGCTTCTCTCTCTCCAGACAGAACGGTGTTTTTGTGTTTTCTATCTTGGGAGTCAGTGTATTTGTACGTCCTCGTCGCGTCTATCGGTTCTAAAATGTGCATACAGTTATGAGTTTCTGCTCAACATCGGCCTCACACATGCCGAAGCTCGGGCTGCACTGGCCGTTGGCCTTCAACATCCCCGACCCCCAGTACTGCATCTGGCCCACAGCGGAGGCACCAAACGCGGCGTGAGATTAAGCAGAAGGGGGGTAAGCGTGAGCTAGCCAGCCTAGCCCCACAATAAACTGGATTACATTCGATTACTGCTGTTGTGTCTTTGTTTGCGCTGTGTACTCAACGCGCGTCACTGACGCTTTTATTTTATTTTAAAAATAATGCTATTATCAACACTTACTTTTAACTCGTTCATCTCGACAGCTGTAATGGTACTTTGCATGTGTTACAAAGTTGGTAATAATGATGAAGACGGACTCGGTGTGACTGGGACTCATGTTTATTCAGAACTCTCAGATACAAACACAATAAACTCGCGCTGACTGACAGCGCTCTCATAACTCAGTAGTTACTATAAATAACTTTGTTAGCAATCGCTGATCTCCGTCTCTGGTACGTTAGTGATGTCCGGTTCGCGAACAATCTTTCTTTTGAACCAGTTCTTTTTAGTGAACCGAATCAGTTCACCAAATCGGACTGAATCGTTCTAAACGGTTCGCGTCTCCAGTCAGCGCTGATCCATAATTTACTAAAGTTACTAACTTTCTGACATGAGTGACAGTCCCTCCGACTAGAAATAGACTAATAACCTGAAGTATATGCTGTAACTACAACAGTTCAGACATGCTGAGAACTGATGTGAAGTGAACTCAGGTCCATCTGTCTCTCTGGCAGCAGCTCGTGCCTGCTCTTGCCTCGTAGACCAAGTTAAACCACGCCCCCTCCGCTCATTTAAAATGCAAAGATGTCAGCCAATCACAACAGTGGGCGTTTTTACTGAAGTCTCACAGCAGACACGCCTCTTGAAGCAGGGCATTCAGCCACAGGGCAAACAGTAGTATTGAAAAAATGCCTTTTATTTCTAAATTATGACATTTTATGATGTAAAAGTCATACTAACAATATAAGTACACCTCAGGAAACATTATAAAATAATAGAAAAATGCCATGCCATGGGACCTTTAATCTTTTCCTCTATTCCCTCCCTATTCTAGTTTATGCTACTCTAAGCAATGTCCAAAACGTAGTATTTCAGGCACTTTTTGTGATTTTTCACTCATGGAATGAGTCACTTGAGACTCATTCCTCATTTCACCTCTCGAGGGTTCGAGTCACTCGTTCATCAAGTCCCAGCCCCATAGGCAAGGCTATGCAGTCACCGGAAACAGAAATGATTAGTTCAACTCTCGAGTCTTTGGGTTCGAGTTGTTCGTTCAAGTCCCCATAGGCTGAATGCAGAAACAGAATTGATTAGTTTATCTCTCGAGTCTTCGGGTTCGAGTCATTTGTTCATCAAGTCCCAGCCATGGGAGCTTATGGAAGCAAGGCTATGCAGTCACGGGAAACCGAAATTATGAGTTCAACTCTCGAGTCTTCGGGTTTGAGTCGTTCATTCAAGTCCCCATAGGCTGAATGCAGAAACAGAATTGATTAGTTTATCTCTCGAGTCTTCGGGTTCGAGTCATTCATTCATCAAGTCACAGCCCCATAGGCAAGGCTATGCAGTCATTCATTCAGTCGTTCATTCAAGTCCCCATAGGCTGAATGCAGAAACAGAATTGATTAGTTCACCAGTTTCGAGTCGTCGGGTTTGAGTCATTCGTTCATCAAGTCCCAGCCCCATAGGCAAGGCTATGCAGTCACCGGAAACAGAAATGATTAGTTCATCTCTCAAGTCTTCGGGTACGAGACTCGTTGTCACATATCAGCTTTTAGACATTGTTCTGTTTTTTGTTATAAATCAGAAGTTGTTATGTCAGAAGTATAAGTTGTTATGAAGCAGCCTCACGCAATACAAAGTCAATGGAGACGGTTTAATTGTTTAATTGTTGGTAGGCGTGGTTTTCAGATTATGACACGTCTCTCTGTGAAGGACGCTTGTGGGTTAAAGCAACATACCACACAAAACAAATAAAACCAGGATAATATATTCGTTTTATTTTAAGTAGACTACAGCTGAAAGTAAGTGTCAGAATAACAGCTTGTGTTTTGCACCTTTCTAGTGGACGAATGACTTCAGCTAAACAATATTAGACACGATTTTACATCACACTGCCATTGCGTAACATTGTAAGAATGGGTATTTGTACATCCTTGGATCTGTGAGTCACATGTATCATGAAACCTAATGGTTGCATCTCAGAACTGGCATGATTTGATTTCATCACAAGGTGGTTTGTTGACATCTTGATGTCTCAACTGAAGTCTCGGCTCCAGATATTTCTCGTCCTAGGCTTTGAGTGTGGACGTGTCATATTGATTGGGTCTCTTGCAATAGGGCAGTGTTGCAATTGACTTGCTTTGTGAGCTGTTCCTTCCAAGAAATGTTTATCACCTCATTAACATTGAACCATGGATGGAATTCCCTTGTTTTGTAATGCTGTACTGTACATGTTTCATTCCATGAGTGATATTAATATTTGCAGCTAGTCAGTTAGATTAAAAAAAATAAAAAATAATATTACTTTTATCAAGCAAGGATGCACTAAATTAATCAAATGTGACAGTAAAGACATTCACAGTGTTAAAAAAATATTCTTTTTTACTTTCTATTAATAAAAGAACAGTTTCCAGGAAAGTTTCTTGAGCAGCAAATCAGCATATTAGAATGATTTCTGAAGGATCATGTGACATTGAAGACTTTGACATCACAGGAATAAATTACATTTTAAAAATGTATTACAATAGAAAACAGTCACTTTAATAATATTTCACAATGTTTTACAGTATTATCTGATCAAATAAATGCAACCTTGGTGAGTAAAAGAGACTTTTTTTAAAACATAAAAAAATCATACCGACCCCAAACTTTTTAACGGTAGTGTACATTTATTTATAATCCACCCTAAAATCCCCATTCTATCAGATTTAACCTCATTCTGTTATGTTGCCCTTTTCCATACAATAAAAGTGAACTATCAAGCTCCAAAAAAAGTCCCATAAATGCATTTTAAATGTGTCCATTTGCCCATCACATTTTAAACCGTCTGAAGCCTTATGATAGGTGGGGAACAGACTAAAATGTAAATCTGCCACTTAAAGGACCCTATTTTAACAATCTGAGCGCACGGCCCAGGTCTGAATCCACTTTTGCTAGTTTAACGACGGGAAAAACGGTCTGTGCGCCCGGCACATGGTCAGAAAGGGTCATCCCTCGTCTCTTAATGAGTCATGGGTGGGTTTTGGGCGTAACGTGCAATAAACCAATCAGAGTCTCATCTCCCATTCCCTTTAAAAGCCAGTTGCACTCGCACCATGGTGGATTCGCTATTTACATGCGAGTGGAAAGACAGAACGCTTCTCCAGAGAGGAATCCTTTTATTTGTAATATTTAAAAATGTGTGTGTGCTGCTGCGCGTCCCTGTGTGTGTAATAAGCAGAATGTACGCGCGTTGTACTCCTGCCTATAGGCTCATATTACTAGCACACCCTTTAAATAACACAAAAAATACTGCACTATTGACTTTAGAGCAGGTTTGTGTTGGTCAATGGCGCAGTCGTTTTCAGTTCCTCACAATAGCAAAGCTCCAACAATGCTCCTGATCACACCTGGTGTTCAGACCTGACGCCCATCGGCGAACAGATGCGCCAGTGCATTTGATATTTAAACAACGTGACGCTGGACGTGAACATGAGAACTGCGTCAGGCTGAAACTAGCAAAAAACACTTGCGTCATGTCTGGAGTCGCATTGCGCCGGCTGCATGATATGGCCCAAAATCGAACCTAATAGCAGTGGTCACCATTAATTTTCATCGTACGGACAATAAATCATGTTTTTCCCCCATTTTTGGGTGAACCGTTTCTTTAAGCATTACATAACAAGGCTTACATTTATATAAATTCTCCCTCTAGAATCCAGCATGGCAGTCAATACACAACAGTAAGATGAACCTCAGCGCTGGCAGTCATTCTGTGGGCAGCGGGTGCATGTCGAGGCCAGCGCATCAGACACGCTAGTATTTATTGGCTGCCATGATGGTCGAGCATTCTCCAATCCCATGCATTGAATGACAGCCGGAGCGGCTGCTTTATTGCCGGCCCATGTGTGGACGTCCATCACCTCAAATAGACCACGCTCCTCTCTGCTGCCACCCTGGACTCCCCCTACAGCTAAAGAGTCCTATTATAGCCTTGCCTGCTCGCTCTGGAATAAGAGGTTGAGTGGACATGAGAGCCTTTTGGAAACGGTGAGACCGGGTTGCTAAGGATAGAGACTCGTCTGCCCTCTCCTTGTGACCTTCCTCCCCTTGAGGTTAGCAGATGGTAAAAAGGAAACGCACTCCAGTTGCATACAGTGCTCTCACCGCTGACGCAGAGTTTTACACCTCAAATATTATTAGGAAGGGACTTTCCCCATACAACCACATGAATGATGCACTGGAACAACATACAGTTTGTGGACAAAACACATGCGTGTGTGTGACCTGTATATTTTCACTTAATTTAGAAGGCTTGCATCTAGTTGAAAGCCAACTATTGTCCTATCCTAACAAACCATACATCAATGGAAATGTATTCAGATGTATAAACCCTTATGACTGGTTTTGTGGTCCAGGGTCACATATTATTTTACTTTATCAGTTTTCTACAATATTTGATTAAATTTGTGGTAACAAAAAAGCCTTTATGTATAATGCATTATACCATTTCATAAGTAATTATAACCAAAGTTAAAATGCATTATAATAATCACAGAGTCCTTGTTACATTTAAAATTGGTGTGTTTTAATGCGTTATACATTAAAAAGTGTATTATAATGTATTATAACTGTGGTTACAATTATTTATGAGACATACAATGCATTATAAGGTGCATTACAAGGCATAATTAATGCATTATACATGAAGGCTTTAAAGGTCCCATGGCATGGCATTTTTCTATTATTTTATAATGTTTCCTGAGGTGTACTTATATTGTTAGTATGATTTTTACATCATTTCACGAGTTCACACTTACATCAAATTAAATGGAGTAAAGATTATGCGTATTTGGCGCGCTGTCCGGGAGAGGGCTCCGGGCTCAGAATTTTGGCCCGAACCGAGAGTATCCCCCCCGTGATAGGATTGGTCTAGAACTAGACTGTATTGCATTATGGATTGAGTTGACGTCTAATAGGTTTTTATTCAATCAAAGTGAGGAGATGGGGTGGTGGAGGGATGCTAAGAAACTGTCAACGAAAGGAAGGTGAGTCAGCTGTATATAAACACTCCTCCTGTTGTTGATTGAATTGATTAGTTCAGTATGCTCCACTCGTGTTTAATTAGGTTTTAATTATCTGGATGTGCTCCACTTGGGTTTGATTAGGTTACATTATCTGGCGTGCTCCATTATTTAGATGTTCCTCCCGAAATTATTTACTAAAACTTCACAAAATGTCATAATTTAGAAATAAAAGGCATTTTTTCAATACTGCTGTTTGCCTTGTGGCTGAATGCCCTGTTTCAAGAGGCGTTTCAAGAGTCTGCTGTGAGACTTCAGTAAAAACGCCCACTGTTGTGATTGGCTGACATCTTTGCATTTGAAATGAGCGGAGGGGGCGTGGTTTAACGAGGTCTACGACGCACGAGCTGCTGCCAGAGAGACGGATGGACCTGAGTTCACTTCACATCAGTTGTGTCAGTCTCAGTTCAGTGAACGGTTGTAGTTACAGAATATACTTCAGGTTATTAGTCTATTTCTAGTCGGAGGGGCTGTCACTCATGTCAGGCAGTTAGTAACTTTAGTAAATTATGAATCAGCGCTGACTCGAGACGCGAACCCTTTAGAACGATTCAGTCCGATTTGGTGAACTGATTCGGTTCACTAAAAAGAACCGGTTCAAAAGAAAGATTTGTTCGCGAACCGGACATCATTAATGTACCAGAGACGGAGCTCAGCGATTGCTAGCAAAGTTATTTATAGTAACTACTGAGTTGTGAGAGCGCTGTCAGTCAGTATCTGAGAGTTCTGAATAAACACGAGTCCCAGTCACACCGAGTCCGTCTTCATCATTATTACCAACTTTGTAACACATGCAATGTACCATTACAGCTGTCGAGATGAACGAGTTACTAGTAAGTGTTGATTATAGCATTATTTTTAGATATGTTCCTATCATATGAAAAGCGTCAGTGACGCGCATTGAGTACACAGCGCAAACAAAGACACAACAGCAGTAATCGAATGTAATCCAGTTTATTGTGGGGATAGCTGGCTAGCCCGGATACCCTCACGCTTACCCCCCTTCTGCTTAAACTCGCGCCGCGTTTGGTGCCTCCGCTGTGGGCCAGATGCAGTACTGGGGGTCGGGGATGTTGAAGGCCGAGCTTCGGCGTGTGTGAGGTTTATCTCTAAAGATGTTACTCTGCTGATGTTGAGCAGAAACGACTGTATGCACACGACTGTAGAACAGATAGACGCGACAAGGACGTACAAAACACTGACTCACAAGATGACGAAAACACCGCTCTGTCGGGAGAGAGAGAAGCCGCAGTGTGTGCACGAATAATAAATAATTAGCTACACATCAGAAATTACTGATCACAGATTAGAAGGAAATGAAAAAAGACTTCTGTTTTCATTTGTACATCCAAACACTGAGAAACTGCCAGCATTCACTCGTTCACAAGCCACAAATTTAGCGCTTGCATGGGTGTGCCAGATTCTCTGGGCGGAGGAAAGGGAGGTAACCGTTCCTGCTTGGACGTCAAACCAGGAGACTTCAGGATTGGCTCGTCTGGCCTGTCATTTTCTCAAAGGCAGAGAAAGACAGCCAGAACTCGGTTTACACCGATCAACATTTCTATCCACTTGGGGACAATATTCAGGCTAGGGGAACTCATATTAATGTTGAAAAACCTCATAAAATGAAAAATTCATGCCATGGGACCTTTAAGTAAAGTGTTACCAAATTTGTTGAAAGGCATGTTCACGCCAATGAAAACTATGAAGATGAATACAACGATAACTAAAGTTGCATGAAAGTCGCAGTTACTGCAGATTTGTCCTCTGCCAGATTTAATGCATGATCTCTTAAAGTCTGATGGATTCTGATTGCTTGTCAATGCTTTTATCATTTATCAGCTGGAATAAATTGCTTTAAAAGTGATTCCAGCAATATTGTTCCTCTGTGTTGTTATCAGTATAGCTGTAGTGTGGGCTTCGGAACCCAGCGCTGGGTAAATATTGGACAAAACACATGCTGGGTTATTTTTATCCAGCTTGTTGGATTTTATACATTTTGTTTTGTGAAAGTGCTGGGTCAGTCAATTTGATATTGAAGGTTTTTCATTTCAAATAATAAAAATGCACTCTAAAATCTCTGTTATGGGCTATACAGGACAGGAACAGTTCATATACAAAAAATTTTTTCAATGGCAAGTCAGTCCTTTCCAGTCATAAAATACTCAAACACATTTAGTAAATGTTTTAGGACGTGACAGGAAAAAAATGTGCACTGTCCAAATCTTGTTGGCCACTTAGTGCACGCCTTTACATGCTCATAAATATATCTCGAGATTTGTCCTTGCATGGTCAGCTCTTGACCTTTCTGAGATGACATTCGAGTCGCACAGAAATGTGTAATAATTCTATATTGCCATTCCATGACAGATATGTGACCCTGGACCACAAAACCAGTCATATGGGTCATTTAACAAAAATAAATTAGATACATTTAGTAAATGTTTTAGGCCGTGACAGGAGCAGCAACAGCAGCCAATGGGAATCTGTGGGAAGAAAACTGCTATCAGAGGCTGTTCCAGTTCATTAAATAACAATCTTATATTCATTTTTGAAAAGTTACATAAAAACAGCTTTACCTTGTGCCATCTCGTCTGTCAGACATTTAAGTTTCAACCCGTCAAACGTATAGCCCGACCACAGCCGCGCCGCTAGTGCACTAGATCAACAGCGGAGCAGGACAGCGATGACGTGTTTCAGGCCAGGGCGCGCATTCGTTTGGCGGGAGGTGAAGCGTCCTAGTGCCGCCGGCTCATCGTTCGGCTAGCGTTTCCAGACGACGTTAGCTGTGACTTACATGTAATCATTTGATAGGAATAAGGAAGTTTTCCCCTCAGGAAGTTTCCTCTCAGAACAGAACACAAAATGATCCAGTTTTAACCGGATTGGCACAGACTACCCAACATTGGGTTACATTGACCCAGCGCTGGGTAGGTATGTGATGACCCAGCAGCGTGTAAAAATATTAAAAATAACCAAATAAAATGACCCAGCAGGCTGAACCCAGCATTGGGTTAAAAAAAAACAACCCAGCATTTTTCAGAGTGACCCAGCACACAGGAAAGTTTTTTCAAAATAACCCAATAAAATGACCCAGCAGGCTGAACCCAACATTTGGGTTAAAAAAACAACCCAGCATTTTTCAGAGTGACCCAGCACATGGGTAAAAATGTTAAATATAACCCAATAAAATGACCCTGCAGGCTGAACCCAACATTTGGGTAAAAAAAAACAACCCAGCATTTTTCAGAGTGACCCAGCACATGGGTAAAAATGTTAAATATAACCCAATAAAATGACCCTGCAGGCTGAACCCAACATTTGGGTAAAAAAAACAACCCAGCATTTTTCAGAGTGACTTAGCACACGGGTATAAATGTTAAAAATAACCCAATAAAATGACCCAGCAGGCTGAACCCAACATTAGGGTTAAAAAAACAACCCAGCATTTTTCAGAGTGACTTAGCACACGGGTAAAAATGTTCAAAATAACCCAATAAAATGACCCAGCAGGCTGAACCCAACATTCGGGGTTATAAAACAACAAAGCATTTTTCAGAGTGACCCAGCACACGGGTAAAAATGTTAGAAATAACCCAATAAAATTACCCAGCGGACTGAAACCAACATTTGGGTTAAAAAAACAACCCAGCATTTTTCAGAGTGACCCAGCACACGGGTAAAATGTTTAAAAATAACCCAATAAAATGACCCAGCAGACTGAACTACGGTGGCCCAGTAGTGCACAACACAACGAAATTTAAAAAGCATACATAAGTTCACAACACAACGAAATAAATCCACAACACAACGAAATCAAGCCACAACACAACGAAATCAAGCCACAACACAACGAAATCAAGCCACAACACAACGAAAAGTCCACAACACAACGAAATAAATCCACAACACAACGAAATCAAGCCACAACACAAAGAAAAATCCACAACACAACGAAATCAAGCCACAACACAAAGAAAAGTCCACAACACAACGAAATAGCCACAACACAACGGAAATGCTCCCGACCACTCGGGGGCACTCGGAGCGCTGTAAAGTTTGCACTGTTCTATAGAGTCTGCAATCTTACAAATAAATCAATACCACAATTAGTTTTAACAGTATGTAGGCTAACCATTGTTTATCTATATGAAATTTTAATTTAAAATCACCTACATGCATTATAGCTGCATATTTATGCTCGAGAATGCTTTGACCCGATACCACGGCGCTAAGGGAACGTCTGCCAATTCCACCAATTGGTTGAAACGTATAATTTGTATGAATTAAAATTACTTTTAACATTTAAAAACAGACATGTTAAAATTCCACAGCTTGATTGTATTGGTAAAATTAACTTAATAATGCACAACACAACATTGGAATTTGAAAATTTAAAAAAAAGTTAATTTAATTCATACAAATTATTTTTCAACTTGGTGGAATTGGCAGACGCTCCCTTAGCGCCGAGGCAGCGGGTCAAAGCGTTCTCGAGTATAAATATGCAGCTATTATGCACGTAAGTGATTTTTAATTGATATTTCATGTCGATATACAACTGCACACTTAAAACTGATCGTAGTGTTTAAATATTTGTGAGATTGGCGAATCTATATAGAACAAGGCAAGGAAAACTAACTTCACCGCACTCCACTAGTCCCCTAGTGGTCGGGAGCATTTCCGTTGTGTTGTGGCTATTTCGTTGTGTTGTGGACTTTTCGTTGTGTTGTGGATTTTTCGTTGTGTTGTGGCTTGATTTTGTTGTGTTGTGGATTTTTCTTTGTGTTGTGGCTTGATTTCGTTGTGTTGTGGATTTATTTCGTTGTGTTGTGGACTTTTCGTTGTGTTGTGGATTTTGCTTTGTGTTGTGACTTGATTTCGTTGTGTTGTGACTTGATTTCGTTGTGTTGTGTCTTGATTTCGTTGTGTTATGGTTTCATTCCGTTGTGTTGTGGATTTATTTCGTTGTGTTGTGAACTTATGTATGCTTTTCAAATTTTGTTGTGTTGTGCACTACTGGGCCACCGTACTGAACCCAACATTTGGGTAAAAAAAACAACCCAGCATTTTTCAGAGTGACCCAGCACACAGGTAAAAATGTTAAAAATAACCCAATAAAATGACACAGCAGACTGAACCCAACATTCGGGTTAAAAAAACAACCCAGCATTTTTCAGGGTGACCCAGCACATGGGTAAAAATTCTAAAAATAACCCAATAAAATTACCCAGCGGACTGAACCCAACATTCGGGTTAAAAAAACAACCCAGCATTTTTCAGGGTGACCCAGCACACGGGTAAAAATGTTCAAAATAACCCAATAAAATGACCCAGCAGACTGAACCCAACATTCGGGGTTAAAAAACAACCCAGCATTTTTCAGAGTGACCCAGCACACTGGGATAAAAATGTAAAAAAAAAAAAAAATAACCCAATAAAATGACCCAGCAGACTAAACCCAAACTTTTGGGTTAAAAAAAACAACCCAATAATTTTTAGAGTGTATATTCTCATAGAATGATATCATTATAGTTATCATGAACTGGCCTTTACTGTTAAAACGATCAATATTCCTGAGAGTCTGACCTTGTACAGTGGAGAATCAGGCGTGTGACAGATAAGCTGAGATATGAAAGGTGTGCCAGAAAGAAAGACAGGCGATTACTGTATGAAATACAGGCTTCCCCAAATAGAGCCACTTAAATAACCCTCTATGATAGGGTGCAGGTGTGAAGAGCATAGCCAAATAAACACATTTACATAATGCGGCGTTAAGACAGAGCCTAAGCTAATATGTTTTCCTCGTTCAGAGGCAGAAGTACTAGAAAGACACAAGCAGGACCTGCTTAACAACTGTGGGCATTCTGTCATGGTAATCGGACTCCATTAGCCACTCATCCTACACTTTGAGTTTGGTGACACTGCTGTGGGGTGATGCAAGCGGCTATATTTACCGCCCCTGTTTGTGAGAAAAATGACTCCTACTCACACCAGCCACCATACAACAACATCCCATGTGTCCAGAGCTCTGTGCTAATGTGAAATGTTGTAGTCTCAGTGGGATTGGAGAGGGATAGACGGCTAAGGTCCTCAAGCTACCGCTACCAAAATAGCAGATGACCATTTCTATTTCATCTGTCGCCCACTCGACACCAAACAGTCGCTCGGTTATTTGCGATCACTAACTTCTTCCTGTGTTGCAGCGCTGGCCTTGCCGGCAGCTATTTCGGTGGGGTGTGTTCTGTTCGTTCTTCCCCAGCCTCCTTCAAGTGCTTACTTCAACATGGATCTCTATCATGAGCTTCATGTCGTGTTCAGTGAAGAGCATTTTCATGGCGTTCTTGTATGGAGTAACGGAGAAGTCTGACTTCACTTGGTGGCTTGTGTGAAATTTACCTTTAAGGATTTGTCCATGGATGCAATACAGAACTTGAAATAAGGTATGGAATAAACATATACTGTCAAATTAATTCCTAAGGTAAATGATATTTTCCTTTCAATAATAAAAAAGCTCTTTCACATTTTCATAATTTTATGATAGTCAAAACTTTCCTTGAGGTTAGTCAGGGCTTTATCACTGTACTGTAGATCTTCTTTCACATAAATAAAGTAACAGATGTGGGGAAATTTCCCGACTGCAAGTTGATACAGAATTATGGGCGGTGGAAAAATTTGCGCTGTCCAAATCTTCTTGGCCACTTAGTGCACGCCTTTACATGCTCATAAATATATCTTGAGATTTGTCCTTGCATGGTCAGCTCTTGACCTTTCTGAGATGACATTCCAAGAGTCGCACAGAAATGTGTAATAATTCTATATTGCCATTCTATGACAGATATGTGACCCTGGACCACAAAACCAGTCATAAGGGTAAATCTTTTTGAAATTAAGATGTATACATCATATGAAAGCTGAATAAATAAACGCTCCATTGGTGTATGGTTTGTTTGGATAGTTTAATATTTAACCATCCTAATAGCACAATATTTGCCCGAGATGCAACTATTTGAAAATGTTGAATCTGAGGGTGCAAAAAAATCGAAATATTGAGAAAATCACCATTAAAGTTGTCCAAATGAAGTCCTTAGCAATGCAAATTACTACTAATAATACATGTTTGATATATCTACAGTAGGAAATTTACAAAAATATCTTAGTTCACTTTAAAATGAAAATATATTTTACTCACCCCCATCTCATCCAAGATGTTCACGTCTTTCTTTCTTCGGTCGAAAAGAAATGACGTTTTTTGAGGAAAACATTCCAGGATTTTTCTCCACATAATGGACTTCAATGGCAACCAATGGTTGAAAGTCCAAATCAATGTAGTTTCAAAGGAAGGGCTTCAGAGGCTCTGCACAATCTCAGACGAGGCTTATCTAGACAAACCATCGGCCCTTTTAAATATACTTTTTAACCTAAATTGTTCATCTTGCGCTGCTCTGCGACACCGCTGATTGCGTAATCACTTCTGAAAGGTCACGGCGTAGGCAGAAGTACCACCCCCATTTTTACAACGCGCACATGCGAAGACTAATACAAACGTTCTTTAGCAAAAAAAGGTAAGACAACGATGTCCGACGATTTTGAAGTTTTTTTGGTAAAGGGCATTAGTATTAGTCCTCACACATTCGCTTGGGGCGGTACTTCCGCTTACGTCTAACGTGACCTTTCCGATGTAATTACGCAATCTGTGGCGCTCCGCAGGGCAAGATGAGCAATTTAGGTTAAAAAGTATATACATTTTTTAATAGTTTTTTTTTAAAATGGCCGATGGTTTGTCTAGATAAGCTTCGTCTGGGATCGTGCAGAGCCTCTGAAGCCCTTCCTTTGAAACTGCATTGATTTGGACCTTCAACTGTTGGTTGCCATTAAAGTCCATTATATGGAGAACAATCTTGGAATGTTTTGCTCAAAAAACGTAATTTCTTTTCGACTGAAGAAAGAAAGACATGAACATCTTGGATGAGATGGGGGTGAGTAAAATAACAGGAAATTTTCGTTTTGAAGTGAACTAATCCTTTAATATCCTAATGATTTTTTAGCCTGGCTCCGCCCTCTTATGTACTTCCGCTCAATTCTCATTTTCCTTCAGTACTCCGTCTGGGATTGCGGTATACTCTCCGGTTTTCTCTGATAAAATTTTAACCGGTCCAATCAGCGAACAGAGGGAGTGGCTGAGAACGATGACGTTGATGTCATGGGCTAGTTTGAGATGACATACGTCACGACCAAACGTTAGCGATTGGTTATGGCAGATCCAATAGTTTTAAACTTCAACAGAGTACCCGCCTTCAAGGAAGTAAACGCTTGTCAATGGAGAGTGGCCAGACTCGCTGTACAAATTAAATGTACGAGAGTCTGGTAGGACCAGGCTAATGATTTTTTGGCACAAAAGAAAAAATCGATAATTTTGACCCATACAATGTATTGTACATTATACATATACAAATATAGCTCATGACTGGTTTTGTGGTCCTGGGTCACATATAAGTTGTGATGAGTGCTGGTTAATGGATTCAGGTCAGAGGATAAATATGGGTTAATGAGTTATACCAGGATCATCCACACCAGGGGTCTCCACACTCGGTCCTGGAGGGCCGCTGTCCTGCAGAGTTTAGCTCCAACCTCAAATAAACACACCCGAACTAGCTAATCAGTGTCTTACAAGGCCCTAGTTAGACACTGATTAGCTGGTTCAGGTGTGTTTAATTGGGGTTGGAGCTAAACTCTGCAGGACAGCGGCCCTCCAGGACCGAGTGTGGAGACCCCTGATCCACACAGTACAACAGCTGCAAAGAAACAACTGCATGATGACTAATTTGTGTTGTTTGGATTGCAAATAATGAGGAAAAAATTGTTGGATAACTTCTTTGACACAATTCAACAATGCTGACCGAAGTATTCTGTTTTAAAAAGTAGATCTGTTGAACAGGGCACACCTAAAAATCCTCTGCATAGTTTGAAAATCCATTTGTTTTAAACGATTGCCAAGGGTTATGCAGGTGGCCTGTGTATGTGAAAGGGCAGAGAGACATCTGCCTTCTTCTAAAAATAGTTGGTGTTTGGCATGGCGGATCTTTCTTTACTGTACATAGTCACAGGCTGGATTACCAACCACATCTGAGGTCAAAACAATATTTAAAAAACATGATTTTGGCCGTCATTGCGCAAACTGATACATTTTCTCTCTTTTTTTGCAGGAATATCACAATGTAATCTCCAATATCTGGTGATGACAATGCAATAAGTGTCAAGCCAGGTCAATTCTGCGTCACACTGAGGGAACTGGGCAAACGCATTCATCATGAGCAACCAGGAGAAGCGTCACAGGACAAGCATTCAGCACCTCCGCTATCTCGATAGCTTTATGGATGAAATAGACCGTGAGGTCATGAGCCTGACGGATCGAGCTTTCAAGAGTCTGTGCATTGGAGATGAAGCAATTTACAATGACTCAGAGTTTTCCCCCTCTCCAGTCAGCTGCCACAAGCCAGTGGTGGAGGACGTCTCAAAAAAGACTCAGGACAGCTCATTTTCTGCTGTCAAAAAACTTAATTCTCACCCCCTTAATGGAGCGAATGATCTATTGAGTAGATCAAATAAGCCATCCAAAGACTCTGCACTTTTTGCAGTATTTTCAGCCAAAAAGAATGGTGAGAACACCAAGATGACAAACGGTGATTCATGGGATAAATCTGCCCTACTCAGCATCCGACGAGAGCTGTCTGAGTTTTCTTCAGATTACCACAGTTTAACGGCGGAACATCTTTCCCAAGCCAAGAACCATCTAAAATCAGACGAAAAAGGATCTGCCAAGAAGCAAAGCAAGGATGCGTTGCTTCCCTCGGAAATATCCTCTAAGAGTAAGCACAGCAAAAACAACAAACTGAGAAAACTGAATTCCATAAACTTTTTCCTCCACAGTGAATTCAGCCCGTTCTTGTCATGGGGGGATTTTAATAAATTCCCCATTGGTCAGGAGCACATATCGGAGATTTTGTTAAGCAATAGGCCACCTGAATGGTATGACTCCCCTCTTTACAAAGAATTAACTGCAGCACATGGACATTATAAATTAAGTTTTCCCCCATCAGAGGAAAAAGAAGTCGAGAAGTGTCCTAAACAAAGTGAGACTCTTTCGCTTAAACCACAGCTTGCACCTGTACAATCCACAGCACCTAGTATACCCCCGAAACCAGAGAAAGAGCACATCCAGCACAATATTCCCACAAAGGCCCCTCCGCTTACCTCTGAACAGAGATGTAATTCAGAAAGGGCAGAACCTTGCGTTCCTTGGCGAAAAAGCAGAAGTAGAGCAAAAAGTGCTGCTCCTGTGGGGCATTCCATCAACTCAGCTTGCGAGAGGACAAGCACTGGAGAAAGGAGTGCACAGGCTTTTAAAGACGTGAAGACAATAGAGGACCAGACCTCTGCTAGTTCAACTCCTTTCAGTATTTCACAGCTGTTGACACCAGTGATACCCTCCAGACACGGGACAGGAACCTCAGAGATACTGCAAACTGTGCTCTCACCCATTGCCATGGAGGGCGCACTACTCCCAGATAGGGAAGTGCATCCGTCACCTGAGATTAAGAGAGAGGGGTACAAATCCATAGCATCAAGCTTGTTATTCAATCTCAAAGACAACAGAAAACGGGTTAAGACAATGTACAGTCCACCTAAGTTTAGAGGTCTGGATGTGGCGAATAAAAGCAAAGAGTCTCCCCAGCCTGAAGTGTCAAAAAATGGCCTTGAAATACAAGATATTTCAGGAGTTACAACTATTTCACCTGCTCGTCACAAAGCCATCGTCTCTCAGATGAGTCCCTTGTTGGAAACTGCAGACACTCAAACTTGCTCTCCTGAAAATGGCGGGATGCCAGATGACTATTTGGCATTGAGTCTGCTTCAATCTGGAAAATTAAAATCAAACAGGAGTCCTGCGGGTAACAAGGCATCTTACCCGTCACTACAACTTTACAGGAAAACTAGTCCTGAGGAGAATAATATTAGAGCAAATGCTCAAACTGTGGTTGAAACCAGTTCTCAGGTTTTCACCGATAAAGCCAGCAATGATCATGACACAGAGCATAATTATCCAAGTAAATTATTTAAAGGTGCAGAGTTGCAAAGCAAAAATAATCCCTCAGAGTCAATGCTTAATGCCCCTAAACCCACTGTAGGTTTAAATAGCGAAAGATCTCTTGAAAACAAATCTGGTAAAAGTCCATGTGTAGGTTTAACAACCCTGGAAGAGCAAGTCATTAGTGATGGTACAAATCAAATTAAGGATAGGTTGAAAACTACAGGAATAGTCGATGCACAGAAAAGCCCTGTTAAAGACAAGGAACCACACAGAAAGGAAAAAGGAGCAAAGCATGTATTTTCTGCACGACAGAACAACTACATTAAAAGTCAGAGATTTGTAAGTACAGATGATGATAATCATCATGATAATGATAGTTCGAATCCAGAAAAGGGACTGTTGACTATTAAGGATAAAAATGAAAATGACAAGTGGTCCAGGCATTCCAAAAATACAAAAACAAAAGCGATAAGGCAAGAGGAGCATATTGCAAACATACATAAAGATAAAGTAATGGATGGAGCACTATTGAAGGAAAGGGTTCATGTAAGAGGAGAGGCTAAAGACCACAGCAGTATGACGTCAAAGAGCGGTTTGGAAACTCAAAAAGGAAACTCTGAAACAATAAAAAGAAACATTTCTGAAAAGAGAGCACTATTTGCACCAATGGAACAGGTGCCAAATAAGACAAATGCACCCTTAAAGAGAGAGAATGTTGTCATTGATAAGTACGACCTGGCCAAAATGGCTTTAGAGGAAGTAATTGCTGAACGAGAGCAACGAAAGTTGAAAAGTAAGGCTGTCTCAGATGAAGGATGTTCTCTCATTGATATAAAAAGAGTTGATTGTGAAAAACCTCAAGGTGGTATTGAGTTACCCACCAGTGGAGAGGACCAATTGTCTAGTAAGTCCATGCTGAATGACAGAGGGAAAAGCGCAAAAGAAGGTAAAGGTCAGAATACTGTATCTGCTTTTAAAACAAATAGGCAGACTGTTCAAACGATGTCAGAAGACATGGCCAAACATGGCAAAAGTCATGTGCCTAAGGTAAAATTAGCCAGGCCCTGTAAGCAGGAAGCATCTATTGGGCAGTGCCAACATGCAGGACCTATAAAACATAATGAAAGAGACAGATTGTGCCAAGACAATCAAGAAAGCAACACAGATAATGTAAGCAAGGATGATAAAATATGCCAAAAGAAAGAGTTGATTAATAAAAATATAAGTCATGCAAAGAAATGCACAAAAAAGGGTGATCGTTTGAAAAGTAGCAATATTCGCAGTGTGGGACAGTGTGAGGAAGAGTTGGCCGTTAGTTCCTTTAAACCTGAGATACCCCCAAGAAGAGGGAGAAGTAATTCTCATAGTAATGACAAAGTAGGTGAAAAGACTGACTTTAAAAGAGAAGGTGACACTTCAGTCAAAACTGAGGAAATGGAAAGTAGGGAAGTTAACAAAGTTCAGTCAAGTCAATCAAAGAATCGAGGCCCCATTAGAGGAAATGTATTGGCTCTGAAAGAGAAATACGACAAAGAAAGTAAGGTGAACCTCAAAGGTCAGCCTGTTGAAGATGCAAGCTGCGAAACGTCTATGGAAGAGGAACCCAGTGAAAAGGCTCCAAAAGACAACATGAAACATAAATTTGTCCCACCAAAACTCACAGTTAGTGATCCTGAAAGTGGGACTTATTCCATTATCTACAAGGAGATGGATTCAGAGAGTGAACGAAAGTCTAACAGCTCCTCGAACGAATCAGAAAGAGGTGAGGAACATTCAAAGAGGAAACACAGTGTCACCCAAGACTTCCGAAAAGCTATACGTGATCTCACAAACAACATAAATGAAGAAGTGCAAGACAACAAGGTAAAAACGAATGAGAAGGAAGAGGGTTCTGTAAGTGCGAAGGAGTTTGGAGACAAGCAGAACAAATCCAAAGGTCCTAGTAAAAGCTATGTGAAAGACTTCTTTAGTGGACTTCTTGGACTTGCAAGCTCAGAGAGAGGAAAACATGTAGATGAACATGAGGAGGAACTCTCTGAAACACCGTCCTCAGAGTCTTTCAAATCCAATAATGGCAGAAAGGACAGTATCACAGTATTTGATATCCTTGGACAATCTCACTCCGTATCCTCATCAAGTGGTAAACAAACACATCACAGCAGTCGATCTTCAAACTCAAGTGAGCTCTCTCTATTGCATGAATCACAACCTGAAGATTTAAGTAAAGCAGAGGTCTGCTACGCAAAAGAAAGAGTTGATGGAAAGGTGAAGGAGAACTTCCAGAATCCAACAATAGATTCCTGCTCTTTAAGCAACCATGAAAGTGAGTCAGATGTTTCTGCAGCGAGTAATGTGGACAAAGGGGGGTGGGTGCACAGCTTGATTGAGTCAGCTAGACATTTAACACAAATATCACACAGTCATACTTCCTCCAAGGATCAACGAGAAATAGGTCAACAGCTGTCTCAGAAAGGCCACTTGAGTGGATCTGAGAAAGATGAGCAAGATATGGAACTCTTCAAGGACTGTGTCCATTCCCCAGTTGCCATGCCTGCTATATCAATCAAGAGTCCACCACCGAACCAACCAGCAATGCACTTCTTGTCCCTTCCGGTAGTCAAAGAGAGAAAGCTGTCAGTTGGGAGTACCTCTGTGTCTGAGGAGGAGGAGCTGCGCTCTGCTGTGAGCACTTTATCTGAAGGCCTGGACAGCTATGAAACAAGCGGAGGGGATGCGATGGAGGAGAACAATTCGAGCATTGCTCCAGCCGAGGATGAGGAGGGATCCAAGGCACCCAGCGAGAGATCTGCTTCAGCCTGCAGTGGAAATGACAGCAATGGTCAGAACAAGCCGCCCGTTGTACCTCCAAAAACCGAAAAGGCTCTACGCCGAGCCATGAAGCTCACCACACGGAGGATACAAAAGGCTGAAGCTAAAACCAAATCCGAGCGTAAAGGCAGGAGCAGTGACAAAAGTGTCAATCACAAGGTTGAGCGGAGGCACCACAGCACTGACAAAATACTTGACAGATCGCTCAGCAGTGACAGAATCAGCAGTAAACACAGCGAGCATCTCAATGACACAACTGAGCCCAAAACTCAAAGAAGCGAGAAGCATGCTAGACGCCATAATGGTCACACGATTCAAGAGAATGAGCCTAGTGTAAAACTGCCACATGCTTCCAAAGACAAAGAAAGACACACCGGTCAAACTGGTGACTCAATGGGCCATCGCACTGAGAAAGAACAAGATCACGACGGGGATCATTTGGTGAATGATCGATTAGGTCGAAGCAATGAAAAATACTTGCCCAAGAAACTGGAACGTAGGACTCAAAGTCTGGATAGATTTCTAAGGGAAAAACACGGAAACATGCCAAGTAGCACTGGTAAGTTTTCAACAGAAGAATCACAGTACTCTACTCCAAAGGCATTACCTTTGCGCCATAACAGCATTGAACATACTTATGCACCAACCACTAATCTTGTAACGCAGTCCTTCCCAATCACCCAGAGAAAGCTTCTACAGGACCCTGACTCAGGACAGTACTTTCTGGTGGATATGCCAGTACAGGTCAAAACGAAAACGTTCTTTGACCCAGAAACTAAAAGTTATGTGCAAGTGCCAGTACAGTCTCCTGAGGCTCCATCGTTGGAGGTTATGAACACACCATCACTTATGCTTTATCATGGCTTTGTTCCAGTGCCTGTACCATCACAGAAGTCTGTTGTCAGGACGGCAGGATCTATGATTCCTCCCGATGACCTGGAAGACTTTGAACCTAGCAGGAAACAGGACTTTTATCAGATGAATAACAAAGAAGTAAATCCTTACATTGAGCCCGTGTATATATCACAAGAACACACACCTGAAGAGGAAATTGATAGTGTGAGATGACAGCATCCAGACTGAACCAGTGGATGCTCCAGAGTTTGAACGTGACTGATATCAGGGATTTGTCTTTTTTGTAGACGAATGCAGTTTTCTTCCAATTTGCAGTCTGGTGTGACATGGAAAAGTTTTTGTAGTATGTATGCTGTTCTTTGTTTATAGTGCACAAGACGTGGATTGTACATGTTTATTTCTTCTTAAAGTAAGGCAATTACCTGGTTCTCTTACTGTTAAAAGCACTTGTCAGGATGTTGAGATTTGGATTTGTGCCTTATTGAAAGTAATTCTGCTTTCATAAAAATATTTGATCATTATTTAACAGATTATTTTGATACATCTTGTATTTGAGGTTTGGAAATACATTAGTCCACGGTATTTTTCACAGCAGAAAAGTATTGTAAAAAATTAACATAGTTAATGTGTTTTATATGCATAAAATGGAATATTTGACAAATGCTGATTGCATCACTTTTCGGGGTGTATTATGGAATGAATCCATTTAAATGGATTGTTGCTTCAGAAAAGAACCATTCCAATAAAAGCATCATCAATTTAATTTTGATTATTTTACTTCCTTTTATCCGAACAAGAATCACATTCAGCTTATAGCCAGAGTTTAGACTTATAGTATAAAGTCACTGCAGATTATTCTGCCAGACTTCGATAGGAAGAGACATAAGTATACTTAAGTAAAGTTCAAGTATATATTTAAGTTTACTTATAAGTGTACTATTTCAATACTTAGGACAAAATTGCCCCACTTTTTAGTGTTTAAAAAGTGTAACAGTTGTAAACTTTGAGTACACAACAAGTTTACAACTAAGTTTGTATTGCAACTTACTTGAGTTTTCTTTAAGTGAACATAACATACTTATTCTATATTATTTTTGCACTTTCAATACACTGCTATGTTCCTATTTTGGGTATAATTTTTTTATATACAAGAAATATACTTTTAAATGTACTTTAACTATTTCCATTTTAAATACATATTATTCTAGCTTCATGCATCCTTTTTATCAACACTTGAATGTGGGTAAGCTTCATAAAAAAAGCAACATTTTAAGCAAAAAGCTGAGAAAAACACATTTTTGTCACAGACTACATCCAGATGCGATTCAGAACGATGATCAAAACACAGATGGAGTAGATGGAGTCCGTAAACACACCCAAAGCTTCACATTTGTTAACCCTTCCTGGGTCATCATTTCATTCGACCTTATATATGCTGTTTAATGTTTGATGATCCAATGCTATCTCACGACTAATTTGTACATATTTGTACGAGGTGGCTAATTCGTATGAATTCGTACAATTTGTCTATACTGCAGTGATGGGTAGGTTTTAGGGGCGGGTTAGGAGCAGTGTTCATTTTGACAGCAAATTTTCATATAGTTTTAGTCGTAGTCTTTTGACTAAAATGCCATTAAGTTTTAGTCATATTTTAGGCACCTGAATTGTTTTTAGTTTTAGTCTAGTTTTAGGCGACTAAAAAATCATAAGATTTGAGATCAAATCTAATGAGTTTAGTTCAATTGTAATGCATTCATTGAGTATTTAAGCATTACATAACAGACTGTTACCTGAATACATGTCAAAACTGATATTTTGACATAATTGTGTTTTTGACCGTTCAAGCTCAAAAAATACACAGAAGAGAGTTCAGTTCACTTTTTTGGTTTGTTTTTAAAAAAACATCTAGTTTTGTATTTCAGTTTTATTTAGTATATCAGGGTAATCTAAAGCTTCAAATTAGTTATGAGTATTGTTTTTTTTTTTCAGTTAACATTTATTTAATTAATCTTTTTTAATGGTTTTAGTTAAGTCTTTCCTCTTAACTATGAATTAAATGGGAATTAAATTAAATACAGTTTATTGTGTAACCAAAAATGTATATATAAAAAACGTTTTTATTAATTGACGAAAATGACAGTAGATTTCCGTCATAGCTTTTGTCATCCAAAACTGTTTTTTATTTAGTTACCATCTCATTTTCATCACAGAAAAAAGGTTGTTGGCGAAAATTATCTGTCAGTGAAATTATTACTGGTTAGGAGTAGTTAATTCGTATGAAATCATACGAATTGACCAACTCGTCAAATACGTACAATTTGCCTTGAGATCGAGTTGGATGATCGCATTATTTTACATTTCTGTAAGCGATCTACTATTACTTGTTTCTGCTTCTTCTTCACCTGTGTTTTGATCCAGAGATTATGTACTCTTTCAGAAGATGTGTAATAGCACCCCCTACCGTATAACAGTGAAAACACGGATAGCTGTAAAATTCAGAAGATTTGAAGTAAACTCCCATGTACACTACAAGTGGACTAGCACAAAATCAGATACTCTGAATATCTGTTTTCTTTATAAATCAATATTTTCAAACAATGTAAGTTTATGAAACAGTATGTAAAAAAAAAAAAGTATTTACAGTTTTTTTGGATTGCTTACACACTAAAATTAAAAGTAGTACACTATTAGCAAAACCTTACACTCAAGAAGCAAAACATCAGCCCATATTTGCACAACTATAAGCACATTGTCAACCTCACACTTGTTGCAAAACTCTACACACAGTGATTTGCAAAACACTAAACACACTTAAAGGGTTAGTTCACCCAAAAATGAAAATTCTGTCATTAATTACTCACCCTCACGTCGTTCGAGACCCGTAAGACCTCCGTTCATATTCGGAACACAAATGAAGATATTTTTGTTGAAAGCTGATGGCTGAGAAAGGCCTCCATTGGCATTCAGTACACTTATACTCCCAAGACGGATAAAAGGCACTCAAAACATCGTTACAAAGTCCATCTCACCACAGTGACTCTACAATAATCTTACGATGCGACGACAATAGTTTTTGTGCGCAAAAAAAATCAAATTAAAAACCTTTTTCAAACTTGTTACTGCCTTCCGTGTGTGCCTCCACGACGCATGCGCGAGAATATGACGCAGATCCGGCGTTCGGACAGATGACCCAGAAGTGATTTGTGTACAAGCAGAGGAAGACGCGTGTATCTCAGCTGTTGGATTCTACATTGATCGTGCTTTAGGTCTCGGCGTAGTGCTCAAAATGGGGCTTAAGTGTGCATTTCATGGAATCCCGAGCCCCGGCGCTACGTCATATTCTCGCGCATGCGTCGTGGAGGCACACGCGGAAGGCAATAACAAGCTGGATAAAGGTGTTATTTTGATTTTTTTTTGCGCACAAAAACTATTGTCGTCGCATCGTAAGATTATTGTAGAGTCACTGTGGTGAGATGGACTTTGTAATGACATTTTAAGTGCCTTTTATCGGTCTTGGGAGTATAAGTGTACTGAATGCCAATGGAGGCCTAACTGAAGCCTTTCTCAGCCATCAGCTTTCAACAAAAATATCTTCATTTGTGTTCCGAATATGAACGGAGGTCTTACGGGTGTCGAACGACATAAGGGTGAGTAATTAATGACAGAATTTTCATTTTTGGGTGAACTAACCCTTTAACATACATTACACACAAAAATCTATCATGAAGTCACTTCTTTGCACTACCAAAGCACTGACTGTCAAATTACCGCACCGTCCAACCAATTGGTTCAAAACAGTCATCAGGTGTGCAAACACTTGTTCGCTTAATTGTAGACACACCAATCAGGTGTATAAGCACTATAAAAAGCAGCAGGTGAGTTCCTCAGTCTACAAGCACAATGGAAAGAGTCAGAGAAAGAGTAAGACGACGAGGAGGAAGAGGAGGAAGAGGAGGAAGAGGAGGAGGAGGAGGAAGAGGAGGAGGAGGAGGAGGAGGAGGAGGAGGAGGAGGAGGAGGAGGAATCAACAGAGGAGCAATCAACAGAGGAAGAGATGGAGGCCATGCTGGAGGCAGAGGTAGAGGAAGAGGTAGAGGTAGAGGAAGAGAAAGAGGAAGAGGAAGACAAGAAGGTGCTCAAAGAGGACCGAATCTCACAAATGAGATCCGTGCAACACTGGTTGATCACATTGTCAACCACGGACTGACGCTGAGAGAGGCTGGACTGCGAGTACAGCCAAATCTAAGCTGATACACAGTGGCAAGTGTGATAAGAACATTTCGACTGGAAAATAGGTACTGTAAAAATATCATCATATCACAAACATCTGCACGGTTTCAGTAACTGCTTACAGTACTGTATTCTATGCACTATCAGCACTTCTGTTACCTTTTCCTGTAAAATTACTGTACTATTGTATGGATTTGTTTTTATATATACACTGTAAAAAATTTATAATCTTCCCAACTGAAAATTTTCTAGTGACTGTTTACATCTAAAGTTTTCAATTGGCCCAAGTGAAATTCTGTAAATGTAATTTTATCAATTGTGGCAAGAGCCTGTTAACATGGGCTCAATTGGAAATATGTTGAGCTAATGGAAAAATTTAATTTACCAACACTGTAAAAAATGTCAGACCGATCCAATTAAAAATTTTCTAGTGACCGATCACATCTACATTTTTTAGCTGGCCAAATTGAAAAATTTAGATGTGATCAGTCACTAGAAATGTTTGAATTGGAGAAATGTTTTACAGCGAAACTGTGTGGTTGGTCCAATTAAATATTTTAAATTGTAGTAACAATTGTTTATTTCTCACTGTCCCAAAAGACAAAAATGACTAAAAACATAAATATATTAAGCAAAATACAGAAACAGACAACAGGGTTGACATTTTATCACATTACTTTATTAACAAGTAAATTCCAACACAGGATATTTGGGTGAAAATACCTTATTTTCAATAAGGAAAAACTCTGAATACATTCAAGAAGTCTTCTGCATAACAGGATGTCTTGTTGTGGTGAAGAAAACACGGCACGGTAAGCTAAAAACCTGCAAATAAAAATAAAAACTAACATTAATGACAAAGCTCCCCTGCATCACATCTGGCAAGAGACAGAACAGAAGTTTCTTCATTATATAATGGACGAATGACTGGACATAAGAAAATCACGAGCTTGACGTGTTTGATATTAAAAGGCAACTTAAGCCCAGAAAGAGACCGACGCCAAACGCACCGTGTTCAACAGTCGCATGCCGCACATATCACACAAATGACTTAATTTCCTTATTACCTATTGTTTTAGACATATAAGACATGAGGAAAATAAAACTATTGGCTACAGGCTACCATTAGATAATTATGTGGTAAACGAGAACACACTCATGAAAACAATGAATGCATGAACTCGTGATTCTACAAAATGTCTTTTAAACTTCATACCCGGTCATAAAGCAAAACTCTGGAGAATAATTTCAGTGCTCAATACTCACCAACGTATTTGTGAGATGAACATCTCTCTATTCTCTCGGGAATGTGTCTCGGTCTTCAGCACCTGCTGGTTCGGCTCCGCTCGCGCTGCCGCTCCCGCGTCTCCGCGTTTGAAATCTCCACACTAACGTTTTTTTTCAAGCGCATTTTGCGCATGCGTATACCGTTTTTTGGACGGAGGACTTGTTCAGCCAACATGGATTTTTCACTTCGACTTCATAGATTGACTGAGCACAATTAAATATGTTCGGTGAATATACAATTTTAATTTTTAGTGAAGACCTTAAGCTATGATTAGTACAATGCATCTTTTTGCATGGCGATAATTATTTGGAAGTCATTTATTGGGCCAATATGTAATGATCAATTTACACAATTTTTCCTCCCAATTTTTTTTTACAGTGTAGGATTGAGGGTCAGGAGCGACAAGGGAGAGAGAGGGAGAGGGAGGGATTGTAAACATGGTTTTGGCCAACAATGCTATAACACTCAAGCAGCTCCAAGCTAACATTGTCAATAACCATGCCACTTTCAACGATATCCATCAGGTCTCAACATCAACACTGGCACGCATCCTAAAAAAAAAACATATTCAAATGAAGCAAATTTATCGAGTGCCTTTCGAGCGCAATTCCGAAAGGGTGAAGCGACTGCGGCATGATTATGCAGAGGTATGTATTCACTATAGCAGTGTGATCTTGCATACTGTCTCATATTCTTTTACTGTACTGTACTATGTATACTAGATCTACACTGAACTATACAATTTTGCCTGACACTGTTCTTCAGAGAGTTTTACGAATGGATGGAGACGAGATCCTGCATGAGTTCATTTACGTAGATGAGGCTGGTTTTAACCTGGCGAGAACACGAAGGCGGGGAAGAAACATCATTGGCCAAAGGGCTATAGTCAATGTCCCCGGGCAACGTGGGGGTAATATAACACTCTGTGCAGCCATTACACAGAATGGGGTCCTCCACCGCCATGCCCATATGGGCCCTTACAACACAGCACTCATACTTACATTCTTGGACCAATTGCACAACATAACAGCAGCTAATCAAATTGATCATATGCAATACATTGTTGTCTGGGACAATGTGTCTTTCCACCGCTCTGCTCTGGTTCAGAACTGGTTTCAGCAACATCCACATTTCACTATCCTATATCTTCCACCATATTCTCCATTCCTCAACCCTATAGAAGAGTTTTTCTCGGCATGGCGGTGGAAGGTATATGATCTCCGTCTCCAGGCTGAGGTACCCCTCATCCAAGCCATGGAGGAGGCCTGTGACCAGATGGAGGTTGCAGCAATGCAAGGATGGATTCGTCATTCAAGACGTTTCTTTCCAAGGTGTCTTGCCAATGACAACATTGCCTGCGATGTTGATGAAATTCTCTGGCCAGATCCAGCTAGGCGAAGAGACGATGTATAGTTTTTTTTGTTCCTTGAACTTACAGTACAATATGTGAAGTGACATTTTGTTACAGTATTCTGGATCTCCATGTCAACATTTTGGGCGTGTTGACAAATAAATTAGTTTCTTCAGTCTGCAACATTGGTCTTGTGTGGTGTTTGGTGACTTTACATTATATTTGTACTTTGTTGATGGTAGCCTACTCTAATCATAGGGAAGTAGAAGTGCTAAAAGTGTTTTAGGTTTATCACAGCAGAGTGTAACTCATGCAAACAGAGTATGTTAATGTGAAACGTGTGTGTTTCATATGGTAACAAAGTTTTGTTTTTGAGTGTTTAATTATGCAAAGGATCTGTAGTGTTTTGCTAATTGGGTGTGTGGTTGTGCTAATTGTGTGTAGTGTTTTGAAAACGCGGGCCCTGTTTTGAAAATCGTGCTTAAGCAATCCAAAAAAACTGTAATAGGCTACTCAATCAAAAGAGTAAAACACAACAAGCCAAGTTTACTACTTCATTACACTTTTAAATATATATCTCAATCAAAAGATTTCGTACAAGTACAGGCCAGATATAATTACACATTTTTGTCACAGGTTCAGGGTGTGACATCGGCTCTTCCTGTTGTTTGTCCTGTCCTGTCATTTTTTTGCAGTTCGTGATTGGATTATCAGTTTGATCACGGGCTGATCTCCCGCACCTGTCGCTCGTTCCCTTTACCCTTTATATGCCCAGCTGTGTCTACCTCTGTTGTCAGTTGATCACTTCATGTCGTGTGAATGTTACGTGTCTGCTCTGCATTTCTGCTCTGTGTCTTACCTGTTTGGTTTTGTGCCCAGGACCCGTAGACGAGGAGTTTTTCAGCAAGCCGTATTCCCTTGCTGGGCTCGGTCTCGTCTTCTGCTGGGTCTATCTGTCCCCCGTTCTCTCGGTGGTCTCTCCAGCCTGTGTGTCTGCTGTAGTGTGCGCAGATACAGTGGGAGCCACCAAACAGTTCCGTAGACTGTCACCTCCTCACTTTGTTTGATTGTTCACACTGTTTATTCCCCAAATAAACCACTTCCTTGTTCACTGCACTTTGAGTCCTCCTTTAATCCACAGTCCCGACAGAATCAACTGACCAAGATGGACTCAGCGGGCGAACTTGAGTTGCGACATGCTATTGCTCAACAGGGCATTTTGCTTGGAAGGCAGCAGGAGGAGTTGTCCGCTTCTCATCATGCCCTGACGGAGATGTCAGGCCAGCTAGCCGAAATTACCCAGCGACTGGAACAGTTAATGCCACATCCTGCCGTGGTTCCCACACCGAGTCAACCTGACACTGAGAGAGTGAACAGCCGCCAGTCTGAACCTCGTCTGAATCCTCCAGCTCCATATTCCGGTGAGCCCAACTCATGTCGTTCGTTCCTTTCACAATGCTAACTTTTTCACTTCAGCCGTCCTGCTTCACGACAGAGAGGTCTAAGGTGGCCTTCGTGATCATGCACCTGACTGGGCTTGCGAGAGAGTGGGGAACGGCTATGTGGGACTTCTCAGCGGAGCTGCGCAAGGTGTTTGACCGTTCGGCACTGGGCACCGAGGCGGCACGTGCATTGTCGCTATTACAGCAGGGTGCCCGGTCCGTGTCAGAATACTCGATTGAGTTCCGTACCCTCGCGGCATCCTGTGGTTGGAACGCAAAGGCTCAGTGGGACCATTTTCTCCATGGCTTAGCTGAGCACATAAAAGATGAGATTTACTCACTGGAGTTACCCCCTTCCCTTGACGGTCTGGTGGACCTCGCTATCCGGGTGGATAACCGGATTTCCCTTCGTTCCCAGCATCGAGGGGCGGGGCTCCCTCACAGATCTGCCAGCAATGCACAGAGCACGGGGAGGGCTACATCACAGCAGTTCGGCCCATTTGATGAGGAACCCATGCAGATCGGGAGAACTCATCTGACTGTCGCTGAACGACAGCATCGCCTCACCAACAACTTGTGCCTCTACTGCGGAGAGGCAGGGCACATGGCGGCGGTTTGTCCCTTAAAGGGGCGACGCGCATCCTTCAGAGGACGACGCACGGTGAGCGTTACGAACACGCTACTGCCATCTGGTGGTCGTTCCACACTCCCGGCTTTACTGCAGTTCGGGGGAGCGGCTCATCGGGTGTCAGCTTTAATTGATTCTGGGGCAGAGGGTGATTTCATGGATATTAGACTGGCTGAGCACTTGGGCATTTCTAGCTCTCGTTTGGCTGAGCCGATTTCGGCCAGAACACTTTGTGGCACACCCCTCACAAGAATTACTCACTCCACAAGACTTGTTGGCCTCACCATCTCTGGGAATCATTCGGAGGAGATTCGCTTCCTATTAATTCATTCTCCCTCTGCTCCAGTGGTTTTGGGGCACACATGGTTGACTAAGCATAACCCTCACATTGACTGGGCTCAAAGTTCTATATTGGCGTGGAGCCCATTCTGTTCGTCTCAGTGTTTGGTGTCTGCTTCTTCCCCCTTAATGTCTGTTTCTGCGTTACAGGAGGAACCGGTGAGCCTGGCGGATGTACCAGAGGCTTACCATGACTTAAGAACGGTGTTCAGTAAGTCCCGAGCTTTATCTCTCCCTCCGCACCGCCCGTACGACTGTGCGATTGAGTTATTACCTGGCAATTCTCCACCTAAGGGGCGTCTTTATTCGCTCTCCGGTCCTGAGAGGGAGGCCATGGAGAGATACATCAGCGATTCTCTCTTGGCCGGTATTATACGTCCTTCTTCCTCTCCGGCCGGGGCGGGGTTCTTCTTCGTGGGGAAGAAAGATGGTTCTTTGCGTCCCTGCATAGATTATCGAGGGCTGAATGACATCACGGTAAAGAATAGCCACCCTTTGCCGTTGATGTCCTCAGCGTTCGAACTCTTGCAGGGAGCAACCATCTTTACGAAGTTGGACCTACGCAATGCTTACCACCTGGTTCGGATTAGGCAGGGGGACGAATGGAAGACCGCTTTTAATACCCCGACAGGTCACTTTGAATATTTGGTCATGCCCTTTGGACTCTCAAACTCCCCAGCGGTCTTCCAGGCACTCGTCAACGACGTGCTCAGAGACATGGTCGACCGGTTTGTATTTGTTTACCTCGACGACATCCTGATCTTCTCCCAGAATGAGCGCGACCATGTCCAGCATGTCAGGCGGGTGTTACAGCGACTACTTGAGAATCGTTTGTTCGCTAAGGTGGAGAAGTGCGAGTTTCACGCACGGACGGTTCCGTTCCTGGGTTTCGTTCTGTCGCCCGAGGGCATCCGAATGGATCCTGGGAAGGTAAAAGCGGTTGCTGATTGGCCTACCCCAGATAGTCGTAAGGCGGTCCAGCGATTTCTGGGGTTTGCCAATTTTTACCGCCGATTCATTCGGAACTTTAGCCAGGTCGCCCTACCACTGACGAATCTCACCTCCACACGAATTCGTTTCTGTTGGTCAACGCAGGCTCAGGAGGCGTTTGAGAAACTTAAGAGTCGCTTCGTTTCGGCTCCCATTCTTACCAACCCAGACCCGTCTCGTCAATTCATTGTGGAGGTGGATGCGTCAGAGGTGGGAGTGGGAGCGATTTTGTCTCAGAGGTCACCTTCGGACGACAGAATACACCCATGCGCGTTCTTTTCTCATCGTCTCACTCCTTCGGAACGGAATTACGACATTGGGAATAGGGAGTTACTGGCTGTAAAGTTGGCATTGGAGGAGTGGCGTCACTGGTTAGAGGGCGCGGGGTCTCCATTCTTAGTTTGGACCGATCACAAGAATTTAGAATATATTAGGTCCGCGAAGAGGCTAAATTCTCGGCAGGCTCGCTGGGCACTATTCTTCGGCCGGTTTGATTTTAACATCTCATATCGCCCCGGAAGTAAGAACGGTAAGCCCGATGCGCTCTCACGGATTTTTGAGGTTGAGGCTAGTCCCACTTCCCCGGTGACCATCGTGGCCCCCAGCCAGGTGGTCGCGGCGGTTACTTGGGGAGTGGAGTCCAGGGTCCGTGAGGCGTTACGCGACGTCACTATTCCTGCGGGGTGCCCAGTGGGTCTGCTGTTCATGCCGGAGTCGGTCCGAACTGCCGTTCTTCAGTGGGGTCACTCATCCGGTCTAGCTTGCCACCCGGGAGCGGCTCGAACAGGTGCGTTGATCAGGCAGCGGTTCTGGTGGCCTTCGCTGGCGCAGGATACTCGGGAGTTCGTATCTGCTTGTCCGGCGTGTGCGGTGGGTAAGGGCTCTAATCGACCCTTGGCAGGGCTACTCCGACCGTTGTCAATCCCTTCGAGACCCTGGTCACACATAGCCATGGACTTTGTCACGGGTCTACCCCCATCCAGGCTCAAGATAGGCTCAAGATGGCGGCGCGAGTAGTTCGCGAGGCTCTGGGTCTCTCCAGATTCTGCAATTTTGCGGTATTTTTCCTGCTCATCTCGGGTCTGTTCGTTCAGAATAGTTGTGCCTTAACATCGTACACCCGTGGTGAGATTTTGGATATTGGTTTGCGAATTTCCGACAGTTTTATGGACAATCTTCGACTCCTTCCTGAGATCGCTAGAACACCCGAGGCTATGCACTCTGCCCGGCCGGGCGGAAGTGCTCGCAGGCGGCGCCGAGATCGTAAACAAAGGCGGGGAATACGCGGTGGTCTGAGAGCTAAGCTAAGGCTAAAGCTAAGGCTTACCCCACATCGGCTCTCTTTACCCAGTATTTTCCTTGCCAATGTACGGTCGCTAGTGAACAAAATGGAGGAGATTCGACTCAGCATCACACACAGCAAGAAACTTTTGAACTGTAACGTCCTAATCTTCACGGAAACCTGGCTAAACGGCGGAATACCGGACACCGCTATTGAGCTAGCGGGATGCCACACGCTCCGGGCGGATAGAACATTAGATGGCTCCGGTAAGACCAGAGGTGGTGGATTGTGCATTTACATTAACAAAGCCTGGTGCACAAACTCTGTTATTGTTGGGAGTCATTGTTCAGCTAACCTGGAGTTTCTCATGGTTAAATGTAGACCATTTTATCTGCCGCGAGAGTTCACTTCCACCATTATAACTGCAGCCTATATTCCCCCGGATGCTGATGCCAAGCTTGCTATGAAAGAACTTCATGCAGCCATCAGTAAACAACAGACTGATCACCCGGAAGCTGCTTTTATTGTTGCAGGTGACTTTAATCATTCAAACTTAAAGTCAGTGCTACCCAAGTTTCACCAGCATGTTTCCTGCCACACCAGAGGAAACAAAACCTTAGACCACGTGTACACAAACATGGCGGGAGCTTACGTTGCGACACCCCTCCCCCACATGGGACAGTCAGACCACATCTCTTTGTTCCTCATCCCCAAATATTCACCCCTCATCAACCGTGTGAAGCCATCAATGAAAACCATCAAGGTGTGGCCTGCGGGGGTTGATTCCACACTCCAGGAAAGGTTTCTACACACAGACTGGAGTGTGTTTGCTTCTCAAGCCACCAGTGGCGCTCACACGGACATTGACTCCTACACCTCCTCTGTATTGGATCATATCAATACCACCATTGACAGTGTTACAACCCAGAAACAGATCACCACATACCCAAATCAGAAGCCATGGATGAACAGGGAAGTGCGACTCCTGCTGAAGTCACGCAATACTGCCTTCAGATCAGGAGATGCACAAGCCTACAGCGCATCCAGAGCAAACCTGAAGAGGGGCATCAAAAAGGCCAAGCACTGCTACAAGCTAAAGATAGAGGGTCACTTTTCCAACTCTGACCCTCGACGCATGTGGCAGGGCATCCAGGCCATCAGTGACTAGAAACCCACCCACTCCACCCCCGCAGCCACTGATGTCAACTTCCTGAACGAGCTAAATCACTTTTACGCTCGTTTTGAAAGAGACAACAGAGAAACTGCCACCAAGCTCAAACCCTCAGCTGACCCACCAATCACACTCTCCTCCACAGATGTCTGCAAGTCACTGAGCCGGATCAGCGCGCACAAGGCTGCTGGACCAGACAACATCCCTGGTCGTGTTCTCAGGGCATGTGCGGAGCAGCTCGCTGAGGTTTTTACAGACATTTTCAACCTGTCTCTTGCCCAAGCAGCTGTACCTTCATGCTTTAAACGCACGTCCATTGTGCCAGTGCCAAAACACTCTAACCCGAGGTGCCCTAATGACTACCGCCCTGTAGCACTCACACCCATCGTCATGAAGTGCTTTGAGCGGCTGGTCCTGGAACACCTAAAAGACTCTCTACCATCCACATTGGACTCACACCAGTTTGCCTACCGCAGCAATAGGAGCACAGAGGATGCCGTTTCCATGGCACTGCACTCTGTGCTCACTCACCTGGACCATAAGAACACTTACGCACGCATGCTGTTTGTTGACTTCAGCTCAGCATTCAACACTGTCATCCCAACCAAGTTAATAGCCAAACTTGGAGACCTGGGCATCAATACCTCAATGTGCAACTGGATTTTGGACTTCCTAACTGACAGACCCCAGAATGTTCGTTCAGGATCCACCTGCTCCACATCCATCACACTCAACACTGGTGTACCACAGGGCTGTGTGCTAAGTCCGTTTCTCTACTCCCTCTTCACCGCCGACTGCAAGCCTGTGTATGGATCTAATTCTATCGTCAAGTTTGCGGACGACACAACGGTGATTGGTCTCATCAGCAACAACGATGAGACTGCCTATAGGGAGGAGATCCAGCACCTGGCCACATGGTGCGCTGATAATAACCTGCTCCTCAACACCACCAAAACGAAGGAGCTCATCGTGGACTTCAGGAAGGAGTCAAGAGGCACACACGACACCATCCACATCAATGGAATGGCTGTTGAACGTGTCTCCAGTTTCAAGTTCCTGGGGATCCACATCTCGGCGGACATGTCGTGGACGACCAACACCTCCAGCCTGGTCAAGAAGGCTCACCAGCGCCTCTTCTTCCTGAGGACACTGAGGAAGAATCAGCTCTCCTCGGCTATCCTGGTGAACTTCTATCGCTGCGCAATAGAAAGCATCCTGACCAACTGTGTGGCAGTGTGGTATGGGAGCTGCTCTGTTGCGGAGCGCAAGGCACTGCAGCGGGTGGTGAAAACTGCCCAGCGCATCACAGGGACTCCACTGCCTGCCATCGAGCACATCCAGAGGAAACGCTGCCTGCATCGAGCTCGCAGCATCCTCAAGGACTCCTCTCACCCAGCCCACAGACTGTTTTCTCTCCTGCCCTCCGGCAGGCGTTTCAGGATCCACCGGACCAGGACCAGCAGACTTAAGAACAGTTTTTTCCCCAGAGCTGTCTCTTTACTGAACTCAAACCCCCGCTGATCCACTCCCCTCATATACTGATAACTCTCCTACCTCACATCCACCTTCACTTTGTTATTTGCACTACCGACTCTTTATTACAGAAACAACTGTTTACTTATTCATTTTGCACTACCACACCGTAACTGGATTATGCTCATTTGCACTGCCGACTGTTATTTACAGTACCTACTGTTTACATTTGTATTTTGCACCGTACTTCTAACTGTAATATGCAATCACTTCCACTGCACTTTTACACTTTTTTTCGGATAGCTTCTGTCCATAATTTATTGCACTACCTTAATCCACTGCCATATTCCTCATTTTAGCCTAACATATCATTGTATACCTCTATCTGTAAAATTCTGTTTATAGTAATAGCCATCTGTATATTATATTATATTCATAGTACATATCCACCTGTAAATTCTGTTTATAGTATTAACCATCTGTATATTATTCACTGTACATATTCACCTGTAAATTCTGTTTATAGTAATAACCATCTCTCTATTTATAGACATATTTATATATACTCAGTACATATCCATGTCCTGCACTTATGCAAACGTTGTATATCCTGCACTTGCTGCTATTGCACTTCTGGTTAGACCTAAACTGCATTTCGTTGCCTTGTACTTGTACTTGTGTAATGACAATAAAGTTGAATCTAATCTAATCTAATCCAGTGGCAATACCGTGGTGCTTACGGTGGTGGACAGGTTCTCGAAGGCGGTTCATTTTATTTCCCTCCCCAAACTACCTTCAGCGAGGGAGACAGCGGCCATTGTCTTAGACCACGTTTTTCGCATTCATGGCCTCCCGGTTGACGTGGTTTCTGACAGGGGTCCCCAATTTGTGTCTAAATATTGGACAGAGTTCTGTCGACAGCTGGGGGCGACGGCGAGCCTATCCTCCGGTTATCACCCGCAGACGAACGGTCAGGCGGAGCGAGCAAACCAGGACTTAGAGAGAGTCCTGCGCTGTGTGGCGTCGGCAGAGCCGTCGACTTGGAGTTCCAGGTTAACCATGGTCGAGTACGCCCATAACTCACTCCCGGTCTCGTCTACGGGGTTATCACCCTTCCAGTGCTGTTTAGGCTACCAGCCCCCATTATTTCCCTCCCAAGAGGCCGAGTTCTGTCACAGTTCTGTCACAGGTTCTGTCACAGGTTCAGGGTGTGACATCGGCTCTTCCTGTTGTTTGTCCTGTCCTGTCATTTTTCTGCAGTTCGTGATTGGATTATCAGTTTGATCACGGGCTGATCTCCCGCACCTGTCGCTCGTTCCCTTTACCCTTTATATGCCCAGCTGTGTCTACCTCTGTTGTCAGTTGATCACTTCATGTCGTGTGAATGTTACGTGTCTGCTCTGCATTTCTGCTCTGTGTCTTACCTGTTTGGTTTTGTGCCCAGGACCCGTAGACGAGGAGTTTTTCAGCAAGCCGTATTCCCTTGCTGGGCTCGGTCTCGTCTTCTGCTGGGTCTATCTGTCCCCCGTTCTCTCGGTGGTCTCTCCAGCCTGTGTGTCTGCTGTAGTGTGCGCAGATACAGTGGGAGCCACCAAACAGTTCCGTAGACTGTCACCTCCTCACTTTGTTTGATTGTTCACACTGTTTATTCCCCGAATAAACCACTTCCTTGTTCACTGCACTTTGAGTCCTCCTTTAATCCACAGTCCCGACAATTTTCTGTCATAAATCAAGTACTTAAGTGCAATTTTAAGTATATTTCTGAAAAGTGCATATAAAGTACACTGAAAGAAAGTTTAGTTTAAGAGACTTCAATAAACCTCTTTTTCGTAAGGGTTATTATTAAGTGCCTCAAGCAAAAAAACATGCCACTAAACTGGAGAACCTTTTGCTCATTGTATCAACCCAGTACCTTGGGGCCAGAATTTCAAAATTAATATAATCGGATTTCATCTTACGGATTGGATCAAAACTTGAAAATGAGTTGTTCAAAACATAAAAAAGGATTCTGTAAATCCTTATATCACAAAACAATAAATCAGATTAGATCACGAAATCCAATCTTGGTTTTGATCTGGATCAAATCATCAGTTTGTGTTGTTCAAAACATTTTAGTAAGATTGAGATACCTTTGATCCAAAAAATCTGGATTATACTGATCCCAGCAGAAGGGTGGATTTCAGGAACAAAAATATAATAACTTTAACACTTTTTTAAATTGTATTCTGCTCTTGATTAGTTAAAGTAATACATTAGAAGTAGACATTATTAGTCTACCTATTAAGCCTTTCGGTAGCTTACAGTAAAAGTAAGAAAGATTTAAGCGCCATAAAATAATTGTATATTTAAAGTGTTTATTTTATCTCTTAAGACTTTTTACTTTTTATCAATTATAAGGGATGAACCAGTCAAAAGTTCTTAGCGAGCGAAAGTGGTGAATAGGAGGTCTGCAAGTGTCTTATCATCACCTGCTAAAACTGCTGTAAAGTTGGGTTGCAACATTATGTGGTATTTCTCATAACACACATCATTGGCTGAGAAAATAAAGGAAGTCAGGATGACTCATCTGGGTCAATTGTCTGACAAAATGCACGTCTTTCTCAGGATGACATACTATTTCAACACATGTACTGGCAGAACAAACTTTAAGCCTTAAATGTAACAAGTTTAATAGAGTTGTGGTAGATGAAAGGGCACACAGTAGATGGCTCATAATGATAGACATGGTTCATGGTTTCACACTTAGAAAAGACATTATTGTATCGCTTGCATTCAATATCTTTAATTTGGTTTAGACTTACAAATACCCATACAAATATCCACTTATATTAATGCTATCTAAATTTGATCGCTTCGAACAATACACATCCACAGATACTTTTATATCTTGTCATTTCGCATTTTAACGGCAGCCACAACTGGCCGCTACCATGTCGGGGAACTGTTTTACTACAACATTTTCCTCATCATTTATGTACAGGAGGGTGATGGGGTGAAGCACATCAGGCACGCAGGACGGCTTCCCTACATTATGTGATTGTTCCAGCATGTTCATGATGGAGATCACGGTAGCGTGATTCGTAGGCCGTAGACCTCCGCCCAGCGGAAACGGGCATGAGCCCATGCAGCTATATGCGTTATAACCTTTGGGAGATATTATCCACCCTGACCAGCCAATCTTAGTGAAGTCTACGTAGAGGCTTGTTCTCTGGCATGTAGAAGTTAATGCACGCACGCTCCTGCGGTTCCGCATTGACTTCCCTAAATGTCCTGTAGGCTCAAGGAATTTAAGGGATGTGCTGGTATTTTGTCCTATAAAAGAGAGTCAACAATGAGACACTAATTATGCATTATAGTTGAGTCTTTCTTCAACTCTGGGTACTTTTATGTCCCTGAGGTTGATTTTTCTTTATCTAAACTCAACTTTTTTATTATTGTTATACGAGTACGAATGTTCTGGACAATTTTACCAGGCCATCACCAATCATTTTTGTTACTTTTCAAATGCCTCTTATTGTATCGTTTTACCCTTGTTGCAAACCCAGACTTTCAGTCTTAACATATTAAAATTCCCTCCCATCAGACTATTTGAGATGTGTCCATTTCAACTTAGTATGTCCATAAGAGAAAGTGCTTTAAGAGAGTTTATTTTCTGAAAGACCACAGAGCCAAAAGTGCTCATAGTCTAGAAAACACTCATATATTATACTTGTACCTGGAGAATCTCAGTATGTTTTATGGCTCAACTACTGTACCTGTGTGGAAAGGTGGGTGTTGGTAGTGCTTTCGTCCGTCATTTGAATATATAACTAAATATGCATTTGTCTCATCTGACTGCGATTCCTTAGTTCTGGACTCAAACCAGTTATCCGAGGGTAAAGCAGTCACGACCAGGTTACCATTATTTGTACAGCTGTGAAGAATCCATTCGGTCACCTGTTAATAATTGAGGAGTTATTGCGACAGCGGCAAAAACCAAATGTTACAAATGATTTTCTTCTTCACAGTGAATTTTATTTACCATTTGTGTGAGGTTGAATACCTCCCATCCTTTGGTGTAGACCGGTAATAAACTTGAGCTTGTCAAATTTCCTCGGCAAGGTTTAGATCTGCTGTCCAGCGCTTCATACAGGTCGACCTAAAACACATACATTTTTGTACCTCTAAGTCAGGGGTAGGCAAGTTTGGTCCTAGAGAGCTGATGTCCTGCAGAGTTTAGCTCCAACCCTACTAAGCCACCATAGTATAAAACTCATGGCTCCCAGAATGCATTGCAGCATTAAGTATGTACCATTGTTGAGATTCATGTGCTGATTCTTGATATCTGTGTGCATCTAAACTTTTTCCCTCCTAGAATGTATTTAAAAATCTAAATTCAGAATGCCTGATCTGTGGCAAGAAAGTATTGTTGGTGAATATTATTTATTAATAGTTTTAGTCAGTGATGATTTTAGTCAAACGTTTTTCTTCATGATTTTTGTTTATGGCCTCTTTTGATTTGAACAGATTCTATGTTTTGTTAATACTGTAATAAAAACCACAAACTCAAATAAAAGCCAAGAGTCTAAAGGAAACACTGATCACAATAATGGTGACCAAATATTTTGAATAAAACCAACATCTAAACCTCTGTTAATTCTCAATAAGAGCTTCTATAGATGTCTTTCAGGGTTGGAGACAAACTCTGCAGGACAGCGACTCACTAGGACTGAACTTGCCTGCCAATGGTTTAATTGTACCCTAAGGACCAATTGTGTACCTTTAAAGGTACAGTTATACGTTTTGTTCCCCAAGGAACAAAATTGTACCTCCACTGTACCTTTTTTTTCTGAGAGTGTAGGGGAGACTGGGGAGGTTGTAACACTGTAAGTTTGACCGTTCAGAAAAGAGCTGAGGTAATGGAATTAATATCATACACTCCCATCTTCTTTTTTAGCTCACAGGAGAAATTGCACATGACTGTGAGCAAATATATTGATTTAATGACCAAAAAACAGATTTTCAGGTAAGAAAGTAATATTTTTCACCAGATTATGTTTTGTCTAGCAATCATTGAATTTATAGGGACAATTATTTGACTTAAATGACAGGAAGTAGCTATTTCTCTAGCTTATTTTGATGCTTTGTATTTATGCTAACTTCAAACCCACATGCTAAAAATGTAAGCTATGGCTGTTAGGGGTGGGGATAGTTGTAACAGTTTATTTTAAAATGTTACAACCAACCCCTATGATGATTCCAATGAGTCCAGTTATCAATCACATTGTCTGCTAGGCAAAGTCACATGAGTTTTTGTTGTTGTTGTTGTTGTTGTTGTTGTTGTTGTTGCGTATAAAGGGATTTATTCAGTAAATGTGTTTCCATCATAGTTTATGCGCATGTCTTCTTACCAGCTCAAAATTATCGGTCCCACTTTATATTAGGTGGCCTTAACTACTATGTACTTACGTCAGAAAATAAGTACAATGTATTTATTGTGTTCATATTGCATTGTAAAACACTTTTGTTAATATTGAGGTGGGAGACAGGTAAAGTTAGGGACAGGTGTGGTGGTATGGGTAAGTTTAAGGGTAGGGTTAGGTGTAAGGGAAGGGTCAACAGTGTAATTATAAATGTAATTATACAGAAATGAATTACAGGTATTTTTAAAAATGTAAATACAATGTAAAAACATGTATGTGCACAATAAGTGCATTGTATCAAATTATTAATTAAAATGTTAGTACATAGTATTTAAGGCCACCTAATATGGGGTCCAAATTATCTGCCTCAATTGAATGCACAAGTTTTTTGAGCACATTATTAGAATCTATGTGTATCTTGATGTTTCCATCCAGCGTTTTTTAGGCAGTATCTCAAAATTCATATAAAAATTGATGGACCTTGGAAACATAGCTGGTGACTGAACCCGTATGTGACAGGAATACAGTACACTTATACGCACACACACACACACACACACACACACACACACACACACACACACACACACACACACACACACACACACACACACACACACACACACACACACACACACACACACACACACACACACACACACACACACACACACACACACACACACACACACACACACACACATGTTTGTTTTTGTGAAATGTGAGGACATTCAATAGGCGTAATGGTTTTTATACCGTACAAACCGTATTTTCTATCCCCTTACACTGGCCCTGCCCCTAAACCTACCCCTCACAGGAGACTGTGCAGTTCACTTTCTGTGAAAAAAAACTTGTTCTGTGTGATTTATAAGCATTTTGAAAAGTGAGGACATGGGGAACGTCCTCATATTTCACCCTCTTTTTGTAATACCTATGTCATACCCATGTCATTATACACATTTGTGTCCTGATATTTCACGAAAACATGCCCACACACACACACACACACACACAAACGCGCAGCAATTGTTTTACACTGCATTTGAAATTTTTGTACGTTTAAATTCTTCACGTTGTTGAAAACTGTTCTTTCTCTATGCTTCAAAAACTGGATAGTGTGGGTGTTATTTCATTAAATTACCTCTCAGTGTTACACTATCCCCAACTAGTTACAACTCACCCCAGTAGTAGAGTAGTTGTAACAACGGAACTCTTTTTATTTGACATTAACTCACATAATCTGTGATTGTGTAGTACAGCGGTTTTCAAACTTTATGATGCAAAGGACCCAAATATGATGAACCTTTTATGAAGGACCCCCTTCCTGAAATCCATCTCTATATATTTATGTATGGAAAAAAAAAAACATTTAAACTGTTAGATAAATAGTTAGGGTGACATTATAAATGCAACATATTGTTTCCTAACGTAAATTGGCTATACTTAATGTTGGATGTATAAACCTGAAGAAGAACATTTTCAATTAAAAATGATTTGTATAAGCAATTTTCAGAATAAATTTATGTAAGCAGCTTACACACTGCATTAAGAAACCCCAGTGAGCAATATAAAGGGGACTATAGTGAGAAAAACCAGAAAGATACAAAGTAAAACATATACAATTCTAGAAAGTATGTAGACGGCAAGAGAGGAGAGAAACATTTAGAAATTAAACTGTTTGGTAGACTTTATCCATTTTTGCTTTGTCTTTTCTGGGGACACCGTAGAACCTTCTGGAGGACCCCTGGGGCTCCCCGGACCCCAGTTTGAAAACCCCTGGTGTAGTACATGTCCAAGTGAGTTATATTTGTAGCAGACAAATGTGGCTACCATGTATCAAAATTTGAACAAAAAAACACTGAGTGACTGATGCTCAAACAAAAAGTGTTACAACCCATTCCCGGTCTCCCCTACTTTTTAATAATGTTCTCAAAATGTTAGCACAAAAATATTATTCATACATCTTTCATGGAACATTCTTTTTTTTCTAAAACAGTTTGTCTAATGTTTTTTTTAAATGTTACTACTTGTTTTAGAGCGTCAACATTTGAATAATCAGAGAAGAAAAACATTCAGAAATAACGTTTTCATAACTTAAAGGGAACGTTAGCAAAACATTCTTAGAATATATATAGTAGGCTATATAGAGATAGTAGCTGTATAAGCCTCTGCATACACTTAAACCGGCTTTTGAAGTGTTTAAATGCCCAACTTACTTTGTAAAAATGAGGCCGTCCCATAAAAGGCTGTTTACGGCGAAACCTTCGGAATTCTACTTTGGTCACGCGCTCGTCCTGTCCAAATGATGTCAGATTAAAGAAGTGATATGAGCCACTGGATTGTCCTAGATTAGAAACAAAATCTCTGCATTAGCATCTAAACGTCCACTGTAACATCAGCCATTCACCATTTACATTTACACACCTTTGAAACTTCTAACAGTATTTCCTTCCAGCACTTTCTTGTGTTTCAGCGTTCCGTTCGAGTGCACAAAGGCATCATATAACTCCATCATGAACTCAGGTGCCTTCCAATTGGTCGGAGCATTGCGTGTCAAATCTTTTATCTGGAATATTTCATTCCAGTTGCGCATCTTAATTGCATTAGGTATCTTTTGCGCATCTGTCGAGGCAGAAATGGCATCGGATGACACAAAAGCAAAAATCCCAAAGAGGTAAATGCTCAGTGAGTTCATGTCTGACTGTGCGGATCAATGCAACAACCAGAATATTCCCTTCTAGTATGAGTTTGCACCTGCAGCTGAGATGGACTGGTGTGACAGTGCATTCAAACCAACTATAAACTATAAACCAACGAATGTTCTGGACAATTTTCCCAGGCCATCACCAATCATTTTTGTTACTTTTCAAATGCCTCTTATTATATCGTTTTACCCTTGTTGCAAACCCAGACTTTCAGTCTTAACATATTAAAATTCCCTCCCATCAGACTATTTGAGATGTGTCCATTTCAACTTAGTATGTCCATAAGAGAAAGTGCTTTAAGAGAGTTTATTTTCTGAAAGACCACAGAGCCAAAAGTGCTCATAGTCTAGAAAACACTCATATATTATACTTGTACCTGGAGAATCTCAGTATGTTTTATGGCTCAACTACTGTACCTGTGTGGAAAGGTGGGTGTTGGTAGTGCTTTCGTCCGTCATCTGAATATATAACTAAATATGCATTTGTCTCATCCGACAGCGATTCCTTAGTTCTGGACTCAAACCAGTTATCCGAGGTCAAAGCAGTCACGACCAGGTTACCATTATTTGTACAGCTGTGAAGAATCCATTCGGTCATCTGTTAATAATTGAGGAGTTATTGCGACAGCGGCAAAAACCAAATGTTACAAATGATTTTCTTCTTCACAGTGAATTTTATTTACCATTTGTGTGAGGTTGAATACCTCCCATCCTTTGGTGTAGACCGGTAATAAACTTGAGCTTGTCAAATTTCCTCGGCAAGGTTTAGATCTGCTGTCCAGCGCTTCATACAGGTCGACCTAAAACACATACATTTTTGTACCTCTAAGTCAGGGGTAGGCAAGTTTGGTCCTAGAGAGCTGATGTCCTGCAGAGTTTAGCTCCAACCCTACTAAGCCACCATAGTATAAAACTCATGGCTCCCAGAATGCATTGCAGCATTAAGTATGTACCATTGTTGAGATTCATGTGCTGATTCTTGATATCTGTGTGCATCTAAACTTTTTCCCCCCTAGAATGTATTTAAAAATATAAATTCAGAATGCCTGATCTGTGGCAAGAAAGTATTGTTGGTGAATATTATTTATTAATAGTTTTAGTCAGTGATGATTTTAGTCAAACGTTTTTCTTCATGATTTTTGTTTATGGCCTCTTTTGATTTGAACAGATTCTATGTTTTGTTAATACTGTAATAAAAACCACAAACTCAAATAAAAGCCAAGAGTCTAAAGGAAACACTGATCACAATAATGGTGACCAAATATTTTGAATAAAACCAACATCTAAACCTCTGTTAATTCTCAATAAGAGCTTCTATAGATGTCTTTCAGGGTTGGAGACAAACTCTGCAGGACAGCGACTCACTAGGACTGAACTTGCCTGCCAATGGTTTAATTGTACCGTAAGAACCAATTGTGTACCTTTAAAGGTACAGTTATACGTTTTGTTCCCAAAGGAACAAAATTGTACCTCCACTGTACCTTTTTTTTCTGAGAGTGTAGGGGAGACTGGGGAGGTTGTAACACTGTAAGTTTGACCGTTCAGAAAAGAGCTGAGGTAATGGAATTAATATCATACACTCCCATCTTCTTTTTGAGCTCACAGGAGAAATTGCACATGACTGTGAGCAAATATATTGATTTAATGACCAAAAAACAGATTTTCAGGTAAGAAAGTAATATTTTTCACCAGATTATGTTTTGTCTAGCAATCATTGAATTTATAGGGACAATTATTTGACTTAAATGACATGAAGTAGCTATTTCTCTAGCTTATTTTGATGCTTTGTATTTATGCTAACTTCAAACCCACATGCTAAAAATGTAAGCTATGGCTGTTAGGGGTGGGGATAGTTGTAACAGTTTATTTTAAAATGTTACAACCAACCCCTATGATGATTCCAATGAGTCCAGTTATCAATCACATCGTCTGCTAGGCAAAGTCACATGAGTTTTTTTTGTTGTTGTTGTTGTTGTTGTTGTTGCGTATAAAGGGATTTATTCAGTAAATGTGTTTCCATCATAGTTTATGCGCATGTCTTCTTACCAGCTCAAAATTATCGTTCCCACTTTATATTAGGTGGCCTTAACTACTATGTACTTACGTCAGAAAATAAGTACAATGTATTTATTGTGTTCATATTGCATTGTAAAACACTTTTGTTAATATTGAGGTGGGATACAGGTAAAGTTAGGGACAGGTGTGGTGGTATGGGTAAGTTTAAGGGTAGGGTTAGGTGTAAGGGAAGGGTCAACAGTGTAATTATAAATGTAATTATACAGAAATGAATTACAGGTATTTTTAAAAATGTAAATACAATGTAAAAACATGTATGTGCACAATAAGTGCATTGTATCAAATTATTAATTAAAATGTTAGTACATAGTAGTTAAGGCCACCTAATATAAAGTGGGTCCAAATTATCTGCCTCAATTGAATGCACAAGTTTTTTGAGCACATTATTAGAATCTATGTGTATCTTGATGTTTCCATCCAGTGTTTTTTAGGCAATATCTCAAAATTCATATAAAAATTGATGGACCTTGGAAACATATAGCTGGTGACTGAACCCGTATGTGACAGGAATACAGTACACTTATACGCACACACACACACACACACACACACACACACACACACACACACACACACACACACACACACACACACACACACACACACACACACACACACACACACACACACACACACACACACACACACACACACACACACACACACGCGCGCGCGCACACACACACACTCAAACACACAAACGCGCAACAATTGTTTTACACTGCATTTGAAATTTTTGTACGTTTAAATTCTTCACGTTGTTGAAAACTGTTCTTTCTTTATGCTTCAAAAACTGGATAGTGTGGGTGTTATTTCATTAAATTACCTCTCAGTGTTACACTATCCCCAACTAGTTACAACTCACCCCAGTAGTAGAGTAGTTGTAACAACGGAACTCTTTTTATTTGACATTAACTCACATAATCTGTGATTGTGTAGTACAGCGGTTTTCAAACTTTATGATGCAAAGGACCCAAATATGATGAACCTTTTATGAAGGACCCCCTTCCTGAAATCCATCTCTATATATTTATGTATGAAAAAAAAAAAAAACATTTAAACTGTTAGATAAATAGTTAGGGTGACATTATAAATGCAACATATTGTTTCCTAACGTAAATTGGCTATACTTAATGTTGGATGTATAAACCTGAAGAAGAACATTTTCAATTAAAAATGATTTGTATAAGCAACTTTCAGAATAAATTTATGTAAGCAGCTTACACACTGCATTAAGAAACCCCAGTGAGCAATATAAAGGGGACTATAGTGAGAAAAACCAGAAAGATACAAAGTAAAACATATACAATTCTAGAAAGTATGTAGACGGCAAGAGAGGAGAGAAACATTTAGAAATGAAACTGTTTGGTAGACTTTATCCATTTTTGCTTTGTCTTTTCTGGGGACACCGTAGAACCTTCTGGAGGACCCCTGGGGCTCCCCGGACCCCAGTTTGAAAACCCCTGGTGTAGTACATGTCCAAGTGAGTTATATTTGTAGCAGACAAATGTGGCTACCATGTATCAAAATTTGAACAAAAAAACACTGAGTGACTGATGCTCAAACAAAAAGTGTTACAACCCATTCCCGGTCTCCCCTACTTTTAAATAATGTTCTCAAAATGTTAGCACAAAAATATTATTCATACATCTTTCATGGAACATTCTTTTTTTTCTAAAACAGTTTGTCTAATGTTTTTTTTAAATGTTACTACTTGTTTTAGAGCGTCAACATTTGAATAATCAGAGAAGAAAAACATTCAGAAATAACGTTTTCATAACTTAAAGGGAACGTTAGCAAAACATTCTTAGAATATATATAGTAGGCTATATAGAGATAGTAGCTGTATAAGCCTCTGCATACACTTAAACCGGCTTTTGAAGTGTTTAAATGCCCAACTTACTTTGTAAAAATGATGCCGTCCCATAAAAGGCTGTTTACGGCGAAACCTTCGGAATTCTACTTTGGTCACGCGCTCGTCCTGTCCAAATGATGTCAGATTAAAGAAGTGATATGAGCCACTGGATTGTCCTAGATTAGAAACAAAATCTCTGCATTAGCATCTAAACGTCCACTGTAACATCAGCCATTCACCATTTATATTTACACACCTTTGAAACTTCTAACAGTATTTCCTTCCAGCACTTTCTTGTGTTTCAGCGTTCCGTTCGAGTGCACAAAGGCATCATATAACTCCATCATGAACTCAGGTGCCTTCCAATTGGTCGGAGCATTGCGTGTCAAATCTTTTTTCTGGAATATTTCATTCCAGTTGCGCATCTTAATTGCATTAGGTATCTTTTGCGCATCTGTCGAGGCAGAAATGGCATCGGATGACACAAAAGCAAAAATCCCAAAGAGGTAAATGCTCAGTAAGTTCATGTCTGACTGTGCGGATCAATGCAACAACCAGAATATTCCCTTCTAGTATGAGTTTGCACCTGCAGCTGAGATGGACTGGTGTGACAGTGCATTCAAACCAACTATAAATGTACATCTCAGTTTACACAAGGGTTTGTCTGCTCACCCTGCACAGATAAGAGTGAACAGGCAGCCTTTCAAGCCAAACATCATGACTAAAGTTAAATAAACTGCATGCCTCATTTTAATGAATCAGACACATACACCATTAAGGCCGCCTTTTTTCTTATACTAACCTTTTCTAAAAATGTAGGGTAGGTATAGCCTCTATAGGCAAGTTTTGATCATGCCATCTTTTGTTTGTGACAAATTCCATGAATAAATGTATGTGTTTATGCCTCATTGATAGTTGCCATAGCCTATTTTTGTTTAAATAGGCCTATCACAAATATGTATATTTTTACAGCTTACTTCAGGACTTATGGTGGGTTGGATCTGGTTTAGACGTCATTAGACGATAACATCAATGAAGAGACAAATGTTGGAAATTGCTGCATGTCCTTGTTGGCTTTAGCAGGTTGTTGTCTGTTATCTCTGTTCGGCCAGGTCCCCCCATAGTGACAGAAGCAAACGCAATGACATGACTATGACGCAAATGGAAGTGAAGATTTACCCACTGTTACCTGACGTGTGTTTGCCCTTCACGCAGCCGTTTTCTGTAAGGCATCTGTGTGTCTTTAATGATTAACAGCCTTTGACATGTAGGCCACTGACACTCGGGACTTCGCTTCCATTCAAATATGTTAAACTTTAAAGACTTGGTAACACTTTACAATATGGGTGCACTAATATGCATTAATTCATGCTTAATTAATGCACAGATAATCATGAGTTAATGCAAGGCCGTAACCATGTCTTGAACGTTGGGGGGGGACCTATTTTTTATTTTTATAAAGCATAATGAAATAGAGCAGTGAACGAAAATTCACAAAAAAGTTTGGAAATAATCATTTGGGAATATTTGCTAATAATAATGCATTAATTGCGTCAAATATATTGTTAGTCTTGAGATTCTTCCCGTTAGTGAATAAATACATATATCCGCTATTAATTTTTTAACTCTCTAGTGGTCTGGTGGTAGAATATTTGCTAACCGTGACGAAGGTTACAGGTTCTAATCTGCCCTCATTTAGTTTTTTTTTCTCATTAAAAGATGTTCAATGATTGTATATTAAGAGCAGGGACACATTTGTTGGGTGTTTTGTGATTTCACCAGAAAGAATAGTGTCCCCGCAATGGCATTAAGTGATAGATTGACGTGCTTGTCTGTGTGAAGACTGTGAACAAGCCAAAAGAGAACGTAAACCCCGTCTACTTTGATTTGATTGGCCATCTCAATCATTTTGACATTGATGAGAGCCATTAGACTGCTGAGGCATGACCAGACTAAAAATTTTACTTTTAAAACTTTTTGTCATCCTAACATGCAGCGCGCTGCGTATGGTGCACGGGCCGGAGCCCTCTCTGGACTCTGTGCTCGGGCCGGAGCCCTCTCTGGACTCTGTGCTCGGGCCGGAGCCCTCTCCGGACTCTGTGCTCGGGCCGGAGCCCTCTCTGGACTCTGTGCACGGGACGGAGCCCTCTCTGGACTCTGTGCACGGGACGGAGCCCTCTCTGGACTCTGTGCTCGGGCCGGAGCCCTCTCCGGACTCTGTGCTCGGGCCGGAGCCCTCTCTGGACTCTGTGCACGGGACGGAGCCCTCTCTGGACTCTGTGCTCGGGCCGGAGCCCTCTCTGGACTCTGTGCTCGGGCCGGAGCCCTCTCTGGACTCTGTGCACGGGACGGAGCCCTCTCTGGATTCTGTGCACGGGACAGAGCCCTCTCCGGACTCTGTGCTCGGGACGGAGCCCTCTCCGGACTCTGTGCTCGGGCCGGAGCCCTCTCTGGACTCTGTGCACGGGGGAGCCCTCTCTGGACTCTGTGCATGGGACGGAGCCCTCTCCGGACTCTGTGTTCGGGCTGGAGCCCTCTCCGGACTCTGTGTTCGGGCCGGAGCCCTCTCCGGACTCTGTGTTCGGGCAGGAGCCCTCTCTGGACTCTGTGCTCGGGACGGAGCCCTCTCCGGACTCTGTGCTCGGGCCGGAGCCTTCTCTGGACTCTGTGCTCGGGCCGGAGCCCTCTCTGGACTCTGTGCACGGGGGAGCCCTCTCTGGACTCTGTGCACGGGACGGAGCCCTCTCCGGACTCTGTGTTCGGGCTGGAGCCCTCTCCGGACTCTGTGTTCGGGACGGAGCCCTCTCCGGACTCTGTGTTCGGGCCGGAGCCCTCTCCGGACTCTGTGCTCGGGCTGGAGCCCTCTCTGGACTCTGTGCACGGGACGGAGCCCTCTCCGGACTCTGTGCTCGGGACGGAGCCCTCTCCGGACTCTGTGCTCGGGCCGGAGCCCTCTCTGGACTCTGTGCACGGGGGAGCCCTCTCTGGACTCTGTGCATGGGACGGAGCCCTCTCCGGACTCTGTGTTCGGGCTGGAGCCCTCTCCGGACTCTGTGTTCGGGCCGGAGCCCTCTCCGGACTCTGTGTTCGGGCAGGAGCCCTCTCTGGACTCTGTGCTCGGGACGGAGCCCTCTCCGGACTCTGTGCTCGGGCCGGAGCCTTCTCTGGACTCTGTGCTCGGGCCGGAGCCCTCTCTGGACTCTGTGCACGGGGGAGCCCTCTCTGGACTCTGTGCACGGGACGGAGCCCTCTCCGGACTCTGTGTTCGGGCTGGAGCCCTCTCCGGACTCTGTGTTCGGGACGGAGCCCTCTCCGGACTCTGTGTTCGGGCCGGAGCCCTCTCCGGACTCTGTGCTCGGGCTGGAGCCCTCTCTGGACTCTGTGCACGGGACGGAGCCCTCTCCGGACTCTGTGCTCGGGCCGGAGCCCTCTCCGGACTCTGTGCTCGGGCCGGAGCCCTCTCCGGACTCTGTGTTCGGGCTGGAGCCCTCTCTGGACTCTGTGCTCGGGCCGGAGCCCTCTCTGGACTCTGTGCACGGGACGGAGCCCTCTCTGGATTCTGTGCACGGGACAGAGCCCTCTCCGGACTCTGTGTTCGGGCTGGAGCCCTCTCCGGACTCTGTGTTCGGGCTGGAGCCCTCTCCGGACTCTGTGCACGGGACGGAGCCCTCTCTGGACTCTGTGCATGGGACGGAGCCCTCTCTGGACTCTGTGCACGGGACGGAGCCCTCTCTGGACTCTGTGCACGGGACGGAGCCCTCTCCGGACTCTGTGCTCGGGCCGGAGCCCTCTCCGGACTCTGTGTTCGGGCTGGAGCCCTCTCCGGACTCTGTGCTCGGGCCGGAGCCCTCTCTGGACTCTGTGTTCGGGACGGAGCCCTCTCCGGACTCTGTGCTCGGGCCGGAGCCCTCTCCGGACTCTGTGCTCGGGCCGGAGCCCTCTCCGGACTCTGTGTTCGGGCTGGAGCCCTCTCTGGACTCTGTGCTCGGGCCGGAGCCCTCTCTGGACTCTGTGCACGGGACGGAGCCCTCTCTGGATTCTGTGCACGGGACGGAGCCCTCTCCGGACTCTGTGTTCGGGCTGGAGCCCTCTCCGGACTCTGTGTTCGGGCTGGAGCCCTCTCCGGACTCTGTGTTCGGGCTGGAGCCCTCTCCGGACTCTGTGTTCGGGACGGAGCCCTCTCCGGACTCTGTGCTCGGGACGGAGCCCTCTCCGGACTCTGTGCTCGGGCCGGAGCCCTCTCCGGACTCTGTGTTCGGGCAGGAGCCCTCTCTGGACTCTGTGCTCGGGACGGAGCCCTCTCCGGACTCTGTGCTCGGGCTGGAGCCCTCTCTGGACTCTGTGCTCGGGCCGGAGCCCTCTCTGGACTCTGTGCACAGGACCGAGCCCTCTCCGGACTCTGTGTTCGGGCTGGAGCCCTCTCCGGACTCTGTGTTCGGGACGGAGCCCTCTCCGGACTCTGTGTTCGGGCCGGAGCCCTCTCCGGACTCTGTGTTCGGGCCGGAGCCCTCTCTGGACTCTGTGCACGGGACGGAGCCCTCTCCGGACTCTGTGTTCGGGCCGGAGCCCTCTCTGGACTCTGTGCACGGAACGGAGCCCTCTCCGGACTCTGTGTTCGGGCCGGAGCCCTCTCTGGACTCTGTGCTCGGGACGGAGCCCTCTCTGGACTCTGTGCTCGGGACGGAGCCCTCTCTGGACTCTGTGCACGGGACGGAGCCCTCTCCGGACTCTGTGTTCGGGCCGGAGCCCTCTCTGGACTCTGTGCACGGGACGGAGCCCTCTCCGGACTCTGTGTTCGGGCCGGAGCCCTCTCTGGACTCTGTGTTCGGGCCGGAGCCCTCTCTGGACTCTCTGCACGGGACGGAGCCCTCTCTGGACTCTGTGTTCGGGCCGGAGCCCTCTCTGGACTCTGTGCTCGGGACGGAGCCCTCTCTGGACTCTGTGCTCGGGCCGGAGCCCTCTCTGGACTCTGGTCAGTATTCATTAAGTTAAATTAACTGTATAAAGACTAAATTATATAACTTTATAGTGCTTCACGCAAACAGTTTAGACAGTATGACAAAAACTGTGAGCATGAAAAAAAAAACTTTTTTTTTTTTTTTACTCTTCTTCACTCCCCCTGTATATAAATACACACTCTGTCAGGGATCTCAAGGGGGAGAAAAGGGAAATGTGACTCATTTTACTGAGTAATAACATTCAATCAATTTCCCAGCAAAAGATCAGAGTCCATACGGGCGGTGCGGCTAGATCACAGAGGACGATGTCAGGAAGCAACAGATGAGCACGTCCCAGGAACAGGACGAAATCCAAATCCGAGCAGGCAGCCAGTTTACACAATCCTCAAGAACAGGCAGATGTTCAGATCAGGGCAGATGTTCAGACCCGGGCAGACGATCCCTTGACAAATGCTAAATCGCAGGCAAGGACAGATAGAAATAATGCAGTGGGCAAGTCAGAGACAGGAATCACTGGCAGAAAGCTGGGTTACATAAACAAAAACAGAACAATTGAAGTAAACTTGTAATCAAATAGACAAAACACACTGGCAATGAAAGAGAAAAACTGAGAGGTAGAAATAGGAACACAAATCAAATAAACAGAGCAATTCCAATGGGGTTAGCTTTTTAGGGCCCGATGGTGTGTGAAATGATTACAATATAAAAATATTAAAAACTAATATATAATACATACACTGATCAAGCATAACATTATGACTCTGTGTTGGTCCACTCTTTTGCAGGCAAAACAGCCCTGACCCGTCGAGGCATGGACTCCACTAGACCCCTGCAGGTGTGCTGTGGCATCTGGCACCAAGATGTTAGCAGCAGATCCTTTAAGTCCTTTAAGTTGCGAGGTGGGGCCTCCATGGATCGGACTTGTTTGTTCAGCACATCCCACAGATGCTCGATTGGATTGAGATCTGGAGAATTTGGAGGCCGGGTCAACACCTCAAACTCGTTGTGCTCCTCAAAACATTCCTGAACCATTTGTTTTGTGGCGGCGCATTATCTGCTGAAAGAGCCACAGCCACCAGGGAATACCGTTTCCACATGTCCCAAGATTCGTCATCAAACTACACATTTGTTTTGAATAGACGACCTCTAGCAGACGGAAAAGTTACATAGTGCACCTTTTTGGATTTTAAAGGTCCCATGGCATGAAATTTTCATTTTATGAGGTATTTCAACATTAATATGAGTTCCCCTAGCCTGAATATTGTCCCCAAGTGGATAGAAATGTTGATCAGTGTAAAATCGAGTTCTGGCTGTCTTTCTCTGCCTTTGAGAAAATGACAGGCCAGACGAGCCAATCCTGAAGTCTCCTGGTTTGACGTCAAAGCAGGAACGGTTACCTCCCTTTCCTCCGCCCAGAGAATCTGGCCCATGCAAACACTCAAGAGATCATGGCTTGTGAACGAGTGAATGCTGGCAGTTTCTCAGTGTTTGGATCAGAGGTGTAGTGGTAAAAAAAGAGGTGGGTAAACTATAAATTCTGGGTGACCGCATCGTGGTCACGGTAAGGTGGGCCACTGCCTACCGGTGTATGCAGCCCGATCTCACGGCAGTTCGTACTAATTTTACGAGGTGGCTAATTCGTACGAATTGATATGACCTCACTCGTACGAATTCATACGATTTTTGCTAATTCGTACATATTTTACGAGTTACCAAACAACCAGTTGGTTTGGTTACCAGTTTTTAACAAGCAGATATTACTATGAAACTTTCCCAACTTTCCCAGTTGATTAAAGATGAGATTTTTTTTTTTTAATGTTTAAATATGCAAATTAGGCACTATCTAATTATATATGCGCTAATTTGCACATATTTTAAAAAAACAAAATCTGAGTAAGCTATTGGATAAAGCCAGGTTCAAAATTGTTTTTTTCATTGTGTTCACATATTAATTGGGGAAAAACTTACAGAGGGATTAATGTCTACTTTTGTTATCCTGTTAATCAGAATAGTGTCAATAGCCTTAAAAAAAATAAAATAATAAAATGTTATATAAATCAGGTTAGGAATTATATATTTACAAATCCCTCTGTACATGTTTTTATAATATAACTAGGAACAAGACTGGAAAGTTTGGTGTATATAGTTTATTCTACTGTAGTTGCTTCTGAAGTGGAGATTTTGGACTTGGAGAGAAAAGTCATTTTGAGAAAATGGGTCACAGAAATTTGCATCAGCCAATGAGATTGCGCATTTAGAGTTAAATCACCCCTTTTACTTTCACGATTGGTTGCTGATAAAAAGGAGATGACCATATTTGGATCCGACAGCATTGTACAGAAGAGCGAGAGCTTTGTGTTGATGATGACAGGGTGCAGACAGCGATCGCTTGCGATTGCATTTAGAATGTAAACTTTTGATGAATTTATGAGAAATCTACAGACGCAAACAGGAAGTAAAACTCCCATTGATCTTTCTCCATAAGGATTTAGATTATCAGCCATAATGTCTAAAACATCTGAGGTAGACTGACCACGAGTTGTGAAACAAAAGTTTCTGCTTCTGTAGCTAGAGGTCTGTAAGAAAAACTACACTACCCACAGTCCTAAGCTTAACAGCGACGCCTCTGATTGGTCCAACTCGCTGTTACCATAGAAACGTTTACCATACCCGCGAACGGCTGTAGCGATAACAATAACTAGCTAGCTGACTAGCAAAGGGAGCTTGTTGTCACAAACTTTCAGTGGTTTAAATACCAGAGAATGCATATAATTACATCCAGTTATTTATCTGATAATAATGTATCCTGAATTTTACTTGTAGGCCTTCATTGGCTAATGGGAAAAGGAAGGACTTGTTGAGTCAGTGGCATGAATCTAACCGTGAACCAAATTAACCCCAAAAACATTTTTTTTGAATCTTGGTTGCGTCAACATGCGTGTCGTTCATGAATGATTTGTTCATTTTGAACGAATCTTTAATATGACTCGGACTACCGAGTTGTCTCAGAGAGTGATTCGTTCATTTTGTGTTGACCGCGAATGCGCATTACGCAACATATGGGTTCTGATTCTGAATCGACAGGTGAGATCCGAGTCTTTTGTTCTTCCTGTCAGTCCCATAGAGACGGAAAGAGAAAAGATTAGTTCATTTTGCTGAACGAGACTCAAAGATCCGAGTCAGTAAAATGATCCGAACTTCCCACTACTCACACTGACAGTTGCAGCGCAATATGAAAGACTTCGTCTAACTGTACAACAAACAACCAATGAAAATGAACAATATGAAACTAAAACGACATAAGCTTAACTTAAAATGGCTTAGGAACTATAGGCTATTTAGAGGTGGATAAACTCAATTTAGAGGTGGATAAACGCACGTTGGAGGTGGGTAAATGCTATTTCCGAATTTTGGGAGGTGCGTAAACGGCGTTTACGTGCGTTTAGCCTCCACTACATCCCTGGTTTGGATGTACAAATGAAAACAGAATTTTTTTCAGTTCCTTCTGATCTGTGATCAGGGATTTCTTCTGTGTAGCGAATTATTTATTATTCGTGCACACACTGCGGCTTCTCCCTCTCCAGACAGAACGGTGTTTTCGTGTTTTCTATCTTGTGAGTCAGTGTTTTGTACGTCCTCGTCGTGTCTATCTGTTCTACAATGTGCATACAGGGCTGTGTACTCTATGTGCATCACTGACACGTTTCATATGATTGGAACATATCTAAAAATAATGCTATAATCAACACTTACTTACTCGTTCATCTCGACAGCTGTAACGGTACATTGCATGTGTTACAAAGTTGGTAGAATAATGATGAAGACGGACTCGGCATGACTGGGACTCGTGTTTATTCAGAACTATCAGATACAAACACAATAAACTCGCGCTGACAGACAGCGCTCTCATAACTCAGTAGTTACTATAAATAACTTTGTTAACAATCGCTCCGTCTCCGTGATGTCCGGTTTGCGAACGAATCATTCTTTTGAACCGGTTCTTTTTAGTGAACCGAACCAGTTCACCAAATCGGACTGAATCGTTCTAAACGGTTCGCGTCTCGAGTCAGCGCTGATCCATAATTTACTAAAGTTACTAACTTTCTGACATGAGTGACAGTCCCTCCGACTAGAAATAAACTAATAACCTGAAGTATATGCTGTAACTACAACAGTTCACTGAACTGAGACTGACAGAACTGATGTGAAGTGAACTCAGGTCCATCCGTCTCTCTGGCAGCAGCTCGTGCCTGCTCGTGCCTCGTTAAACCACGCCCCCTCCGCTCATTTCAAATGCAAAGATGTCAGCCAATCACAACAGTGGGCGTTTTTACTGAAGTCTCACAGCAGACACGCCTCTTCAAACAGGGCAGTCAGCCACAAGGCAAACAGCAGTATAGAAAAAATGCCTTTTATTTCTAAATTATGACATTTTATGATGTAAAAATCATACTAACAATATAAGTACACCTCAGAAAACATTATAAAATAATAGAAAAATGCCATGCCATGGGACTTTTAAAGCTATTACAATTATGACAATATGACATGGTGAGTTTATATGTAATTTCTCATAATGTAAAATTGTTAGGGTTAGGTGTTAGATGCTTATATACATTATGAACATTATTTTATTGTTATTTATTACAATAATAATGAAATACTTGTGCAGTTTTTACATTATGAGTTGCTACATCTGTACAATAGCTGACACACACATCTGATTGTTTTGCCCTATATATACCGAGTGATTATTCCTTAATATATGCCTTTGTATTTGAGTTTTGTCCCAGTACTTAAGGGAACACATTTGTGTAGACATGTAGCATGGGATGAATGATGCAACCTGGGATTGTTATTTTTATCTTTTCTTTAAATGTTCAATGGCGTAGATATAGCATAGCAATTACACACCCAAGCATTATGTTCACAAAACACAAACTATGTAGGCAAAAGTGTCTCGAATATACATGGGATTTGGATTTCACTATCAGTTTCCTCCTCTAGATGTCGCCGATGACTAAGGAAACAACTTTCATTTCAACACATCTGCAAGTGCTTGCTTCTTGGCCGATGCTTTAAGTGTGGGCTTTTTCCAGTGAAATGTATTACTTAATACTCAATGCTTCATATATAAATACACGAGCTGCCTCACAATTCAGTAGTTATTAAGGACAGGTATTTTGAGTCCATGCATTTCGTTTTTTCTTCACGGCGCAAACTGAAAGCACCCTGCTATTATTCCCCATTAAATATATATTGTTCAGAGTTTCAAATTCCGTCTGCTGATTATATACAGAATTGCATAAACATTTTGACAACAGTCTTTTGGAGATCTTCATAAAGATGAATGAGCTGCTCCATGCGTTTGAGGATTTGAGGAAAGATTTTTCTGCCTAAAAGTATGAGGTGAAATTCTTGGCCTGCTCCAGGCCGATCCTACAGGCTCTGCTGGCACTTCTGTAAACTGTATTCCTATTAATGGCCTCCCCCTTTTGTTCGACATCTCTTCGGGTCCAAAGGAGAACAGATGGAAGAAATTAAACAAGCACCAAGCCATTGCTGCTGCTGTTCTATTAGATATCTGAAGAGAAAATACAATTATTGCTAAAGTGGAAACATACCACTGGGGGATTATGGGAGGCCTGGTGTTTTATGTTTTCAGAATGATTGAATTTTCGTTGACCTGGGGGTGAAGTGTTTAGGGGCTGTTTGGGTTAAAGATGAGGATGGCGAACGGGTAGTTTACAGGAGCTGCTGTTTCATTTCTCATATCTCAGCCACTTATTTCTCATTTCCTCTTTTGAGAATCTGCTATGCTTAGCAATTAGTCCGTTTGTTTAGAAGTGCTTCTCGCAGGTTATTTTCTTGAAAAATACGCAGGTTTATTATGCTTCAATGGCTCTAAGAGGAAAAGAATGTCGATGGTGATTGATAAAAATGATAAAGTCATTGGTAACACCCTCTTTCGATGGTCCACTTTAGACATTCGACAGACTATGAGTAACTTTGAAAGGATATGCCAACATATAAACCCTAACGCTCAAAATAATTGGTTTGAGTAGAGCCAACTCAAATTGAACACATTCGTTCAATCAAACAAACTTTCTTTTTCTTTTGAGTTCTCAAAACTGACACATTTTAAGTTTGTGTTTTGAGTTGAATGTGAGTTTCTTGAACTTGTTTCTTTTCATTTAGACAAACTTAACCGAAACTGGGCTGGGATTTCTATTTCCCAGCATGCTTTGCCACGACACTCAAAAGGGAGAATAAATTCTAAAATGATGTTTCTTTTTGTGCAAGATTAATGTTAAAGGGATAGTTCACCCAACAATTTAAATTATTTACATTTCTTTGTTCTGCTGAACACAAAAGAAGATAATGTTTGTAACCAAGCAGATCTTGTCCCCCATCGACTACCAAAGTAGGAAAAAAGATCTGCTTGGTTACAAACATTCTTCCAAATATCTTCTTTTGTGTATAGCAGAACAGAGAAATGTATACAGGTTTGGAAAAACTTGAGGGCGAGTAAATGATGACAGAATTAAAAAATTTGTGAACTATCATGAGCTTAGTTTGAGAACAGATTTATGTTAAATGCTTTATATTGCTGTCCTCATTCAGCAAGTGCTATGCTTTGCTAATGCTATCAAAGCAATGTGTTACCAATTAGCAAGGTAGCATTTCTTGATTTAGCTAGTTGAAGCTAGCCAAGTTTCCATTACTAAACATATTTAAGTTGAGATTACATGACAATTTTAAGTTAAATGAAAATTGGTTCCGACCACATTAGTTCCTGTAACGGACTGCTATGAGACTGAAGGTTGAGGATCCAAATGCAACTTTATTTAAAGGGTAATCCACAATCATAATCAGAGAAAAGACTAAGACTAAGTCTAAGTGGTCGTAAAAAAATAGTCGCACTCAGGACCTTTGGTCAAAAATGACCCCCATAGGAAATGAATGGGAAATTGGCAAAAATATGAAAATACAGAGTTTTTTTGTGCATACAATCTACAAATCAGCCAGGATGCAGAAAAAAGGACTGCAAAACAGACAAAAAAACTCACACACACACAAAAACACACACAAATTTGTGTGTGCGTGTGTTGTGTTTTTGTGTGTGTGTAAGTGTGTGTGTGTGTGTGTTTTTGTCTGTTTTGCACTCTTGATGTTTTAGAGATTCACCCCTTCACTGTTGAGTCCTTTTTTTCTGCATCCTGGCTGATTTGTAGATTGTATGCACAAAAAAATAATTTCCCATTAATTTCCTATGGGGGTCATTTTTGACACGGAGGTCCTGAGTGTGACTATTTTTTTTTATGACAACTTAGATTTTTCAAATCCTGTCCCCAATTTTTTTGGGTGTTCATATACCAAGTACCAATAAAGTCACCAAGTTTCGGACCATTCCAATGAAGCTACGATTTGTTTAATTTTTTTATAAAAGGCAAGATCCACTATAATGGTAAAAATGTGCTATTGCGTGATAAAAATGTGTCCACCGGATGGCACCGATCTCATTTAAAAAATTGCTTTCATGAGGCCTAGGCTTGACTCTAAAATGAAATACAGCTTTAAAAAAAAAATAATAATAATAATAATAATTTTATATATATATATATATATATATATATATATATATATATATATATATATATATATATATATATATATATATATATATATATATATATATATTTTTTTTTTTTTTTTTTTATTATTATATTCAATGGGAAAAATGGGTCATAATTATTGCATAATATTAATTATAATCATAAAATTATCTCAAAACACCAAAAAAGAAAAGAAAATATATTTAATTGATTTTACTCAAATCTTTTTTTATCTTAATCCCGCCCTCCGGGTCATTTTTGACCCGAAGGTCCTGAGTGTGACCCATAAATGAAGAACCCCAGAGGGTTAATTAAAGTAAAAAAAAAAAAGACCATGCATTCGATCTACGTCAGAGCGTCAACGCGTCCACGAATCTTTCTACAGCGTTGCTGGCAGGGCAGCCAGAGCGAATTTTGACACTCTCGCCGGTGGCGGTGTGAACGCACAAAGCTTGGAAGAGCCAGGATTTTTTTTTTTATAAAACTCAAGAAATAAGAATGTCATATACACCTAGGATGACTTGTGGGTGAGTAAATCATTTTTGGGTGAACTAACCCTTTAAACAAAATGTCTAAACTTAAATTCTTTTTAAAACGATTTCCTCAAAATCTTTGAGTTTTGCCAACTTATTCGGGTTTACAGTGACACTCTAGTGAGAGTTAGTTGACATGTTACAAAGCTACTTAGAATTGTCTAGACTATCGAAATAAAATGTCTAGGACTGATTTTGGCCAGATATTACATCTCATTAGAAGCTCAAGCACAAAGCAAACTTCACATTCAGACGTTCTCTTGACATATAAGACGGTGAATGCACTGATTCAGCTTTTTACAGTAAGATGATACGTCCTCTTAATGGCCGTAGAAACTCTTCTCTAAATTACAGTACGAGCCGGAGGGATTGCATTTACCGGCCAAATGCGAGTTTGGAATATCTAACATTTAAAAAAGTGTGTTAAGACCAAACCAGAGATGTAGTCATCCGTTTACAGATTACAACCACATATTTAGGGTTTCCTGTTTTTCTTGGATGTTTAATTGGCTCGAAGGCTGCATTTGTAAAAGGATTTAATGATACATCTCTCTCAAAGAACTTGATCAACTTGAGGATATTTGTAGACTCAGGGTAAATTGAGTTTCTAGTGTTCTCATCGCTATTTAAACCTTATGAAAATGGACAACCGGTACAAATGTTTTAAAAATGTGGTGTTACTTGATATGCAAATTTCACATTTCTGATCGGATTGATAGTTTAGACGTGTTTTAGCAAGGAAAAGTAATTTTAGTATACAGTAATTGCAAAAACGTCCACCTTCTGCTTGTGGTTAAAGTAAACATAACTTTTATATTGTTAGTAATATTTCAAGATGAACATTTCATAGACTGGACCATACATCATATGTTTTAAAACTACATAGCTTTGATCATAAACTAAGCATTTAAATATCATTTAAGTACTATTATTGGCAGATATTGATATTTTTATGCAGGGGAGCCGCTAGCAATTTTGGGCCCTATGAAAGAATAGGAGGTTGGGCCAAACCAAACATACAAGCCAACCTAGCTATCTAAAATCTTTGTCTGCAATTTAATAATACTGACCTATTACTCTCCGCTCGCTCAACCCAGAATGTGACATGCTGGTTCAAAAATATGTGAAATAAGTAGGGCTGCCCTCGACTAAAGTTTTTTCTACTGGATTAGTTTTAGTCATTTAAGCCAAGGGTGTCCAAAGTCGGTCCTGGAGGGCCACTGTCCTGCAGAGTTTTGCCTCAACACACCTGCCTGGAAGTTTCTAGTATGCCTAATAAGACCTTGATTAGCTGGTACAGGTGTGTTTAATTGGGGTTGGAGCTAAACTCTGCAGGACAGTGGCCCTCCAGGAGCAGGATTGGACACCCCTGATTTAAGCCATTAGTCGACTAAGCACTTTTATTAATTGAATTACATAAATATATACTGGAGAGAATTCTAAACCATAATGAGCGTTTACGTAATACATTAGCCTATTCCGCACTCAAGCGCACCCAGAAAGCTTGCCACAAAGAACCGGCAAAAGTAATGATTATGAGAGCAAAAAATAGCAAGGCGACATTTTATTTGTTTATGAATAAACTAGTGTTTTCTGGGCCCATGATCTCATGAAAATGCGTATCTATAGCACAAATTGTATTTATCGTGCAATTTAAACACCAAAATTAGTTTTTACATGAATATGTTATACGCAGTTTTCACGTAAATATGATACGTAATATGCACATACCTTACACCACTGACAATGCGTATCAAATACACGTAAAAACTAATTTTGGCGTATAAATCACACAAAAAATACAATTCGTGCAATATATATACGCATTTCATGAGAACGTGTTGCTGTGTCAGTGTCTTCATCTTCGCAGTGAACGTGTGAGAGAAAATGCATATTTCATAAACAGAGAGTAGCTTGTTTCTTTTCATTTTGAATTGTTTCATTTAAAAGTATACATTTCTATATAGAAATATGTCATGTCTGTGAGGCAAGTAGTAGAGTTTTAGTTCATTTATGAGACGTGCAATGCAGGTGATCGCGCCGGCGCCTCCATGTCATGATTATTGTCTGCTATATTTGCTTATTTTTTAATTAAAACCAGGCAATTGGTTGATGAAACATTGATTACAATTAAGATACAATTTATACAAAATGGCATTCACTTTAAAGAAAGGCTTTCTACAAAACAAAACTTATGAAGTGGTCAAAATCATGTCTGACCCACTCCATGTCTCCCGACATATTGTCCTACACTCTAAAAAATGATGGGTTAAAAACAACCCAAGTTGGGTTGAAAATGGACTAACCCAGCAATTTGATTGTTTCAACCCAGCGATTGGGTTGTTTTAAGCAAACATTTAACCCAACCACTGGGTTAAAACAACCCATTCACTGGGTTAAAACAACCCAATTGCTGGGTTAGTCCATTTTCAACCCAACTTGGGTTGTTTTTAACCCAGCATTTTTTAGAGTGTAGCTATCTCATGCTGTTCACATTTCATAGATGAAATAAAAAAAATTGAACGCAATTTTAGCAGTGAGCGTGAGCAGTTCATGAGTGGAGCGTTTTGCCGGATTTTGCCAGAAATGCAGAAATAAGCCATAATTTAGTTTTATTTGTAACTTTTTGGTAGATTATACATTTATAATTTCTATTACATTACTAATCTAATAGTACTGTTACTACTAATAAAACCGATCTCCGGGGCCCCAAAAGAGTGTGGGCCCTTAGTTCATGTATGAACTTCATATTCTCATTATATCATACAATGTGAGGCATAAATGCCTGATATCAAATTTGATACTGAACAAAAAACGAACCTTTTTGATTTTTTTAATATACAGTATATATTTTGTCTAGAGGCTGTTATTTCATATGTCAGGCTTTACACGTTTAAGTAGATAGATTGAATCAATGCAGAAAAACAGAAGGAATTGTCCTGGTCTGCACTGTATGCTTTCTCTCTCATGTATAACCGCATTCAACCCTCTTCACATCTGTTCGGACAGAGGCCGAGCTTTCAGCACCCGATGCCCACGGGCCCTCGAGGCTGCTCTTTAGGTGCGTACTGACAGAGGAAAACCCCTCTGTTAACCAAACCCACACCTGATACTTCCTCTCTCCCTCGGCTGCCTCCAAACACATATATACACATGTGTGTTGCAGCATGTGTTGACTGATGCATGTGGCACACTGTAATCAAACAGTAGTGGCCGACGCTGACAGATAGTCATTGGGACGCTGCCATTGCAAACAATGTGGGTGGTAAAACACGCAATCAGTGTCGATACTGCCGAATGGATCATCCTGCTCGGACACACAGGATATCCAACGGATTTCTTAGAGCTGAGACAGCAGGTCAAATTAACGGAATCACATTTAACATAACGGGACAAAAGCTTTCACTGGGGCCTTAACAATTCCAAAAATATACAACTCCGTATTTCATTGAATTAATTTTATTTCAATTAAGTGATTATAGTTAGGATATTGGATGTATATTATGTGATTGTTGTGTTTATTTTGAATTATTATTGGTTGGGAGATATTGCCTTTTCTCTTTTGTACATGCCTCCATTGTTTTTAATAACATCTAGGATCACAATGGAATAATCCATTGGCTTTATCGTGTCTATCCAAGTTTTTAAAGTGTATGGGATGCTAGTTATTTTTTAAATTATTTAGTTTTGTAAATATATATATATATTAGGGGTGTAACGATTCATCTACTACATCGATGTATCGATTTATTTTCCTATGATCTAACTACATCGATCTGTGCTCTGCAAGTTGGCCTTCCGGACGACATATATCGATCTAACATCGTTTTAAAAGGTAATCAATCGATTGTATCGATCATAGGAAATAACGCATTGGATTTAAGCACGTCAGACTTTATGAGAATGTTTTTTCTTAGCACTTTTAATGATAACGGCGTTAAACGTTACTCGATTCAGTCTGCCTATCTGTGACATCATCGCAACGCACGCACCAGCAGCAGCGCTAAGAAAACAAAACATAGCATGGCGGATGGCAGAGGAGAAGCCAACCAGCGAGAAATGATCAAGCCACCAGGAGAAAGAGTTACCTGTACTTTCAACTCTTGCTAAATGTTACCTGTGCATTCCTGGCACCAGTGTGCCAGCAGAGCGAGTTTTTAGTACTGCTGGCGACATAGTGAACGCACAGAGAAGTGTTCTGCGGTCAGATCATGTTGATCAGTTGATATTAAAAAATAGTCGTTGGTTACATTTTATCTTTTGTTAAATATTGTTTGTTTATTAAACTGAGAGTAGTAGCAGGTTCCGCCAGTTTATTCAACCTGAAGAAATGTTGGTTGCACTTTATTTTTGATATTAATATGGTATTTGTATTATTTTAATGTTGAAAAACAACAGCAAAAGTAGCAGGTAAACCTACTATTAATTAAACCTGAAGAGAAGTTAGTTGCACTTTATTTTTGATATTAATATTGTAATATTTTTATGTTGGAAAACCAAAAGCAGAAGTAGCAGGTTATAATAATATTTATAACCTGCTGTTGAAATGTTGGTTGCACTTACTGTGCTTTTATTGAAAATGTATTGAATAATGAAAATGAGAGCAGAAAAGGTTAACTTCCTGTTAATTCAACCTAAACTGTTGGTTGCAATTTATTCAAATAAAATTTGAATGCATTTGCCATTAATTGTTGTTTACTTGTTTGTTTATATCCATAATTAATTGATACCGGATTCCCTTACAAAAAACAACAGGAATCTAGGAAACTTCACCTGCACTGACCAGTATCCAGATATTTATTTCAGTCACAATTTTTGGCTAAAAAGTAACTGAATCGATTTCAAGTCACTGAATCGTTTCGGATCGTATCGTTCTAAATGAACCAACATCGTCCTTGAATCGTATCGACAACCTCAAATCGTGATACGAATCGAATCGTTGTTAAAACGAATCGTTACACCCCTAATATATATATATATATATATATATATATATATATATATATATATATATATATATATATATATATATATATATATATATATATATATATATATATATATATATATATATACACTCACCTAAAGGATTATTAGGAACACCTGTTCAATTTCTCATGAATGCAATTATCTAATCAACCAATCACATGGCAGTTGCTTCAATGCATTTAGGGGTGTGGTCCTGGTCAAGACAATCTCCTGAACTCCAAACTGAATGTCAGAATGGGAAAGAAAGATGATTTAAGCAATTTTGAGCGTGGCATGGTTGTTGGTGCCAGACGGGCCGGTCTGAGTATTTCACAATCTGCTCAGTTACTGGGATTTTCACGCACAACCATTTCTAGGGTTTACAAAGAATGGTGTGAAAAGGGAAAAACATCCAGTATGCGGCAGTCCTGTGGGAGAAAATGCCTTGTTGATGCTAGAGGTCAGAGGAGAATGGGCCGACTGATTCAAGCTGATAGAAGAGCAACTTTGACTGAAATAACCACTCGTTACAACCGAGGTATGCAGCAAAGCATTTGTGAAGCCACAACACGCACAACCTTGAGGCGGATGAGCTACAACAGCAGAAGACCCCACCGGGTACCACTCATCTCCACTACAAATAGGAAAAAGAGGCTACAATTTGCACAAGCTCACCAAAATTGGACAGTTGAAGACTGGAAAAATGTTGCCTGGTCTGATGATTCTCGATTTCTGTTGAGACATTCAGATGGTAGAGTCAGAATTTGGCGTAAACAGAATGAGAACATGGATCCATCATGCCTTGTTACCACTGTGCAGGCTGGTGGTGGTGGTGTAATGGTGTGGGGGATGTTTTCTTGGCACACTTTAGGCCCCTTAGTGCCAATTGGGCATCGTTTAAATGTCACGGCCTACCTGAGCGTTGTTTCTGACCATGTCCATCCCTTTATGACCACCATGTACCCATCCTCTGATGGCTACTTCCAGCAGGATAATGCACCGTCACAAAGCTCCAATCATTTCAAATTGGTTTCTTGAACATGACAATGAGTTCACTGGACTAAAATGGCCCCCACAGTCACCAGATCTCAACCCAATAGAGCATCTTTGGGATGTGGTGGAACGGGAGCTTCGTGCCCTGGATGCGCATCCCACAAATCTCCATCAACTGCAAGATGCTATCCTATCAATATGGGCCAACATTTCTAAAGAATGCTTTCAGCACCTTGTTGAATCAATGCCACGTAGAATTAAGGCAGTTCTGAAGGCGAAAGGGGGTCAAACACAGTATTAGTATGTGTTCCTAATAATCCTTTAGGTGAGTGTATATATATATGAGAAATGTTGGCCCATATTGATAGGAGAGCATCTTGCAGTTGATGGATATATATATATATAAATTAAATAAAAAAATATTTTAAATTAAATTAAATAGTATTCAATTCATATATATGTGTGTGTATAATTTTCATATAATATATATATATATATATATATATATATATATAATTTTCTTGTAAAATATATATTGTAAAATATATATAATTTTCCTTTCTGGTTTTGTGTGGTTCTAGTAAATTATTTTAGATGAATCTTATAATTGGCCTTTTTATAATTGACCCAACGATTGGGTTGTTTTAAGCAAACATTTAACCCAACCACTGGGTCAAAACAACCCAATTGCTGGGTTAAAACAACCCAATCGCTGGGTTAAAACAACCCATTTGCTGGGTTAGTCCATTTTCAACCCAACTTGGGTTATTTTTAACCCAGCATTTTTTAGAGTGTAACATTTAGAATAACATTATGATATTAAAGTACTAATATTTGGTGAATAAAGTCAAAGTTACATGAAAATGAGATTAAACTCACTATATTACGTGAGTACGTGAGAAATATAATACAATTATGAGTAGAATGTCGTGTTTGGTGTTATTTTCATTGCAAATTTAATCTCATAATGCTATGACTGTTTCTCGAAATAATGAATCTGTTTATTACATTAAACTATTTACATGAAACTATTATGACTATATTCTCGTAAAAGGTCAATTACGAAATTATTCTCAAAACATTACGTCGTTATTCTTTAAATCGTTATTCACATCTGCCATTTGCTGTGTCTTGAACTTAAAACACACACACACACACACACACACACACTTTTTGCATAACCTTCTGCCCCGGACAAGAATGTTGATGTTTTACACAAAAGATTGAGTTAATTAGGCCGCAAACCCATCAATTACAATAAAATGGATACGGCATGGCAGGTTCATTTCTGCCTGAAAGTGTTTTTTCAATTTATCTGTGTTTCTTAGGACAGAAGACAGATGAAAACTTATTTCAAATATTGATTTCAAAGCTGCGCTTTAGACCTGCCAGGTTTACAAACATGCTAAAAAGCTTTGGCACACAAGTACGAGTGTGGTATTACATAAGAAACACTTCAACGGGCCAAGTTGGACCTCCTCTCTCCCTTCCAGGCCCATCTGTCTGTCTTTTCTCTCAGATTCGGGCTTTTTTATTCATTCCTCTCACTCATCTATTCCCAAGCTGCCTGTGTTTCTGTATGTTATGGGCATATTTTGCATTGCATCTTTCAGTGTTAAATCAGTGTCATCAGATCGGGACAACAGTGATGTATCATGCCAGTTTTGGGTGCATGACATGCTGATGTAAAATGACAGTGATGCATGGATTAGATGACAAATTCTAATATAATATGATTTCAGAGTAACAAAAATGATGCATTTACCAGAGCATGGGAAAAGTATTGGACATTGTTGATCGGACAGAATCTGTGTCTTTCCACTGAACATGTAAAGTTTGTGGCCTTGTTCTCCAGGTCCCGATCCAGTATATACTGTATAGGGAAGGGCTCATTTTCGAAACATAAATAGAAATGCAGGAGGGCTGCTCCTTCAAAAAACAAGCAAGGTGCTCAGAAGAGGCATTCAGCATATTCCTCAGTGTTGAGCTAAAATAACAATGGGGTTTGGTTAGTGTAAGTGCTAAATGCAATGAGACACTGGAGCGGGTTGCTGTGTATTTTTCATGAGTCAGCTGGCAGGCGCAGTATGAAATGAGAGTCCTGCAGCGATGTCCCTGTGAAAACAGCCAGGGAGTCGGCTGAGAATAGAAGTAAATGAAGCCAAAGTGCTTCGGTTTGGTGGAAAGGCTTCTAGACTTCCTGGAGGTTACAGATTAGGTGGGATGTTGACTCAATGCTCGTTTCGGTTTAGAGACATAATAATGATACAGATGCAGTTTGTTTTGTTTTCAGATTTGTGCTTCAAATTTGGGTAATAGGGTCAATGACGTGACAGTCATTTATTTAATATGCAACTTCAACAATGGGCATGTTTTTAGTTTCTGTATTAAAGTTCATTTTGGAAATATCAGGAAATTATCTCATGACCCTCTTGACTGTGTGTCAAGGTCAATAAATCACTTACAATATCAGTTAATTTGACCTCATTTATGATAAGGCAAAAATAGTGTAGGTTGTAAAATGTCATGTGGTGCGACTCTCCCAAAACATAATCATATTTATGAATAATTCATGATATTTGTAAAAAGAAAAAAAGAAAAAGAAGAGAGGTTCATGGCCACAGGTGTATAAATCAAGCACTAGGCCTGCAGACGCTTCTACACACATTAGTGAGAGAATGGGCCGCTCTCAGGAGCTCAGAGAACTCAAGCGTGGTGCCGTGATTGGTTGCCACCTGTGCAATAAGTCCATTTGTAGTAGGCCACATAAAATCACAGAGCGGGGTCAGCACATGCTGAGGGTCACAGTGCGCAGAAGACGCCAACTTTCTGTAGAGTCAAGAGCTCCAGACCTCCAAACTTCATGTGGCCTTCAGATGAGCTCAAGAACAGTGTGTAGAGCTTCATGGAATGGGTTTCCATGGCCGAGCAGCTCATCCAAGCCTTACATCACCAAGTGCAATGCAAAGCGTGGGATGCAGTGGGGTAAAGTGCGCCACCACTGGACTCTAGAACGGTGGAGACGTGTTCTCTGGAGTGACCAATCACGCTTCTCTGTCTGGCAATCCCATGGACGAGTCTGGGTTTGGCAGTTGCCAGGAGAACGGGACTAGCCTGACTGCATTGTGCCAAGTGTAAAGTTTGGTGGAGGGGGGATTATGGTATTGTATTGTTTTTCAAGGGTTGGGCTTGACCCCTTAGTTCCAGTGAAAGGAACTCTTTATGCTTCACCAAGACATTTTGGACAATTTCATGCTCACAACTTTGTGGGAACAGTTTGGGGACGGCCCCTTCCTGTCCCAACATGACTGCGCTCCAGTGCACAAAGCATCGCTCCATAAAGACATGGATGAGCAAGTTTGGTGTGGAGGAACTGGACTGGCCTGCACAGAGTCCTGACCTCAACCCGATTGAACACCTTTGGGATGAATTAGAGCGGAGACTGAGAGCCAGGCCTTCTCGTCCAACATCAGTGCCTGACCTCACAAATGCGCTTCTAGAAGAATGGTCCATAAACACACTCCTAAACCTTGAGGAAAGCCTTCCCAGAAGAGCTGAAGCTGTTAGAGCTGTAAAGGGTGGGCTAACTCCATATTAAACCCTACGGATTGAGAATGGGATGTCTTTAAAGTTCATGTGCATGTAAAGGCAGGCGTCCCAAAACTTTTGGCAATATAGCGTATATAACTTTTTACTTGGTTACACCACTTGACATTAAATCATAATCGAAAGTAATAAAATTGAGCCTTTTCCTGAAAATTATTAACAAAAAACAAAATAGTATCGAAACTGCATGAAGCCAGCATGAATACAAAGTACATTTCCAATAATTTATATATATATTAGTGCTGTCAAATCGCGGTTAATGGCATCTAACATGAACATTTGTGTTTATGGGTCATCGACAAAAATAAAAATCTTTTCAAAACTAATGTAATGCATATATTTGAGTAATGAACAATGTGTTTAAACAAGTTTCAGCTGTTAAATGACATTTCAAAGTGTGTAAATACATTTGTGACAGTTTTTATGTAAGGCGTTACAACCAAATAGCTGTATATATACTGTAGTTGTACCACCTGACATGGAAAGTACCAACCTACTCATACTTGAAATGAGCAGTTTTTACCAGTATCTGAGAGAGATCTGCAAACCTTTTCATTCTGCCACAAGGATCAGTTGGGCTCCTCATGGATGATGCAAATTCATAATAAAAGAGCCATGTTTACAGTTGTGCCTCCCTGATATTTAAATTGCTGGAAAGTTTTTCAGTTATCTGTTAACAGCTTTAAAACAACTGATATTTATAACATTTGTTTATATGAAAGTTTTCAAACCTAAAATGATACCATAGTCTTTAGTTTTAATTTTTTATCATCAAGACACCATTTTATATAGTTTTCTTGTCTGTTCAATTGTTTGGGCAGTTGCACCACCTGACATTTTGGGGGGTTTAAGATAACAAATCATAAAATAATATGTATTATTTAAATGTACGAAAAACAAATTTAAACTAAATAGGTTTTATAGAATAAAGTGATATATGTCAAGCATTTATCAAATTATTTTAAAGGGAAATAATGCACTTGGACAGAAAAATATGCACACGGGCACACACACACACACATACACACATACACACACACACACGCACACACACACATGGACACACACGGACACACACACACATGTACACACATACATTATATAAACACAAACATTTATGTTAAATGTGACAATTACGATTAATCAATTTTACACAGACACACACACACACACACACACACAGGGGGGGGTTTGTGAAATGTGAGGACATTCCATAGGCGTAATGGTTTTTATACCGTACAAACCGTATTTTCTATCCCCTTACACTGCCCCTGCCCCTAAACCTACCCATCACAGGAAACTGTGCAGTTCACTTTCTGTGAAAAAAACCTCATTCTGTGATTTATAAGCATTTTGAAAAGTGAGGACATGGGGAACGTCCTCATATTTCACCCTTTTTTTGTAATACCTATGTCATACCCATGTCATTATACACATTTGTGTCCTGATATTTCACAAAAACATGCCCACACACACACACACACACACACACACACACACACACACACACACACACACACACACACACACACACACACACACACACACACACACACACACACACACACACACACACACACACACACACACACACAACACACATGTTCAAATTTAAAAAAATATTAAAATGTGTATACTCACATGTATGCAACGTTTAATATTATACTTTATGGTTCCATCATATGACGATAAATTTAAAATTGTCTTGAAAATTATAGAAAGATTTTTCATAATCCTTTTTTTTTTTACATTGTTCCCCCCTTTTTTGTCATGGACATTCTTATTTTACATTGTCCCACAAATAAATGACAATCCAACTTAAGAAAATGCGAATTGATTTCTCTGGGCCTGTTTACGACCATGAACGTTTTGCATTCGGAGGAGAAAAGGTGATGAAGAAAGAAAGAAAGAGCAAAATGGCTCCTGGGCCAAAAGTCAGAGAGTCTCGGCTTCATTTCCCACTCCCAAGCCTCACCGTTTCAGAGGCTAGACACTACTTCATCTGGGAAATTATTGCAGCTCAGATGATATTCCCGATCGCTGAAATGGTGTGGTGTTTTTTTTTTTCTTCTTCACAGTTTTATTTCATTATCACCAGTCTGAGTTATTACATTTTCCTGTTTTTCATTTTGTGGGTAATTATCGAGGCGGACGGGTGGCGGCAGTTGCTGCTAAATGGCGGTGAGAGCGGCCGCGGTGCCAGGTCAGGTCGAGCGCTTTTGAGAAGGAATGGGTTCAGGCTGGGTGAGTAGGGCACAGTAGAAGGGCGTATGGTGGGCACTGTCAGTTATCCAGCGGGAAACACGCCAACATCCACAGCACAGCGGGCACAGTGACACAGATTAAAGAGGACTGCACAAACATACCGAGACAAGCCATTATTCATTGTGTCTCCACTAGTTTCTTGAGTCTAATGAGCTTTGCCCAAAGTAAATCTTCTCTTATAATAGGGGCCATTTTCTCGGACCCTTTTTGAGCGACTATCGTTGCTTTTTTTTGGGGGACGTTTATGTCATCCACAGTGAAAGTTCACCGGTTGCAAACAATCTTCAATCTCATTCCCTTCGGTAAATGGTGCTTTCACAATGCGGTCAGAAGTTTACACTTCGTCTCGTTTCAGTGACGCAAGACCGGTTTCTAACCGAGATCTGGAATCCTGCCTATCGTAATTGAGATATTAAATACAGTACGGTTTTCCCCTCGAGGAAAGAAGCTTGTCCAACTCTGAAAGAGAATTATGGGAGTTTACAGAAGCAAGACTCTAGTCATTGGGTTTGTTTTTTTGGCAGGGTAATGGTCATTTTATTAAAAGGAATTAAATAAAGGATTTAAATGGATTTTGGGGAATAAAGAAAAGGATAGAAGAACAGTAAAATATTTTTTTTTTGGTAAAGTAATCAATGTGAACTGTATTTTAAAATATGCACACAGCAAAAATGCTTCTTCTCTCGTCAAATTCAATGATGAATTACATGAATCATGTAAATGATAGCCTATATTTTTTATGTTGGGTACTTTTGCTTCACTTAATATTATTGGGGTTAGAGTCAATCCAGACAGCAACATAGTGAATCCACATGTACCAGACGTGGCCCGGATCTGGACACTATATGCTGCTGTCTGGGAAATAATAAATGTTATGCAACTTGCATGTTATCTAGCACTCTTTCGCTGTTAAAAACTAAAGTGCTGCGCTTGAATTCGCGTTCGGTTTCTGTGAACAGTAAAGCCCACCTTCTTTGGTTTGATTGGTCAACTCAATCATTTTGACATTGTCGAGCACTGTTATGGAGGAAATCTTGCTGATTTCTTGAGGAAAACTTATTAAAGCCAAAATGTAAAGTTTGTTATCAAACTGTCACAACCACCAGCTGGAGTGCCCATGATCTCCACCAGAAAGAGCTCTGAACCAATTGATTCGCACTCTTTCGAAGTGTTCGAAACACCACACACTGGTGACCCCTACTGGTCAGAACAGTGGAAATGCAAGGCCAAACATGCATATAAACACCTTTTACAAACCCATTGCAAAAGTAAAATCTATCAAATGCAACTAATCATCAAATACGATTATATATCAAATACATGTGTGTGGTTTTTAATACATTTTCAGGGCTTGTTCGGTTTGCTCCAAGGATTTACTCAGCTAAACAGGGCAATAAGAGACTATTAACTACTATTATTCTTTTTAATTTTGCTAAGGTCTAATTGAGGGTGTTTTTACACAGCAACGATGCACTAAAAACAGATGACAACATTGTCAAAACGATCCCCGTTCACACAAATCTGTGAAAATGAATAAATGTGCGTTCACACTGGACACGAATGAAGCGTTTAACGCGAGTGATTTACATGTTAAGTAAATAGACATTGTGTGGCGCGATTGACACGGTGCGAATTGAGCGAATTGAGCGTTTGACGCGTGATTCGCGCAAGTTGAAAAATCTGAACTTGCTGATATACGCGCCGCGTTAACCAATCAGGAGCTTGCTCTAGTAGTGACAACAATGAGGAGAAAATCTGGTTTATATTAATCATATATTAATATCTGGTTCAGACAAGTGTGCATATGATTATCACTGTGATAAAATTAAATGACATGAAACACAACCCAGTCTCTTTTTGTTAAATGCAAGTTTCGTATGATCAATAATACAAAAGTATAAGTAAAAGGTATAATAAGCTATAATAAAGCAAACAATTCAGTCAAACATTCAAAGTCAGTGCTGGTCGGCTACAATGGTAACGTAAAGTTAAAGCCTAAAAATAAAAAAGTAATGAAACTTCACTTTGCCCTCAGCCTAAACGATTTGACAGGGAACAAATTATAGATCCATGAGACCAAAGATCGGCCGTTACATAAACACAAGACGAATTATAGCTCGAGACACCACAGAGACATCAGAGCCAGCGGCAGACGGCAGAAGGACTGGCCGAGGAAAGGTTGCTCTCGCCGGGGTTAATGAGCGCCGCTGATCCACTGGAGCTCACAACTCTGAAAACGCCAGATAAAATGTTCAAACAGGCACTCTCTTTATAAATAAACCACAGATTTGAGCTTTAAACAACTACATTATCGCCTGAAAAAGTCTTAAAACTATGCTTTGTCACACATTAACAGTAGTTTTTTTACAAAAAAGACGTGTAAACACAGCCCATGTCAGCCATTTCTCAACGAGACGAGCCGCTGGCAGACGCTCCTCCCATGACGCGAATTTGCGTCTGTTGTGAAGTGAATGTCATGCGCGAATGAAGTGAGTAAACTCAAAATGTTCAAGCGTCCAACTCGATTTATTCGCGTCCGGTGTGAACACACCATTAAAAGGCTGTATGCCTGGCCAGTAGTTGGAGATGTCGCTTTGTCAAGAAACACCTGCGTAGGCATGAGCATGACGTCACGGTTTTCACAGATTTACATTTTTGTTGTTTACATTTTCAAAACCTTGCACTTTGAAACCCGTTTTCAAAAGCTTGCGTTTTCAGGCTGACGAATCGCTGTTGTCATGTAAATGAACGGCCAAAACGCATAAAGGGCCCTATCATACACCCGGCGCAATGTGATGCCAGGCGCGACTCATGTGTTTTTTGCTAGTTTCAGCCTGACGCAGTTCTCATTTTCACGTCCAGCATCACGTCACGTCACTGTTCACCCATGGCCGTCTGGTCTGATAACTGTGTTCATGAGCATTGTTGGAGCGTTGCTATTGTGAGGAACTGAAAACAACTTCGCCATTGACCAACACAAACCTGCTCTAAAGTCAATAGTGCAGTGTTTTTGTGTTATTTAAAGGGTGTGTTAGTAATATGTGCCAATAGGCGGGAGCACAACGCGTGTACACACACGATTATTACACACACAGGGACGCCCAACAGCACAAGCTGGCTTTTAAAGGGAATGGGAGATAAGACTCTGATTGGTTTATTGCACGCTATTGCTCATTAAGAGACTAATTACAACCCTTTTGGACCACGCACCTGGAGCGCAGAGCGTTTTTTCCGTCGTTAAACCAGCAAAAGTGCACCTGTGGCATGCGCTTCAGACCATGTGCTCAGATCGTTAAAATAGGGCCCTAAAAGTGTTCCGGTGTCATTTAAACATACCCTAAAACGTGTACAAATGTATAAAACTGATCAGAGATCAGGTAAAACCCATAGTGACTTGTTTAATGTTTCACCGCTGGTGAACCATTGAAATTTTGAAACAGTTGTGACGTAACGAAGCCTCGTTTACTGATATCACGAGACTTTGGCAGTTTGATACACGCTCTGAACCACTGATTCGAAACAAAAGATTCGTAGGTGCAGTGTTTCGAAATCGCCCATCACTACTTCTGCCTGGTTTGGACTTTGTTAATATTTGGATTACTTGCCCTGTGGTTCGGATCTTTTGCTGGTCATTTGGATTACGATTGTGGATTACCCCTAAAAAAGCTGCATTTGGATTTTCAACCCATCTGTCAGAACAGATCGCACCACAAACATTTACCATTATTATTTGAAATTTCAGTCAAATAAATGATATTTTTGCTGTGTGTAAAACATGCTTCAAATGGTTATTCATGTGTGTAAATATGCACTACTTTAACAAGAAGACAAGGCGATGTAGCTGTTGTGGAAACTCCGCTCCGCCAAGTTTATAGCACGCCCAACTTGGGAACTTGGGTTTCAAAATTATTCCCAGTGGTAAATAAGACTGGAGAGGGCGTTCATGTCCAATTTTCAACTAGCAAAGTTGCGTTTGCGAAAATTCCCATTGCACGTGAAGGCAGCATTAGACCGCAGAAGCAAACCAGTTTAGAAATGCATCTTTTTAGGGCTGGTCAACAAAGACCGGTAGGGGAACGGATATACCCCTCTCCCAGTCACCCTTAATGACATCAGCAGCTGTTGACCAATGGCTATGCAAATCATCTCTCCCAGCACGTCCCACAGCTGCAAGCGTCCATCATGCCTCGAGGGCGGAGGGGTTGCGGCTCTCATATGGAAGACATAGGCTGTAAAACTTTTCATTTTTCATCTCCTCTCACGGTTACGGCCCTGGTGTAGCGCTGATTTTCGGATGGGTCCCTTGTCGGCTGGCCTGTAGTTTATATGCCATGTGTTGTATTCTCTTGGATCCTCGTCAAACTCCAAGCCTCAAATGAGGATTGAGGACGTAGCTCTGGAGTGAATGATGATCTGAACACATCCACGGTGTGTTTTGGGTTAAGGGTCAATGACGCGATGCTAATTTTTTTGTCCTCCCCATTAATTTATTCAAAATTATGTTAAAATTCAATTCATACATACGACTTTTATAAAGAGCATGTTTTAATTTTTGTTAAAATTCATTTTTGAATTTTTATTACTATTCTTTTAGAAATTATCTACTTCTTAATATTTGATTTTTTTTTTCAAGATTTGAAAGTATATATATATATATATATATATATATATATATATATATATATATATATATATATATATATATATATATATATAATTGTATTATATGATAATATAATAAATAATAAGAAAAAGGAATGTGTTAAGGTTAAAAGGTCTCTTAAAAATGTTCAAATAATTTTATGACATGGCGACGTTAATGGTGAGACTTGCCAAAAACTTTATGAATTTATAATTCACTTTTTTTACTGTAAATATTAGTGCTGTCAATTAATAAAACAAATTACTGGATTAATCACACTTTTTTTTTCTGTGATTGATCATGGTTAATCGCAATTAAAAACTAATTTTTATAGATTTTTTAAATATATTTTAGAATGTAATAATTTCACAACTAATCTCCAAATTAATGTAGAAACAACATAAAGATCAAAATCTGTTTATGAATAAAGGCCAGTATCACTGATACTAATACTGATACTGATGTCTCTATGAAAATGATCCCCCCACTTTTAAACATTAATTATAGCGATTCAACATACAGTATAATTGAAAGCTATCAATTTTTATTTTTATAGGCTTCAAAAAATACAACAACTTTTATTTAAAGCAATCCTCAAATAAACCCATAATAAATTACAGAAAAAACAGATGCTGTGTTATTTGCGTTAATATTTTTTAACACGCTAAACTGGAAAACATTAATTGCATTTGTATTAATACTTGCAGCACATTTAAATATATATATATATATATATATATATATATATATATATATATATATATATATATATATATATATATTTGTATATTTGTATTATTTATATATATATATAAACATTGAAATAATGATTGAGACGTGAACCCTCTCATATGTTCAAGGTATAAATATATACCTATAAGTCAAGTCAAAAGTCAAGTCAAAAGTCAAGTCAAGTCAAGTCAAGTCAAGTTAAGTCAAAAGTCAAGTCAAGTCAAGTCAAGTCAAAAGTCAAGTCAAGTCAAGTCAAGTCAAGTCAAGTCAAAAGTCAAGTCAAGTCAAGTCAAGTCAAGTCAAGTCAAGTCAAGTCAAGTCAAGTCAACTCAAAAGTCAAAAGTCAAAAGTCAAGTCAAGTCTCTGTTTGCTCACTTTGGATTATTGGCAATAAAACTGCACTTCTTCAACACTTGGCTCCAGTGGACTATATCATTACACATGTTTACATCACATGACAATTTAGTGTTTCTTTCAAAGACTACAACGTGCATAAGCAATGCTTTTATTGCTTGTTGAAGATGTGTAATAGTGCCCCCTACCGTATAAGAGTGCAAACACAGAAAGCCGTGCAAATTTTGTCAATGGCTGGGAAAGAGTTAAAATGAGCAATTTTAAAATGCAATGGAAAAAGTAACTGCACCTTTATTACTGTACGTCCCTGACCCTTAATCAAATATAGTATTTTGTGAGTAAAACCACCCCTTAATGATGTCATTTGCACAACATATAATAACATAGGAGATGTTATTCAGAACGTCATTCTTAATGTAAATGAGAAATAAACGGCCCAAGTTGACACTGTCATCGGCCGGCCCGTGACCGATCTCCTCCAGGTCTTTACCGAATGATGTACAGGTAGGATGCCGTCGTCTGAAAGGCGGATTTGTAATTTCCTGCTAAACGAAGCCCTAATTTTCAGTGTCGTTGGCAGTCTCTCTCAACTTTCCCCTAGAAATGAAACATGTATATTTTGCTTAGCGCAGACAAAGGCAATAACTCTAACGTCCAAATCAAGAAATCGCGATCCAGGACTTTTTTTTTTTTTTCGATGGATTGTGGTTCCTCAATAAACTATAAGAAACATCTGAGATGGCCTCATTTTAAAATAAGCATGAAGAAAGAGCTGCAGGCAACAGAGGCCGGCCGCAGGCTCGCACGTCTTCATATGAAGGATTTATAAAGTGTTTATATAAACGCTGAACTGACCAACACAGCATAAACGAGTGCAGAATCTCGAATTTCATAGCAAATTGCTTGTTTAAGGAGAAGCCGATAACAGCTAGGTTAGCTGCAATTAGGCTTTATTAATGACCCAAAAACCCTCTGTGGAGTATTTTTCCAAACATACCAACGATCTTTTGCCAAAAGAGATGCAGGCTGGATGGTGACCATCTCGGTTCTGACTCCAGAAAGGGACGGGGGAAAAACACATCTATTTATTTGCTTCCATAGTAACGTCTTTGAGAAGGTTGCAGTGTTTTATGAGACTCAATATAAAGTCAATTCTCCGTGAAGTGCACAACCCCTCCTTCTGGCGGATGGTGAATGGCCCCTGTTACCTGTGATTTCTTGGCTCAATAACAAACAGTAGTTGTAATACTTCATCCGAGGAAGGAAGCAGAAGCTTTAAAAGCAATAAAATATTGGCCAAAACTAGCACAATACCAGCCTGCACGTCCTCATGGTAGCAAAACACATCAATAGCTTTCATAATGGAGGGCAAGACCCACCGCTGGGCTTTACAACATAGCCTGGCCTATAATAGCCATTAAGATTGATGCACTAACATTTATATCATCAGAATGATCTGAACAAAATGATTTGTTACCAATCTAGTTTTAGCAATCTGGCTTTTCTCCATGGGAAATCAGTAACTTTCCAACAGTTGTTCTGCCTCCTGTATATTTAGGCCTTACACACTGGGTCATGTGCGCTCAGCTTTGACAGCAATCCTTGTCTTAACGTTGTTACTTTGCAACTCTTTTTTTCCCTTACAGGCAAGGGCCTTCAGCCGGGAGACGCTCCAGACCATCTGTCCTAACAAACAGATCTTGGGAGTGTAATAACAGGCCTGAAAAGGGCGAGCTAAGCGTTTGTCATCACGTTTGCAAACAAGCATGTTAAATTCAAGCAAATTCACATTAATGTTTGTCTCTCTCACTCTTTTTGGACTTGGGGTCCAAGATTTTTTTTTTTCTCGCTAAGGATTGAATTAAGTTAAGATAAAAGCATAAGTAGTATCTGATTTCTAAATATTTATTATTATAGTATATTTAAGTCAGAAGATTTGAGTCTTTACACATAGGCCTGTTAGAATACTGACCTTATATGCCCTATTTTTGGTCATGAAATTAAACTGTAAAAATGACAGGTGACCCAAGATGTGCTTAAATCCTTCCCGCCAGCGTTTTGTTTTTTAAAAAGTTGCCAGCATTTTTGATCATTTTCACAAAAAGTGTAATGGCTACCAGTATATTTTGTTGTATGAACATGCAAGATTTAACAAACAAACAAAAGCAAAAAAAAGCGTCATGCATTCTTTTTAAAAACATTTTTTTACCAATACTTGAATGTGGGTAAGTTTCATTAAAAAAAGCAACATTTGGAAGAAATAGCTGAGAAAATCCAATGCTATCTCACGACCAATTCTACAAATTTGTACGACCTCACTCGTATGAATTTGTACGTTTTGTCTAAACCCCAGTAACAGGTAGGTACAGGGGCGGGGTTTGATGTAGGTCATTCGTACGAATTCATACGACTGTGGCAACTCGTAAAATCTTACGAATTCGAATGAGTGAGGTCATACAAATTCATCCGAATTAGCCACCTCGTAAAATATGTACGAATTGCCGTGAGATCGGGTTGGAAAATCAGGACTTTTCAAAGACTACAACATGCATAAGCAATGCTTTTACCGCTTGTTTCTGCTTCTGTTTTTCGCCTGTGTTTTGATCCGGAATTTCTGTACTCTTTCAGAAGATGTGTAATAGCGCCCCCTACCGTATAACAGTGAAAACAGGGAAAGCTGGAAAATTCCGTCAATGCCGGAGAAGCGTTGTCTCATAAATGACGGCAAATTTGAGAAGGGTCTGTTTGTATCCCTACAAACCTCACCCCTGCAAGCTACACCTACTACAAGAAGTTACGCCTCCTGTAAAGAAACAAGCGTAGATGTCACTGACTAAAACAATCTTATGAAGTAAATAATTTTATGTTTTATGTATGAAATGTTTGTTAGACTAGCTTATATTGCTTTTGAATCTCAAGTATGAAATAACAGCCAGTCTTAAACTTAAAATAAATTACTGTCAAATGAATACAGACTCATATAAACCATACCCTCCAACCCTAAACCTTACCCTAACCCTATGCCTTCCATAAAATGTTAATTTACTGTAGAGTTTCATAATTAAAATAATTTAAAACCTAAGATAAACAAACAGGATGACTGGTGTCTTGTGATCTATGTTATACGATCTGTATGCCTTATCTCTAGGTGGCGATAGTGAAGCTTAAAGGCAAGGAAAGGGAAGTAGAAGAAGAGCAGTAGTAGCGAAATCGCATCATTCTCTGCTATATAGTAGGCGAAAAACAGTATGTGAGAAAAGAAGTATGTCCAAAATCACAGTACTTACCTCACATACGATGAACACTTTAATATCCCATGAGGACACAGGAGAAGATTAGTGAATGGTAGAGAAGTGACGCCACTGACACTGGTCTAGTCCTTGTTTGTTTTTGTAAAGCTTGCATCCAGTGGATCTATCATTACAAAACATTTTCTATTTCTGCGATGACACGTTTAGAACAATGTCATACAAACTATAATCTCAGGTGCTGATTATGTGCTTTATTTAATATTAAAAAGATTTTAAATATAATTTTACGTGACCTTGATAGCCATGCTGAAAGCAACAATGGATATTTGACTTCAGATCTTAGAAATTATTAGAAATTAAAGGAAACAAAAACATTCAATAGTTAAAAAAGTGTATTTCATGACAAAGATGGGGCCAATAAAATACTTTTAACATCAAAAATTGTTTAATATTTATTCATTTATATAAAAATATTTATCATGATATAACGTATTATTGATATTTATTAATAATAATAATTATTATAATAATATTTTTTGTGCTGAGGAAAAATTTATCAAAAGTAATATATGTGTGTGTACTGTGTATAATTATTATGTATATATAAATACACACACATGCATGTATATATTAAAATATGTTATATTTTTTTATAAAACAATTATATTTACGTATAAGATAAATTATATATACATGCAAATATTTCTTAAATGTGTGTGTATTTATATATACATCATAATTATACACAGTACACACACATATATTATCTAAACAAAAAACATAATCACAATCATTTTGTTCCCCAGCTTTAAATATTTTATTAACATTTATTAATTTATATAATAATATAATATTTATCTATTTGCAGTAATGAGAGCTCCGCCCCCATGCTCTTCTGATTGGCTGGTGTGGATTTTCTCGCATCGCGTCTGGTTAGGATGCCTAAATAGGACTGAAACCACTGAACTTGCAACAGAAATTATTCTTAAATGTTTGAAATAATGTGTCTATTCAGAAAGATTTAGGAGCAGCAACAATTTTATTTTGGGTATGTCAAAATGCCCCACTAACCTGGGTGGTTGACAGGCAAGGGGTTCAACTGTTTATTTAAAACTACATATTGCTTTGGCTTTGTGTACCTGCATCTGCCAACTTTTTATCTCGCCTGCTTCCGCCGCCTCTAATTCGTCTGATGGGTGCTGGTATGTAAACGTGTGCGGATAACCAGACAGTGAGAAATGGCTTCTGCATTGCCAGTGAGATGTTTAACACACTCCAGGGCAAGAGAGGACCTTTTTATTAGCCATCACTCATCAGTAGATGGGGCCAGGGAGCAAACAGGGGGTCAGAAGGTCCACGGGACTGCCAAAAAGTGGAATGCTGGGAGACGCAGCGGACCCCTTACTACCACCCCACAAGACTCCCGAGCCAGGTTTGAGTGAGTGAGAACACAGGGGGAGACATAACTCTCGCCTCTCTCTTTCTTTGAGGCTTGAGAGGGAGACAGACAGAGAGATGGATGGAGCTAAAACAAAAAGCTGGAAATGTCTGCAGAATGTCATCGGAACGATATGCATCCTGCGGCCAAGACAAACTGAACATAAAACCCTCCGAACGGACAGTGGCGCTTTCCCTCGTAGACTCGCGGACCGCTCAAGGCCAAAAGACCCACCAAAGACATGAAATATCAAACAGGACCTTCTCCCTGTGGTGTTGTGAGCCAATTATGTAATCAGAGAAACTCTTCTGAAGTGCCTGCTGAGAGTAAGCGATCCATCACTCCTGTATACGAGGCGGCGCAGATATATGTGACACTCCCAAAAAGTCAAATCACTCCAGATGACTAATGGAGTCTATATAGCATATTTGTGTCCAGTTGTTCTGATAGGATGCCTAGATCTTTTTCACAACCCATTTTGTATTCTTGAATACATAAAGACTTATAACAGCTGTCAGTTTAATATTGTTTCTCTTTATAGTTGCCAGATCATTGACTCTCTTGTTCTGTCTTCTCTCTTTAACGGTGGTATAATCCACAGGTGGGCCTTGTTATAGCAGTCTCAACACCTCGATTCTGTGTCTGACCCCGTCTGACATCTTACCCAATAAACACTAGAGGAACTCTTAAGGTGAGAACAATTGGCTGAGCTCATCTTTGTAACTTATTGGATAAAGCATTGAGATCCACTGTGCTGAGTACTGGATAATAGGTTCATGACCTGGATTCTTGACTCTTTGCCAATGCTATCAATAGTTTCTGCCACATCAGTAAGGACACATTTGCTCTAGGGTAAATTCATATTACAAACTTAACCTCATTTCATTGACATATTGATTTATAGGTTGCAATACTAGTGAATGTGTTGAAGAAATGTTAAGACAGTTAATTTCACTTACACTAGTGTTATGTCACAGTTGGTTTTGGGTTTTGTTTGTTTAATGTCTTTTATTTTGAAGTTTATTATCATAGTCATGTTTCCTGGTTCTTGTCATGTGACCTCCAAGTCAAGTCAAGTCAAAAGTCAAGTCAAGTCAAGTCAAGTCAAGTCAAGTCAAGTCAAGTCAAGTCAAGTCAAGAGTCAAGTCAAAAGTCAAGTGTCAAGTGTCAAGTGTCAAGTGTCAAGTGTCAAGTCAAGTCAAGTCAAGTCAAGTCAAGTCAAGTCAAAAGTCAAGTCAAGTCAAGTCAAGTCAAGTCAAGTCAAGTCAAAAGTCAAGTGTCAAGTGTCAAGTGTCAAGTCAAATCAAGTCAAGTCAAGTCAAGTCAAGTCAAGTCAATTCAAAAGTCAAGTCAAATCAAGTCAAGTCAAGTCAAGTCAAAACTCAAGTCAATTCAAAAGTCAAGTCAAATCAAGTCAAGTCAAGTCAAGTCAAGTCAAGTCAAAAGTCAAGTCAAGTCAAAAGTCAAGTCAAGTCAAATCAAGTCAAGTCCAGTCCAGTCTAGTCAAGTCAAGTCAAGTCAAGTCAAGTCAAGTCAAAAGTCAAGTCAAGTCAAGTCAAGTCAAGTCAAGTCAAAAGTCAAGTCAAGTCAAGTCAAGTCAAGTCAAGTCAAGTCAAGTCAAAAGTCAAGTCAAAAGTTAAGTCAAAAGTCAAGTCAAGTCAAGTCAAGTCAATTCAAAAGTCAAGTCAAATCAAGTCAAGTCAAGTCAAAACTCAAGTCAAGTCAAGTCAAAAGTTAAGTCAAAAGTCAAGTCAAGTCAAGTCAATTCAAAAGTCAAGCCAAGTCAAGCCAAGTCAAGTCAAGTCAAGTCAAAAGTTAAGTCAAGTCAAGTCAAAAGTTAAGTCAAAAGTCAAGTCAAGTCAAGTCAAGTCAAGTCAAGTCAAGTCAAGTCAATTCAAAAGTCAAGTCAAGTCAAATCAAGTCCAGTCCAGTCCAGTCCAGTCAAGTCAAGTCAAGTCAAGTCAAGTCAAGTCAAGTCAAATCAAGTCAAGTCAAAAGTCAAGTCAAGTCAAGTCAAGTCAAGTCCAGTCCAGTCCAGTCCAGTCTAGTCAAGTCAAGTCAAGTCAAAAGTCAAGTCAAGTCAAGTCAAAAGTTAAGTCAAGTCAAGTCAAAAGTTAAGTCAAAAGTCAAGTCAAGTCAAGTCAAGTCAAGTCAATTCAAAAGTCAAGTCAAATCAAGTCAAGTCAAGTCAAGTCCAGTCCAGTCCAGTCCAGTCCAGTCAAGTCAAGTCAAGTCAAAAGTCAAGTCAAGTCAAGTCAAATCAAGTCAAGTCAAGTCCAGTCCAGTCCAGTCCAGTCCAGTCAAGTCAAGTCAAGTCAAGTCAAAAGTCAAGTCAAGTCAAGTCAAGTCAAGTCAAGTCAAAAGTTAAGTCAAGTCAAGTCAAAAGTTAAGTCAAAAGTCAAGTCAAGTCAAGTCAATTCAAAAGTCAAGTCAAATCAAGTCAAGTCAAGTCAAGTCCAGTCCAGTCCAGTCAAGTCAAGTCAAAAGTCAAGTCAAGTCAAGTCAAGTCAAGTCAAGTCAAGTCCAGTCAAGTCAAGTCAAGTCAAGTCAAGTCAAGTCAAGTCAAAAGTCAAGTCAAGTCCAGTCCAGTCCAGTCCAGTCCAGTCAAGTCAAGTCAAGTCAAAAGTCAAGTCAAATCAAGTCAAGTCAAGTCCAGTCAAGTCAAGTCAAGTCAAGTCAAGTCAAGTCAAGTCAAGTCAAGTCAAGTCAAATCAAAAGTCAAGTCAAGTCAAGTCAAGTCAAGCTAAGTCATTCTACATATCACTTGTAATCAGCTTTTAATCACATTGCTGCATGCATTTAAAATGCTTTGCAATTCCATAACTCTTTCCAGTCTACAGAATAATAGCCTTTTACTAAAAATAGTATATTATATGGGGATTTTTTAGCCATCAGTCGGTAATATTGGCATTACAATTCTCTTTATTTATATGGCCAATACCTGATAAATGGCTAATATTAGAATGCTACTGATTTTTGTCTAATTCTTCATCCTTCTCTTGGGTAATTTTGACCCGAAACTCGTAAAAAAAAATAAAAATAAAAAAAAATAAAATAATTTAGTGTTCATCGGAGTGGTCCAAGACTTTTGTTGCATTTGAACCACGGATACACAAATTTTTCTTTAGATTGGACTGGATTTGAAGAGTTTATGTGGTTGTAATAAAAAAGTAACAAAGGTAAATAAAATAAGTTATAAAAGTCTCCAAAAATGGCATTAAAAATAGAAGAAATATTATAAAAAATTATATAAGCTTTCTGGACAAAAAAAGTATAATTATAGGTATTCGAGTCATATACTAAATTATTAACTGTTTATTAGACATTTTTGAGCATTAGATTATGGCATAGATGATTGCCTTTGCCATCATCTAATGCTCAGCTAAAGTTAAAAGGATCGTTCACCCAAAAATGTCTAATAAACACAATTAATAATTTATTAACACTGTTAAATATTATTTTTTAGCAAATGCCCAAATGATTATACTTTTTTTTGTAATGTTGTGCTGCCTAAATTACCTTTTGTCACGATTCACCAGTGATAGTGCCCCTGATTACCACCAGAGGTCACTCCATTAAGGACTACATTACCCATAATCCTTTGCATGGACTCATCAGCACTCATTGTTTACACCTGTGTCTCATTTACCTCATTTCCTCAGCCTATATAAACCATGTTCACATTGTCATTCACGGTGAAGTCTTGTTAAGTGAAATACTGCATTTCTGAGCAGTCGTCCTTGGTCCTTGGTCCTTGGTCCTTGGTCCTTGGTCCTTGGTCCTTGGTCCTTGGTCCTTGGTCCTTGGTCCTTGGTCCTTGGTCCTTGGTCCTTGGTCCAGTGATGGCGAAGTGAAGCTTTCAGCACAATTGTGTCAGAAAAAGGTTCACTACTCGAAGCTTTTCAAATCAGAGCTCGACAAGTACCTCTGCTGGTGAAAGTGATGGAAAGCACTGTGTCGAAAAATGTTTTGCAACCATTATCTTAGAAGCAAAAATTAATTAATGGATAGATTAATGAATGAATGAATTAAATTAAATCTGTTCCATAGCATACTCCTAGTAACTCAAACCAATAAAGATAACATTTTGTATTGTGAATGTGGACATTTTTCCTGTTTGTGAATAAATAAAACTCATGAATAAAGGAAGAGAGAGAGAGAGAGAGAGAGAGAGAGAGAGAGATTAAATAGGTTCACGTAATTGCCAATAACAACAATATTCTTTAACCACTTAATTTTTCCAATAGGCTACTTGAAAATGAACAAAGTTGGGGAAAAAAGTAGAAAAAATATATATATAAGGGCTGCAGAACAAAAGCCAAATATATTATCAACCTTATTGGGCGAACTCAAATGAAAGTGTCCCCACATTTCAGTACCATGACAAAGTTGCGCATTTTTAAACCTTTTTGAATCAAAGTATGAAGCAGTCATGTGGGTGTGTGTAAAACGAAGCTTCGGACGTCATTGGTCATGTGATTTTGATAGAACGAATCAAGCATCGATACAAAGCTTCACAGAAAATCGTTTCATTTTTTTGACACACGCTTCGGAGCTTTGGTGTCACTTTTAACATCACTACCTTGGTCCTTGGTCCCTGGTCCTGGATGACCCTTTTGCCTGTCTCTCCTGCCTTGTTTGCCTTTTTGGACTGCTTGCCTGTTTATGACCTATTGCCTGTATTTTGGGTTATGTGTCTGGATTACCCTTCAATAAAGCTGCATTTGGATCTTCAGCCTTTGTCTCAGAGCAGTTACCTTACACCTTTTAGCATTTCAAATTAGTTTAGAGTTTTATTTTTAATTTGCATCCTGTAACAAATCCTTCCCTTATGGGTCAAAATGACCCGAATACCTAAAATTATACTTTTTTTTTGTCCAGAAAGCTTATATAATTTCATTTTATAATATATTTTTCTATTTTTAATGCATTTCTTTCAGATTTTTTATAAAAAAAATGAATTACCTTTGTTGCTTGTTTTATTATAACCACATAAACTCCTGGAATTTATTTTGTGTATTCGTGGTTCAATTGCGACAAAAGTCCTGAGGTCTTGGACCACTCCGATGAACACTTATATTTTTCAAAATGACCCAAGGGAAGGATGAAGAATTAATATTGGGCATTTAGCAGGTATTAGCAGTATAAATAAAAATCATTTTAATACCAATGAATCCCTAAATTGTACCACTTGCACATTTCATTAAAATCACACTGGGGTCACACTTTAGTTTAGGGTCCAATTCTCACTATTAAATACAACTTCTGCCTCAATAAACTCATAATTACTGCTTATTAATAATTAGTACGGTAGTTGTTAAGTTTAGGTATTGGGTGATTAAGGGATGTAGAATATGATCATGCAGAATAATGCATTAATATGTGCTTTATAAGTAGTAATAAACTGACAATATCCATAGTAATATGCATGATAATAATAGTGAGAATTGGGCCCTAAATTATAGTCTTATCAGTAAGAAAGCTTTGTGAAGTGTCAACTTGGCTTGGTTTGAATTCATTTACTACCCTTTCTCATCTATAACATTGCAAAACAGCACAAGAACATGCAAGTGAACTGAGATGAAAAGACGTCAAAAGAAGCAGGAAAAACCTCCCATGTGCACACTCCACTCTGCTCCATTAATTCAACAGCATCGAACCTACTGAAAGCATCGAGAAAAGAGGGTTGGCGTGGTTGAGAAAGACAGATGTACTGCTTCTATGCTGAAAAGCATAAATCTGATTTAATCTAGCATTTACACAACTATACTCTGTGTCCAGCCAAGCTGTTTTTGTCATTCTGCGCTTCCACTGCAAGAGATGTCACACCTGGAAACCGTGCCAAATCAGCCCCCCGCACCAAATCACGGCCCCTTGATGGGGTTTGATTTAAAGGCAACTGGTCCTGAATCTGGGCAGTTTTGCAGTGTCCCACACCCACAACTTCCTTACCCCTCCTTTCCTAAATTCACTGTAGCCTTTCGCTTCATCCAGAGCATTACTCACAATGATAAATCGCCCCAACGTGAATGACTTATGTGAAGCTGGGAGGCGGGGGCACTGAGACACTGTGAAAGTGATAGTCCTGTGGATATACATAGTCCATAACACCACCTCGAGGAGCAGCAAAGGGGATCGTATTTGCAACCGACTGCAAAAGGACAGTAAATATATGACATGATAGATATTATTTATCCTTCGTCTCTTTCCCGGGTTTCTCTGGGTTGTAAAGCCGTGCGAATGACAGCCTCTCTTCAGGGATTGGAGCTTATAAACATACTTTTTCAGCCACAGGTGGTAATGAGCCACAAGAGGGAACTTATATGAGCTTTAGGATGTGGGATAGAGGGAATCATGTTATTGTAGCACATCCTAAAGCCTCACGCTCTCACAAAGTTGTCTCCAATGTAAAATTTCATGCCTGTCGAGTGGCGCCCTTATTTCAGCAGAATCATACGAGGGAAGGACTCTTGAGATACCTGCTCCGATGCCTCACCATGCCTGCACCCCTCGGACACCCTTATAAACTAGACTGTAAAAATTAGTAAGGCATAACGCTGGCCACCTCATTGGGTGCGGAGACATTTGTGTCGTTTTCTCTTCTGTTATCACATCATCCTTTGAGCTTTGGGTTCACCGAAGCATAAGAGTTCACAGGAGTCCTTTGTTCATTACTTAAAGGCATAGTTCAACCAAAAATGGATATTCGGTCAGCATATAGGGGTGAATTCCGGGTGATTGAGGCATATTTTGCCATTGAGATGTCCCAATCAGCCTGAATTCACTCACCCTTCATGTTGTTCTTTCTTCTGTGGAACTAGGGGTGTAGCGGTACATGTATTACCGTCATGGTTCGGGTTCATACAGTCAGAAGACGAATACAGTCAGTCACAGGCGATCCACACTCCAATCCAGAAGGGGGCAGTAATGTAACACTGTTTGCTAACCACCACAACAGGAAAAAGAACAGAAGAAGAGACGATCTACGCAAAACAAGTGTTCAAATTTAAGAGCTTGCTGGCAGCCTATTCGCTGAGTTTCCATTAATCTTTTTGACGCGTTCCACTAACTTCACGGAAAAGGAAACCGAGATGGCGTTTTCTTTATTTTACAAAAGCACAATGTTTTGTTTTTATTGTGAGTGTACTCTTTACAGTTTTGAATGATGTCTTACTCTTATCTGACCTTAAATGACAGAGTATTTTAAGTTGTTTCCGCCGTTATAATGAGAAAGAATCATTTGGCATTGTGCCGATTTGTTTTTCTTGGAAGTCCAGTGATGAAATATGTGTGTCCTAGAAATGGGAAGCCTCAAGCACCGCTTCACTCGCTGTCTCCTCGAGGAAAGGTATGGCTCTTTTTCTCCTTCTCGCTCATCTTCCCGTGATTTCTTGAAAAAGCGCAATATTGAACTTTGGGCATCCCCCATTGTCACTTCATGTTAATGAACTCTCAAGTGCAAAGAAAACTAATCTCTGCACAAGTTTTATTTTTCATTATTCTATTCATTTTGTAATTTTATAACGCAAGGGATGACTCTAGGTGAAAAAACGAATTTGAACTACTGTCTGTTCAAAATAAATGAAAAGAAACGATAGCATTGGGGATTTGATTTGTTTCTGTTGTACCAAACTCATATCGAACTGTGATCCCAAAAACAAGGTACGTACGTACTTCTGTCAAGTCAACTTTATTTATATAGCGCTTTTAACAATGCAGATTGTTTCAAAGCAGCTTTACAGTGTTAAACAGCAAAATAATGCAACATAATTTTATTCAGCTGTATAGCCATTCCGGCAAAAATTATGATGTCATCAGTTCATTTCAATCATCATACAGTGACAGTGTGGGCTTTAGATCAGTAATTAGATCAGTAATTTAGTTTAATAATTAGATTTATTTGGATATTTAGTTGAACATTTTTTGTGAAATTTAGTGTCCCCAACTGAGCAAGCCAAGCCAGAGGCAACAGTGGCAAAGAACCAAAACCCCATCAGGAGCATAATGGAGAAAAATTAACCTTGGGAGAAACCAGGCTCAGTCGGGTGCCAGTTCTCCTCTGGCCAATTAACAAACAGTGTGTGATTATTATTCTGGAAACTTTACAGGTCAGAGGTCATAATAGATCGTAATATTCGAAAGATCAGAGGCAACACGCCGGAGACGGGTTTATTGAGGATGACATATCGATTTAACAATTATTAAATTGTAATATTCGAACAATCGGAGTCATCACGCCGGAGACGGGTTTACTGAGGATGCCGTGTCGATGAGGCAATTTCAGGGGGAGTCTAATTGACACGGTCTCTGCACACACTTCAGGGTCATGCGTTGGTGATGTCTGGGCGCAGGTCCACCATCTGATCTGGATACGGCCCGGATCCGGCTGACTGCAGTAAACCTCGGGATAAAACAGAGAGACTATCATTAGCGTAGATGCCATTCTTCTGATGATGTCACGAGTACATCAGGTGTTATGGGAAGTGTTCCCAGTTCCGGCTGACCTAGTTAATGCAGCCTAACAATCATTTAATTGAAAAAGTGTTTTATGTGTATGCCATAGTAAAGTGTACCATTAATGGTACCATTCTGTGTACCATTACACCCCTATGTGGCACACACACACACGCATGCAGGCACACACACACGCACAAAACTAATTTTGAAAAGTTGTGGACCCCTTTGACTTTCATTGTGTGGACAAAAACAGTTGAAATTCTCTTCAAAATATCTTCTTTTATGTTCACTCTCAAAAACAATAGAAGGTTTTCACAGCAATGCCATAGTAGAATCATTCTGGGTTTCCCCCAAAACAACCTGAACATTTTAATAATCTGAAGAACCTTTTTTTCACTATAAAAAAGTTTTTGTGCAATGGGAAGTTTCCATGGATGTTAAAGGTTCTTCATGGAACAATAGATGCCAATAAATAACCTTTATTTTTAAATATGTTCCATAGAACTACGGTACTTTGGAGCAACATGTGGATGATAAAAAAATGAGTTTTCATTTTTGGATGAACTATGCCTTTTGGTTTACTTGAAGACACAAAGTACCATTTTATGATGGATATCAGATACAAAAACATAAAAATGGCAAATATACATCAGCTACTCTATTTAACTTGAAAGAGATGAATCTTTAGGGTGAAATAAACATTTTTGGAAACTCGTCTGAAGAGACATTGGAGCCATCCAAGAACTGTAAGGATGACATATAGATGCCAAAGTCGTGTTTAGAAGTTGTAGTCTTTCCTCTTGACCTTTCCTCGTCTCTCTGTGAATGACAGAATGTTTGGAGAAGCAGCATGAGACTCGTGAAGTAAGGTGCATTTGCCTGAGCTCTTCCCACAGTTCTTGACCCAGGCTCCCAGGTTCCTCTTAATGCTCTTAATACTTAATCCTTGTTAAATGCTGCCATGCTTAATGGACAGAGGGCATATTCATGTCACAGTGAGTACTTTATAAAGGGGTCCTATAATGCCCCTTTTTACAAGATGTAAAACAAGTCTCTGACGTCCACAGAGAGTGTATGTCAAGTTTAAGCTGAAAATACCCCACAGATTAGTTTTTATAGCATATTAAAATGATCACTTTTTGAGAGTGAGCGAAAACGTGCAATTTTTGTGTGTCCCTTTAAATGCAAATGAGCTGCTGCTCCCCGCCCCCTTTCAAGAAGGGGCATTAAATAACAGGACATTTCTGAAGGGATAGTTGAAGAATTTATGAGATAATTATCTTCAAGTCATTGATTAGCATATTCTCTCATGATAATCTATAAATCGAACTGTTGTAAGACGCACAGAGCCAGAGAATATCTGCTGCTGAAGAGAGAACAGGGATAGTTTAGTGTAATTACGGTTATAACTTGTGATGTAATGCTTTTATGACATGCTATTGCATTTGTGTTCGTACTGTATCAATAAATGTGAGAGACGGACGACAGCTTGAGCGACTCTTCCTCTTCTCCACATGTTCCCGGGGGCGGGGTTTATGCAAATGTTAGGGTTAGTGATGTCACTAACTCGTTGTAGTCCCTACCAGCCGTTTGTTGAAGTCCTTAAAAAGAGATTTCTGTAAAAGAAAATATCTCCCTTTGCTTTGAACTTTGAGCGTCGTAACTTTGCAGATGCTGTTTATGCTCAAACAGCGACACTACACACTCACTAAAGTTAAAAAAGTGACGATTTCTTATAGTTCTCCAATCTGTCACAGAACAAACGTCAATCTCGATGTAACTGGTTAGATTACGTAATGCAACCGTGGAATGTCTGCTGCGGTTTTGCTGGGGAGATGTTTCTTATTGTGTCTGGAATTGATACTGACTCAAGATCAAGACCCTGGCTTTGGGAGTTTTTATCCATGTCCACCAATCATCACTCTCACAGCCGTCCAAACTAGCGGCTGCCTGGTCGTTCAAGCTACCTACAACCCTCCGAGAACAACAGCCTTCAAATGTGGCAGAACCTAAAGCATGGCCTGTAAGAGCCAGCTGGTTTCAGACAAAAGCTTTCACCACCTGCGGTCCGATCCTCGGCTGCGCTTTTACTTTCAGATCTGATGGCTTCTCCGCTTGGTGAAATTCCCAAGAGCCTGGCAGAACGAGTGAGATTCCTCCGCCGACATCTGCTACAGTTATCTTTGGCAATCAGCTCTGGCCAGACATTCCAAAATTGTTATTTCTTTGTTCAGCTCTTCAGAGTGCAAATAAAGATATTGCAGACACCGTCTACTCGAGCAAGAGGCTAAGGTGAGCTGATTCCCGTCTGATTGCATTCCTGAACATCGGGTGAAATCAAGAGGTTCTTCGCATTCACGTCAGGACTAAATGTAGGATTGCAGCTTGTGGGGTTTCAAAAACATCCCTTAGTTTGCTCACAACCAAGAAAGCAAGGTCTTGGGATCTAACCGGATAAACATCTTAAAATATGCTGTTGAAAAGAAGTCTCAGCCTCCTCCTGCTGTTGGTAAAACAAATGTCCCTCCCATACAGTGTTATTCTTATCCAAGCCAAACTGTTAAAATAATTGACTCGCAATCATTTTTCAGTTTGTCATGGCGAAGGCGAGACTTCGATTTAACGGCTCACTTAAATGACACTGTTGACTTGTTTTTATCCAAGAGCTGCTGGGTTATCCCCTTCTCGACTGCCAATCTGTAGTCTTCAGTTCTCCATGATGATGTCTGAAAGCTGTGCAGTGGTCTTCCATTAACTTAAAACTACACAATTATGAGAACTTGAATGGGAATTGTGAATCAATTTGTTGCTGGATTGAGATGTTTTTACACTTTGAGTTTTCGCCGCTTGTTTGATTCCTGTATTTCATACTTCGTTTCATCCTTTTCCCAGCATAACACCCAAGACGTACCCAATTGTCCAGACCAAACTCTCACACTTGAGTTGAACTAATGCAAGTAGAACAGAGCAAACACACTGTAGGCTTTCATCAGTTCAACTCGAACCTAACAAGGAGCCTCTCGGAAAACAAACTTGTGGCTCTAAACGTTATTCACACACAAAAGGGGCAATATTAGTTAGAATGAGACACATCACCATATGACAACATAAACACATTACATGTCGAGTTTTCCCTCTGTAGCAATGCTCCATCACTTCAATTACTGGAGAATCCAGCTACCACAGGCCTCATTACTTTGCCATGAACAACTGCTCACAGAAGGGCAGAGCCTTCAACCTGTAAATATCCACTACTAATGAGACGTAACATTTCTGCTGTAACCAGTGATTTTCCATTATTTCTCCACTTGAAACTTTATATAACAATCTTGAAACACAAAAGTAGTACTAATCAAGTATCACTCTATTTAATGTCTAACGCTGCCACAAAAACGGTCAACATCCAGTAAATTTAAATGGTGGCACGGATGTGTGGTCTTTGCATTGACATATTTTTCGCTGGAAACTTTGTTTTTAAAGTTTGTTTTCCAGAAAAAAAACTACTTACATTTGTCATGAAATGAAACCCCCCCTACATATTTTCTAAATGCATCTTAAAGGGATAATTCACCCCCCCCCCCCCCCCCCCAAAAAAGAAAATTTTGTCATTAATAATTCATGTCGTTCAAAACTGAATTGAATTGAGTGGTTTAGTCCAAAATTTCTGAAGAGACTCAAACCAATGAGGTTCATTCTCGTGTTACGCAGCACATTTGAGCTTCTGCAAGAACCAATGAGGTTCATTCTAGTGTTACGCATCACGTCTGAGCCTCTGCAAGAACCAATGAGGTTCATTCTTGTTACGCAGCACGTTTGAGCTTCAGCAAGAACCAATGAGGTTCATTCTTGTTACGCAGCACGTTTGAGCTTCAGCAAGAACCAATGAGGTTCATTCTTGTGTTACGCAGCACGTTTGAGCTTCCACAAGAACCAATGAGGTTCATTCTTGCGTTACGCAGCACATTTGAGCTTCAACAAGAACCAATGAGGTTCATTCTTGTGTTACGCATCACATTTGAGGTTCAACAAGAACCAATGAGGTTCATTTTTGTGTTACGCAGCACATTTGAGCTTCAACAAGAACCAATGAGGTTCATTCTTGTGTTACGCATCACATTTGAGCTTCTGCAAGAACCAATGAGGTTCATTCTTGTGTTACGCATCACATTTGAGGTTCTGCAAGAACCAATGAGGTTCATTCTTGTGTTACGCATCACATTTGAGGTTCTGCAAGAACCAATGAGGTTCATTCTCGTGTTACGCATTACATTTGAGCTTCTGCAAGAACCAATGAGGTTCATTCTTGTATTACGCAGCACGTTTGAGCTTCAGCAAGAGCTAATGAGGTTAATTCTCGTGTTACGCATTACATTTGAGCTTCTGCAAGAACCAATGAGGTTCATTCTCGTGTTACACATCACGTTTGAGCTTCAGCAAGAACCAATGAGTTTAATTCTCGTGTTACGCATCACATTTGAGCTTCAGCAAGAACCAATGAGGTTCATTCTCGTGTTAAGCAGCACGTTTGAGCTTCAGCAAGAACCAATGAGGTTCATTCTCGTGTTACGCATCACATTTGAGCTTCAGCAAGAACCAATGAGGTTAATTCTCGTGTTAAGCAGCACGTTTGAGCTTCAGCAAGAACCAATGAGTTTAATTCTCGTGTTACGCATCACATTTGAGCTTCAGCAAGAACCAATGAGGTTAATTCTCGTGTTAAGCAGCACGTTTGAGCTTCAGCAAGAACCAATGAGGTTAATTCTCGTGTTACGCATCACATTTGAGCTTCAGCAAGAACCAATGAGGTTCATTCTCGTTTTACGCAGCACGTTTGAGCTTCCACAAGAACCAATGAGGTTCATTCTCGTGTTACGCATCACATTTGAGCTTCAACAAGAACCAATGAGGTTCATTCTTGCGTTACGCAGCACATTTGAGCTTCAACAAGAACCAATGAGGTTCATTTTTGTGTTACGCAGCACATTTGAGCTTCTGCAAGAACCAATGAGGTTCATTCTCGTTTTACGCATCACGTTTGAGCTTCCACAAGAACCAATGAGGTTCATTCTTGTTATGCAGCACATTTGAGCTTCAACAAGAACCAATGAGGTTCATTTTTGTGTTACGCAGCACGTTTGAGCTTCAGAAACAACCAATGAGGTTTGTTCTCACATGTCAAGCAGGTTCAGTCGAGCTTCTGTTTATGTTCGCTGATCAATGTTTAAACATAAATAAAAGCCTAAATTAAATCTGTTCATCATTTAAAGTGATTGTGTCTCTTTACAAAATTTGGAATAAACCACTCAATTCTTATGGATTAGTTTAACGATCTCTTTAAGTACTTTTTGAAGTGTCAAAGTGATAGTTGTGTAGCTGTCAATGGAGGGACAGAAATCGCTCAAAAAAGATCTTAATTTGTGTTCTGAAGAGTAACAAAAGTCTTACAGGTTTGGAACGACATGAGGGTGAATAATTAATGACAGAACTTACATTTTTAGGTGAACTAATCCTTTAACTCCTATTTTAATGTGTCCCTTTGCTCATTTATAAACCAGACAGATGTGACTGTGGGTGCTTCTGCCTTGCCTTTTTTAACGCAAAGATCGTAGCATCTGCATTTCTGTTATGAGAACTGCAAAACTTCTTACACATTTGGCTCTCGTCTCGCTGTTTGACCTACGGCACAAGCCGAAGACAATGAGGGAATCGTGCTAACGCTAATTATCGCACACTGCTGGAAGTGACATCATTCCCAGGCTTTAATAGAGACATAAGAGCGGGTTATAGATTCAGAGAGAGTCACACGGATGTGACATGATGGACTTTGGGGGTCAGAAGGCTGGAAACTTAGCAGTCTGTAAAAGTCCCGAAAATGATGGGTTTGCCATGTCAGTGATTATTACCTCTTGTGCGGATCGCCCAGCTTTGGCTGATGTCTCACTCAGACTGGTTGAGGTTTTTCTGGAATAAATATTGGACAATTCAAATCTTTCTTTTAGATTTAAAGCCTAATCTTTATTACTTATCTTATGAGCAGGGAACAAATAAAACCACTTACATTTTAATAACTCAAAACAACATACTTAAAATAATATAGATTTATTTTTATAATAATTAATATAATTACTATATTATTATGTTTCATGGTAACACTATTTGACAGTGTCCTTGTTACATATGTTACATGCACTTATCATAGTAATAACAGTAAATTATGCATAATTACATGCAACTAACCCTCAACCAAACCCTTATCATAACCCTATGGTAAGTACATGTTATTACTCAGTACTTAAATGTATAATTACACTTCAACAAGGACACCTTAAAATAAAGTGTAACCTTTTTTATTTTCACACATAAATCATTGAGGTTTCTGGGAATACAGTCAATCTTAACAGAGCATGAGGTTAATATCATATACACTCATTCTCTTGTACAAAAGCATACGTCATTATTAGGTTGTTTTCATCTTTTTAATGTCAGGGGGGAAGGATAGCAACATTTGTGTTTTGGTCAATATCACATCCCTCTTCTTTTATCCTATAGAGGGCACTGTAGCTCTACAGGAGAGACCGTTTTGAGCCCTGATGCCCAGTGATATGTGTATGGAGTGGAAGTGTGTCTTAGCACGTCCAGAGCAGGAAAGGGTGAATTAGAAAGTGTAATTAAAATGTATTGACACCATATGTGCTCCGCCTCTCTCAGCATTTGGGCTGTGTGGAGGTGTTTAACCTGTAATTACAGACAGACCGCCTCCAGACTGATTTATATAACCACACACACACACACACACACACACACACACACACACACACAAGGGTTGTAACACACAAGTGTCAGGCAGTTTTTATAGATGCACTATAGACAGGTGTCTGACTGATCTGGTTCTAGTTCTATATATATATATATATATATATATATAAAAAAACTCGGCCAATAAAGAAATATATTTTAGGTTCAGTTAAGAACAATTGACAGCATTTGTGGCATGTGTTTATACATGATGGCATAATGTACCACACTATGACTAATTATGTTTAAAAAAAGTTACAGTGTAAGAAATTTAGAATGGAAGTAAATCTGAAAACTATAGTAGCCACAGCATGTAAACAATATGTGTGTTAATTAAAGGATCAGTTCACTTCAAAATGAAAATGTCCTGATATTTTACTCACCCCCATCTCATCCAAGATGGTCATGTCTTCCTTTCTTCAGTCGAAATAAAATACGTTTTCTGAGGAAAACATTCCAGGATTCAATTTCTTCTTATAATGGACTTCAATGGGAACCAACGGTTGAAGGTCCAAATCAATGCAGTTTCAAAGGAAGGGCTTCAGAGGCTCTGACCGATCCCAGACGAGGAATACGGTCTTATCTAGACAAACCATTGGTCATTCCCCCCCCCAAAAAAGAAGAGTAAAAAACGTTTTAACCACAAATGCGTCATCACGTCGAAAAAAGGGCATATCCGTGACATATGTGGAAGTACCGACTCAGTGTTAAAACGAATGTGAAAGACTAATTAAAACGGCCTGTATAAAAATAAAGGTAAAACAACGATGTCGGACAATTTTAAAGTTTTAGAGAACATGAGTTTTTCGGCACTGGGTCAGTACTTCCACCTACATCACGCGTGACCTTTCCGACCTGATGACGTCATACGTCGTGCAAAAGCAGAACACGGAAGTCGAGCATTTGTGGTTTAAAAGTATATAAATGTAATTTTTTCAGAAAATGGCCGATCGTTTGTCTAGATCAGATCCTATTCCTCGTTTGGGATCGGTCAGAGCCTCTGAAGCCCTTCCTTTGAAACTGCATTGATTTGGACCTTCAACTGTTGGTTCCCATTGAAGTCCATTATGTGGAGAAAAATCGTCATTTCGACTGAAGAAAGAAAGACAAGAACATCTTGGATGAGATGGGGGTGAGTAAAATATCAGGACATTTTCATTTTGAAGTGGACTAATTTTTAACAACATAATTCGAGTATTAAAAAAAAAAACGTTTCCTGTGTAAAATTATATTAAACTTTCCTTAGAAGCAGTGACGTCAACATGCCTAAAACCCTACATAAATATTATGATTTAAACAGCTCAAATAATGCACAATATTTAAGAGACGGCATGTAAATGATTTTATAAAATTTCCAGCTTTTAAATCCTAAAAAAATTGATCTCATTTACCCCCATTTTTAATGTCATTACCTTGAACTTTTGAAAATGAGGTATGAATAAAAAACCTGAATAAAATATTCCCTTGAAATATTGGGTTGCACTTTATTTTAAGGTGTCATTGGTACAGTGTAATTATATATTTAAGTACTGAGTAATATTACTTACTATAGAGTTAGGGTAGGATTAGGGCTTGGTTTAGGTGCCTGTTATTATGCATAATTTACTGTTATTACAGACTGTCCTACAAAAAAAACGACTCTATTGGTCGTTTTTCAAGCACGTTATTACGACCTTTATTTTCATTTTAAAGTCATGCGCCCTCTAGCTGGCGTTAAAATAATGACAGTGTCGTGTTACGTCTGTCATCATGAAATGACATATGACGATACCAATCAAAATCAGTCTTGCCAACTCTCGCGATACAAATAAGCAACATAAACAAAAAACAAGCCCAATATTATTATATTATTTATTATCATCAATGATCAATTACTTTTTATCAATAAATGAGCCTGCAACATATTAAACTGAAGCCTCTCAGAGTTTGAAAAGCAAAAACAGATGTGATTTTACAAAAATCATCCAATTGCAATAAAGGGCACGCAGTATCCCTCGATCAGCTGTGAACAGAAGAGGTTTGGAGATGGAAAAAGAGAAAAAGTGACGTGAAGGCCAATTATGGTAACCCATAGTCGGAGTTAGTGCACACAAATTAGGATCAGGGAGTAGTGAACACACACACACACTGCAAACCGTGAAAAAGACAAGCCCTGCATCTCAGTGTGCATATACTATCTGCCCTAAATAGTATTGAAATTACTAATGTTGCATACTATTTAGGATGGATAGTATTTACATTGGGACACATGCAAGCACTAAGGGAGCGCTGCAATATAGCCACATATTTATAATAAAATAAATTCGAACCACTGTTATTATTAGTATTATCCTTTTTTTATTTTTATAATAGCCTAATATGAAAAATACATTATAAAAATATTTTTTAAATTAAATTGGGTGCCTCTCTTCCCTGTTTCCTCTCCATCTCTGTACATCTGTTGGTGGCATTGTTTGTGAAAATGTATACGTCTATTTACATCTACTAACTATCATTACGTGCATTTATAACGTCACATGACTGCAAGTGGAACGCGATTTTTCTTCAATGAGGGGGAGAAGGAGGCGGGATGTATAAGGAAACGGGTTACTACAGCACCTGTATCATTGCTCTGATTGGCTATTAGCTGTGAGAAGACAGTGTCAGCCAATGTATTGGACAAAACATCGACCATACATATAAAGAAATGAAGTTGCTTAATATATTTTCTAGGGCTGTCAAAAGATTAATCGCGATTAATCGCATCCAAAATAAAAGTTTGCGTTTACATAATATATGTGTGTGTACTCTGTTAATTATTATTTATATATAAATACACACACATTCATGTATATATTTAAGAAATATTTGCATGTATATACTGTATATACATTTATATAATCTATAATATATATAAATATAAATGTTTTATATATAAAAATAATATTTTTTTCTTAAATACATCCATGCTTGTGTGTGTATTTATATATAAATAATAATTAACAGAGTACAGACACATATATTATGTAAACACAAACTTTTATTTTGGATGCGATTAATTGCGATTAATCTTTTGACAGCCCTTTTATTTTCCTAACAAGCAAACACATTTTTTTAAATAAGCCCAAAAAACTGCAACCCGCGACTCGTGATTTTTTAACGTGACTTGCCAAAAAAAGAAGCCCAAAGTCACCTGTTATACGCGGACTTGGCAACTATGATCAAAATGCGTGTTCATTTAAATGCAGTGGGCCTCATTCATGAAACACGAGCAGAATGAATTTGTGTGTAAATCGTTCGTAAAGAAGCTCTGACGTAAATTTTTGGATTCACGAAAATGTTCGTATTTTCAAAATGTTAGTCGGTAGGCTACGTAAGAAATGTACACCTGCTCTCTACCACATGTAAATGGTGCGTAAAACATTTGAACGTTCTGTGTTCTAATTTAGGCAAACGGACGACATTGCATTTTGATGTACCATAATAATATTTCAAGAGTTGATTTGCCCCGCCTTTTTTTTTTTTTTTTACTGTTCAATGTTGGGTAATAGGCATCGCTCGTGACTGTCACTTTTTACCCAGCCGTCCAATCACAGTGGAGGAGGGGCGGGACAAAAACTACACCGACCAATAATCCCACTTGTACACCGACTGAACGACAATAATGGAGAAGTTAATACTGCTTTTTACTGCATTTTTTATATTCAGTAATATTCTTCAAAATGAGATACTAGTAACACATTACTGCCATGGATATTCTGTATCATATTCATAGCAATCAAAGTATCTCAGATGGAAAAACACTGCCCTTGCAAAGCGCTCTCAAGCGCCACCAGCTGGCCGTTTTCAGAAGAGCACCATGCGATTTTTTAGCTGGCTAAAATGCTTTGATGGACACATGATAATTTAATATTTATTTCTAGGCATATGGCCAATTAGTCTCTTTAGCATTTCACGTCATTTGCAGTTGTAACTCATGGGCGGGGATTATGCTAATGAGGAATGAGTGTGCACGTGCGTCCCATTTCCGGATGTTTGGAATTCATTAATATACACACGTTTTACAACCGAATCCGTTGTTTATACGAAGCGTTTGTGAATCTGGAGGAGAGTTTTCGTAAAGGTCCATTTTACGCGGAAATTACTCAAAATTCATGATTCAAGTTTCATGAACGAGGCCCATTGTGTGGACTTATTAATCACCATTTGTCATATTTCCATTTAGCAACAATATTTTTTTATTAACAACTACACCCACCCCACCCAACCCCACAACCACCCCTAAACCTACCCTGTGATTTATAGTGCATATACACTTTATGAGCACATGCGTTCCCTGGGATCACACCCACGATTGCATGATCACATGATCACATGATGTCGTATTTTGCAATGCCCTATCAATTGAGCTACGAAAAACCCGAAATATGATGCAAATAAAAGGAAACAAAGCATTGAAATGAAAATGTCCTGTTGTCGATAGGGGCGCAACTTTAGTAAACGCTCCTATGGGTCAAATTTTAGGGAAGTGACAAACAACCTATATAGGCGTATTGGTTGGAGGAGATGTTGCGTTATCACTATGGTAAGTACATGTAACATGTGTAACAATGACAATGTAAAATAAAGTGTTGCCAAATATAGTATACACCCTTAAAAGCGCAATTGCTGGCTCATCACTGCTCACGTGTTTTGTCTTATGACATCGTGGCTTCATACACACCTGTTTCATACGTGTACAACACATAATGCATCAGGATGTGGATGGGTCACTGTATATTTGTTAATTGCCCTCTTTTTTAAATATTTACCAGTTTCTCTCTTGTAGTATTAACAATTCACAGATGTTGTGTATCACTCCTACGCTGAAACGCTATCTTTTCACATGTATTCTGACTGCGAGACAGGTCAACTTTCGGCTTTTCATTTAGACGGAGGCCGAGTAAACAGTGCGCTCTCATTTGCATCATTAAAGAAGAAGAATCAGCCTCGTCTGAGTATAATTTCTCATAAACGGCTGACTATATTGGGCACAAACGTCTCATGAAGAAACCTCGCTTGTGGGAAAACGGTGTAATGCAGCGCAACGTGAAGCTGAAAACTTTTATATCAGCATCAGGTATTAATTAGCCACTTTTCTCCCGCTTATACCATTAACGGTGTTCACGCACACAGCCCGGTTTTCTAATACTGACAGGAGTTCAGAGGTCATCAAAACACAGTGACACTGTATTATGATGGCATCACACACCCTCTGGGACAATGACATAAACAAATGGGTGGTTAGCGCCTGATATGGGACTTAAAATAAACACCAAAGTCATCCAATACAGCTCAAATCTGCAGGCAAACATGATTAAACTGTTTTGAGGGTAGCCAAACTTTGGCCCACACAGTAACTTGGCAGTTCCACAAGGGATTTTAAAGGCTAACGGTGTAGGCAGATCAGTATAAGGAACATTACTGCCTGTCTAAATATTAAAAGCAGTCAGCTTGAGTCGCAGACAGATATACAGAGAGATTATTTGACCCCTGGACTTGTTTATGAAAGTCAGACAAAATAAGCGGAGGAGTGCAATCTCTCAGGCTGCGAGTCTGGCTCACGGGGGACCGGCTGTGTGGGTGGACTCCTTCGCTGGAGGAGCCCCAGATGGCTCAAACTCACCGTATCCCATAATCCTTTACCAGGCCCATGAGGAAGTGTGGAGAAATGCAAAGAACAGAGATGTGTAAAACACGAGTTAACAAGTACGCAATCTGTTGAGAGTTGGCATGGTGCAAACATGCAGAGATATTGCTCTGAACGAGTCAAGCGGCGATGCAGAGCAATATATATTTGCTCCTCTAAAAATAAAGCTCTTATTTTTACAGTGCATCAGAAATCGTTTAGGAACCAATTATTTGTATTATTATTATTAAAGGGTTAGTTCACCCAAAAATGAAAATTCTGTCATTAATTACTTACCCTCATGTCGTTCGACACCCGTCAGACCTCCGTTCATCTTCAGAACACAAATGAAGATATTTTAGTTGAAATCTGATGGCTCTGAAAGGCCTCCATTGGCACAATGTACTTTACACTCTCAAGACCCTTAAAAGGTACTAAAGACGTCATTACAAAGTCCATCTCACTACAGTGCTTCTACAATAACTTTATGAATCGGCGAGAATAGTTTTTGTGCGCAAAAAAACCCTAAATAACGACTTATATAGTGATGACGATTTCAAAACACCGCCTCATGAAGCTTCGAAGCGTTATGAATCAGTGAGTTGATTCAGCAGTTTGAATCCGCTGAATCGAGTCACTGATTCATAACGTTATTTTAGAACCACTGTAGTGAGATGGACTTTTGTCTTTAGTAGCTTTTAAGGGTCTTGAGAGTGTAAAGTGCATTGAGCCAATGGAGGCCTTTCAGAGCCATCAGATTTCAACTAAAATATCTTCATTTGTGTTCTGAAGATGAACGGAGGTCTGACGGGTGTCGAACGACATGAGGGTAAGTAATTAATGACAGAATTTTCATTTTTGGGTGAACTAACCCTTTAAAGGAAATAAAAAAGCATTCTTTGTTTACATCGAATGACTATAATTATCTCTAATTATTAAGGTTAAAATTGAATGAATAGATATTCAACGCAGTATAATAATACAATTGTCTTCTGAAATGTTATGGTTAATCAAGCAAATGAGGCTAACTTAATATGCACTGATTTGCATACATTTCCAGATCAGAAATCTGAGACACGTTTTCAAAATGTTGTTTAATATTGTTGACACATTAGAGATAAAGGACTTTCTCTTTTTTTTATCATATACCATAAATCAGAGAATACTGTCATCAGCCAGAAAAAAACCCCAAAAAACATTTAATTTTTTCTTTAATCAGGGACAATACACATTAATAATACATAAAATATGTAAAAAAAAAATGCGCCAGATTTAGCCAACACTGGCTAATTTTCTTGGCAGGTTGATGTTAGGGACAAGACAAAAGAAAAGAAACGAAAATAGTGTACCCAAATGCCTATAAATGATCACAATTTTGTTTTGACAGTAACCATTTTTCAAGGTTTTTTGAGAAACCTCAATGACCTGTTATACATTTTAATTATTTAAGCTCCATTGGAAGTCTATTCCACTCATGTGTTCCTCTGAAAGAAAAAGATAACTGACCAAAAGTAGTTCTTCACAGTGGTACATTACAATCACCCCTAGAACCGGCTCGTGTATACCGTCCTGTTATCTGACCATTTAACCATTTTTAGGTAAAAAAAGTCTAAAATCTCGATATACAGTATCAACAAACCCCTCTTTAAAAACCTTCAGAATATAGATAGGAATAAAACGTTTAAGTTTGGTGTGTAAGTGCTTCTGACTCATGGCCTTTAAACGTATTTGAAATCTACAGATGCAAATAGATAAAGTGTAACAAAATAAACACTCGTGTATTTGAGATGTTTTCTTTCCTCTAGTTATGGAAGTAAAATCTCAAAATTGACCAGTGCATGAAAAAAACAATGGTTTTGCCTGTGGGTTCTTGCCTTAAATTAGTTTAATAATCATTTATTCCAGCAAGAGAATTGAACTGGGTCATTTTACAGTCTTACCCAGCCTGGATACATATGCAAATATAATTATATAACACACACACACACACACACGCATGCACACACACACACACACACACACACACACACACACACACACACACACACACACACACACACACACACACACACACACACACACACACACACACACACACACACACACACACACACACACACACACACACACACACACACACACACACACACATGTTTGTTTTTGTGAAATGTGAGGACATTCCATAGGCGTAATGGTTTTTATACTGTACAAACCGTATTTTCTATCCCCTTACACTGCCCCTGCCCCTAAACCTACCCATCACAGGAGACTGTGCAGTTCACTTTCTGTGAAAAAAAACTTGTTCTGTGTGATTTATAAGCATTTTGAAAAGTGAGGACATGGGGAACGTCCTCATATTTCACCCTCTTTTTGTAATACCTATGTCATACCCATGTCATTATACACATTTGTGTCCTGATATTTCACGAAAACATGCCCACACACACACACACACACACACACACACACACACTGCCCCTGCCCCTAAACCTACCCATCACAGGAGACTGTGCAGTTTACTTTCTGTGAAAAAAACTCATTCTGTGTGATTTATAAGCATTTTGAAAAGTGAGGACATGGGGAACGTCCTCATACTTCACCCTCTTTTTGTAATACATATGTCATACCCATGTCATTATACACATTTGTGTCCTGATATTTCACAAAAACATGCCCATATACACACACACACACACACACACACACACACACACACACACACACACACACACACACACACACACACACACACACACACACACACACACACACACACACACACACACACACACACATTTTACATTGTCATTGTTACATTTGGCTCTTATTACTATAGTAATAACTATAAATTATGCATAATTACATGCAACTAACTATAAACCAAACCAAATCAAACCCTAATCCTAAACATATAGTAAGAACATGTAGTTACTTACAGTTTTTACACACAAAATCTGTTCATGTCACACAATTTTTGAAACCCCTCACTCAAAGTGCAAAACATCACAACAAATCTCCAAAACCATAAGCTATTTCTCAGCCTTTGACTCAATTTTCAATTGCATAAAACACTACGCTAAACGCTACACGCGGGGCTGAGTATAGTAAATAATATAATGATATATACATAAAATAATTGTGTAAGTAGTATAATAATATAACGCAAACGGGACAAAAAAAAAAGCGTTTTAAGTTTAGAAACATTTTGGGGAGAGAACAAAGCTGTTCAGACAGCAGTTGTGAAACTCCAGTAAGCTGTCAAGGCTATTTTATTCAGTTTAAACATCTGATGAAGTGATTCTTTTCTCTTTATACTACGGGGCCGTTGAATGCTTGAATCTGATTGGTTGATGAACGTTCTGAGGTGTGCAATTACTTTCTGGGAGACGCACAGCGAACGTAGTTCCAGGCAGCTCTTGACCGCATTACAGTTCCATATCACTTCGCATAGTTAACTGTAATAACGGAAATTACAGGACTAAAAAAAAAACACCATGACAGACGATTTTCCTAAAGTTAATTTTAATATTTACGGGAACTATAAAATGTTCAACAAATGGGCGGCAGGAGTATTAGACGGTCCAGATGAAGAACAACATAAACGGAAGCGGACATCAAAGACAGCCGGCAACAACAAAAGACATAAAATGATTAGCGAAGAACAGCTAGACATACTCGAGGGAGAAAAACACGAAGAAAACACCAAAAATAACAACAGCTTGGGCAGTTAATGTGTTTAACGACTGGCTTAAAGCCAAAAATACGTCTCTGGATGAGAGAGAGGGGGCATCCACTTTAAATACTCTGCTGCGAGCTTTCTATGCCACTGTCCGAAACGCATCCGGCGCAGAGTATTCAGTGTCAAGTTTTATTTCCCTTAGAGCTGGACTGAACCGCTATATATCCAAATACAACATCATTGGTCAATCGGAATTTAAGTCATCCAACGACGTATTCAGGGCCGTCCTCAAAAAGTTTCGAAAGGCTGGGAAAGACGTCAGTACTCATCATCCTCCCATCTCCACTGCTGAAATACAGCGCATTCGTCACTCTCCGTATCTGTCACCAGACACAGCAGCCGGACTGGTTCGCAAGGTCTGGTTTGACATTCAGCTGAACCTGGCGAGGAGGGGGCGTGAGGGAAATCGAGAGTTAAGACAGCATTCATTCGTTATTAAAAAAGATGAAAATGGAGGTGAATTTGTTTGCTTGTCTTATAATGCAGAAACAAAAAACCACAAAAAGCCCAACGATCCCAAAAAAGACTGTTACCGAGGATTCATGTCTGCCAACACAAGTGACCCCCTTTGCCCAGTTAAAAGCTTCAAAAAGTAGCTCACTAAATGCCCACCTGATGCCACATCCTTCTATCTTCATCCTCTGAAAGCGACACAGGAGGAGCTTGACAGGCGAGAGTTCTGGTATTCTCACGAACCCATGGGTGTGAACTACCTCGGAAATATGCTTCCTTGCATCTGCGAGGCAGTGGGGTTATCCAAAAGATACACCAACCATTCATTAAGAAGCACAGCAGTTCAAATACTGTCTGAAGCAGGGCTGGATAGCAAGCAAATCATGTCTGTCACAGGGCACAAGTGTGAAACAAGCCTGAGAAGCTACTAGGCACCTTCAGCAGAAGAAAGAAAACAATGGAGCCTGATCCTCTCAGGAAACAAAAATTCAAACGCCACAGAAAATCAAGGCCGGGACCAACAGGAAAAGACAATCTCCACTACACAGCTCCCTGCGCTTGATCTGACATTTTCGATGTCTAATTTTACAATTAACGGAAGCGTGCAGTTTAATTTCAATAAATAAAACACGTAGCGCGTCGTGACCACATCACCACCTCGGGTGTGCATTATCATTCTAATAATTGAACGGCCCGGAGTCAATTATTCCTTATTTAATACAAATTAGGCAAAACACCGTTAACATCACTTGCCCATTGAGTCAGATTTCATCACGAAAGCAAACAGCTGACAGACAAGATAATCACAGAAGATTTGCTTTCAAAGCGAAATGTAAAAGCCTATTTAAGGGAGTGTGTCATTGTACTGTTTTGTTGTTGTGTTTATCATTAATAATAATAGGCTAATGAACCCAAAATTCAAGCAACCTGCCCCCGAATTGGCGCTAATTCTAAACCGGAACTATATGCGGACGGCCGCAGATCTGTGTTGGGTTTTGCTCAATACACTGCAAAAAAGGCTTTTCTTACTTAGTATTTTTGTCTTGTTTTCAGTCCAAATATCTAAAAAATCTTACATTAAGAAGCATTTACTAGACAATCAAAAAATTTTGTCTTGTTTTGGGGGAAAAGAACTCAAAATTAAGGGAGTTTTTGCTTAAAATAAGCAAATAATCTTAATTCAAACAGAAAACAAGATTATTTTGCTTACCCCATTGGCAGATTATTTTGCTTATTTTAAGCAAAAACTCCCTTAATTTTGAGTTATTTTCCCCCAAAACAAGACGAAAACTTTTGATTGTTTAGTAAATGCTTCTTAATGTAAGATTTTTTATATATTTGGACTGAAAACAAGAAAAAAATACTAAGTAAGAAAAGCATATTTTGCAGTGTATGATAATAAGTGGCAGATCACAGGGCTTGCTGCAGTTGAATATCATATGTGGAAGATAATTTACTAATTATAATATGACTGCGTGGTGAACCTTAATCGTATTTAAACAACTATCGCTTTGTGTTGTTGGTCAGATAAAATGACAGAGAAAATAAAATCGGACATTATATCGTTTTTCAGTTTTTGGTGTGTGTGTGTGTGTTACACATATCCTTACAAGTACGATTTTGGCTGTATTATTTGTGTCTCCTTCAAAAACTGCTCTTGAGAAATTGCATGTTTATTGCGACCCCCCAACTGTTAGATGAAATTTAAGCCCCTACATTTACCATTTAATATTCTCTACCTAAAACACTAAGTGACTTGCTTTCCTTTTCCAAACACAACCATTCAAAATGCTACACTTATTCAGCAGGTCACACACACACTCCTCACATGTGCAAACACTAATAGCTTAACTGATTACTAACCAATCACTGCTTGACTGTAGTATAGGCCTATAAATAGGTCAAAGGTCAGATTACCTGTTTTGAAAGAGGGTAAAGAAGAGAAGGAAGGAAAGCCATCTCTGATGAGATCAGAGCAACACTTGTTGATCATTTTGAATGCAAGTGTTACATTTTGAAGGAGATGTGAGGCATTTTGCACTTTGTGTGTGCAGTTTTGGGAAGTGTGTGTAGAGTTTTGAAAAAAGGAGACGTATGTAAGCAGTTGGAAAAAACTGTAATATTACTCAGCACTTAAATGTATATTTACAGTGTATCAAAGACACCTTAAAGGGTTAGTTCACCCAAAAATGAAAATTCTGTCATTAATTACTCACCCTCATGTCGTTCGACACCCGTAAGACCTCCGTTCATCTTCGGAAAAGAAATGAAGATATTTTAGTTGAAATCTGATGGCTCTGAAAGGCCTCCATTAGCACAATGCACGGTTCACTCTCAAGATCAGTGTTGGGGAAAGTTACTTTGAAAAGTAATGCATTACAATATTGCGTTACTCCCTTAAAAAGTAACTAATTGAGTTACTTAGTTACTTTTTAAGAAAAGTAATGCGTTACGTTACTTTTGCGTTACTTTTGCGTTACTTTTTCTCACCTGGGCTGGGCTTGCTTTTTAGTTTTGTTTTTTAATAGCAAAAAAAGTCCTTTTTTGTGCTAATGTAAAGACCTCTTCATACCAAAATTGAAATAATAGGCCTCAGGCTGAGGTATAAATGTGCTGCCATTCTGGATAATGGAAGAATAGGACGCAGGAGAAAAACGTTTTACCAATAAAAACAAAAAATCTAGTAATTTTTGCTCATGGCTTAACTGAATCATCAAAGGTCAGCAGCACGACATTGGTCAATAAAGGTAGATTAAATGCATAAAAATATTTGTTCTATTTAACATTTATATATTTGAGGTTTGAGTACTCTGATTTTGCATTTGACTGATTTTATTCATTTTGAGGAGTACAGAATCTTTATCTAAATATAGAACTACAATAACCATCATGTTTACACACAACGCCTTTCCACTTATTTTTCACAACATGGGGGCAGGAGAGCTGTCAGTCAAATAAATGTGAAAAAGTAACTCAGATATTTTGTTGTAAATTTGAAAAGTAATGCGTTACTTTACTAGTTACTTGAAAAAGTAATATTATTACGTAACTCAAGTTACTTGTAATGCGTTACCCCCAACACTGCTCAAGACCCTTAAAAGGTACTAAAGACGTCGTTACAAAGTCCATCTCACTACAGTGGTTCTAAAATAACTTTATGAATCGGCGAGAATAGTTTTTGTGCGCAAAAAACCCCTAAATAACGACTTACATAGTGATGACGATTCAAAACACGGCCTCATGAAGCTTCGAAGCGTTATGAATCAGTGAGTCGAATCATGATTCGGATCGCGTGTCAAACCGCCAAACGGCTGAAATTTGGCGATTCAAACCGCTGATTCGACTCACTGATTCATAACGCTTCGAAGCTTCATGAGGCCGTGTTTTGAATCGTCATCACTATGTAAGTCGTTATTTAGGGGTTTTTTGCGCACAAAAACTATTCTTGACGATTCATAAAGTTATTTTAGAACCACTGTAGTGAGATGGACTTTGTAACGACGTCTTTAGTAGCTTTTAAGGGTCTTGAGAGTGAACCGTGCATTGTGCTAATGGAGGCCTTTCAGAGCCATCAGATTTCAACTAAAATATCTTCATTTGTGTTCTGAAGATGAACGGAGGTCTTACGGGTGTCGAACGACATGAGGGTAAGTAATTAATGACAGAATTTTCATTTTTGGGTGAACTAACCCTTTAAAATAAAGTGCAACCCAATATATATACCGTGAATAATTTTTTTAGTTGCTACCTCTCATATCCAGTCACCTTGACAAGGGCATAACCCCGGTGGAGTGTAATGACTGTTGTCAGTCTTTATGTCCTGTCAGCATGTAATCTCCCATGCGGCTGAAAGCTCTCACACCTCCCCGGACTCTTCCAGGTGTCTCCAGCAGATGCAGGGCGGGGCTTTCGCTCACGTCGTGTCCTCGGGCCATTCTTTCAGGCCGGGCGAAGGGTCTCCGCTGCGGTTCAAAGCTCTGACTGATAGGGTCGCTTCTGCTGACCTGTGCAGCTGTAGAGCCAGTGAATGCTAGATTTGTGACATCAGCGCTAAGCCCTTTCAATTAGCACTGGCCCTGTCATCACGCCACCCTCTCTGATCCTCCTTTCACAGCTGGCTCACGCCTGACATGTGCGGCGTACAGGTGGAGGCTTCGGCCAGGTGTTCACGGACAGGTTTCAGGGAAGATTCAAGCTCAATCATCATTTCTGAGACAGAAAATATCTGCTTCCAGTGAGTCATTTAGGGGTCAACCTGTAAACATTTCAATAGTATAGCCACACGATGTCAACAATACGCATGGCAACATGATTTCAGTGTAAAAAACACTTACTAACATTTTCTCTACTTCTTTGTTGATGATTAAACAGATACATTTACTGTTGATGATTATTGATGATCAAATAAATCACGTTTAACAGAATAATTCATGTAAGTGCTTTTATAAAATTATAAGCTTCACATTTCTGCTTTAAAAAAAAATTGTGCTCCTTTTTTTCAAAGAAAATGAGGGATAAGATTATGCCATATATGTGTAATATTTATTTAAAGTGCCCATAGTATGCTATTTTATTCCTAATTTAAAAATTTGTATCCTATAATAGATTTACATGCATCAAAGGTCAAAAAGTCTGTTGTGATTGGTCTACTGTACTCTGATTGGTCAGATGGCCCAGTCTGTTGTGATTGGTCTACTGTACTCTGAGTGGTCAGATGGCCCAGTCTGTTGTGATTGGTCAACTCTACTCTGAGTGGTCAGATGGCCCAGTCTGTTGTGATTGGTCTACTATACTCTGAGTGGTCAGATGGCCCAGTCTGTTGTGATTGGTCTACTGTACTCTGATTGGTCAGATGGCCCAGTCTGTTGTGATTGGTCTACTGTACTCTGAGTGGTCAGATGGCCCAGTCTGTTGTGATTGGTCAACTCTACTCTGAGTGGTCAGATGGCCCAGTCTGTTGTGATTGGTCTACTATACTCTGAGTGGTCAGATGGCTCAGTCTGTTGTGATTGGTCTACTATACTCTGAGTGGTCAGATGGCTCAGTCTGTTGTGATTGGTCTACTATACTCTGAGTGGTCAGATGGCTCAGTCTGTTGTGATTGGTCTACTATACTCTGAGTGGTCAGATGGCCCAGTCTGTTGTGATTGGTCTACTCTACTCTGAGTGGTCAGATGGCCCAGTCTGTTGTGATGGGTCTACTATACTCTGAGTGGTCAGATGGCCCAGTCTGTTGTGATTGGTCTACTATACTCTGAGTGGTCAGATGGCCCTGTCTGTTGTGATGGGTCTACTATACTCTGAGTGGTCAGATGGCCCAGTCTGTTGTGATTGGTCTACTATACTCTGAGTGGTCAGATGGCCCTGTCTGTTGTGATGGGTCTACTATACTCTGAGTGGTCAGATATGCCCAGTCTGTTGTGATTGGTCTACTATACTCTGAGTGGTCAGATGGCCCTGTCTGTTGTGATGGGTCTACTATACTCTGAGTGGTCAGATATGCCCAGTCTGTTGTGATTGGTCTACTATACTCTGAGTGGTCAGATGGCCCAGTCTGTTGTGATTGGTCTACTTTACTCTGAGTGGTCAGATGGCTCAGTCTGTTGTGATTGGTCTACTCTACTCTGAGTGGTCAGATGGCCCAGTCTGTTGTGATTGGTCTACTATACTCTGAGTGGTCAGATGGCCCAGTCTATTGTGATTGGTCTACTCTACTCTGAGTGGTCAGATGGCCCAGTCTGTTGTGATTGGTCTACTCTACTCTGAGTGGTCAGATATGCCCAGTCTGTTGTGATTGGTCTACTATACTCTGAGTGGTCAGATGGCCCAGTCTGTTGTGATGGGTCTACTATACTCTGAGTGGTCAGATGGCTCAGTCTGTTGTGATTGGTCTACTATACTCTGAGTGGTCAGATGGCTCAGTCTGTTGTGATTGGTCTACTGTACTCTGATTGGTCAGATGGCCCAGTCTGTTGTGATTGGTCAACTCTACTCTGATTGGTCAGATGGCCCAGTCTGTTGTGATTGGTCTACTATACTCTGAGTGGTCAGATGGCCCAGTCTGTTGTGATTGGTCTACTATACTCTGAGTGGTCAGATGGCCCAGTCTGTTGTGATTGGTCTACTATACTCTGAGTGGTCAGATGGCCCAGTCTTTTGTGATTGGTGTACTATACTCTGATTGGTCAGATGGCCCAGTCTGTTGTGATTGGTCTACTATACTCTGATTGGTCAGATGGCCCAGTCTGTTGTGATTGGTCTACTATACTCTGAGTGGTCAGATGGCTCAGTCTGTTGTGATTGGTCTATTATGCAAAGTTGTTTCAACCATTCCTAGGTTTCTACAAAGGACTGGAATTCCTGAAGACTCATTCTAGGCAGGTCAGATGTCTTCCATTTTTCCTGTTGAAGTTCAGACCCCTCTTCATGGTGTGTGTGTTTTTTTTTGTGTGTTTTTTTGGACTGCCAAAGCACTCATCATCTTTTTTCAATCCTGAGGGTTATGGGGATTCAATACACCTCGACTAACCCTTTAAAAGGCAAAGAAAAATCCCCCTTTTACCTGCCGGTCTGTTGCTGACAGTTGAAGGAATGGCTCTTCGCCCACTAACCCTTCTGGCTCGGTTCCACAGAAGCTGTAGCGGCGGCCAAGATCTTCAGGGCCCCTGTGAGCAGGAGGGGCCACAGAGACAAAAGACGGCCAATTAGTATCTCTTTGGCAGAGAGCAAGAGGCAGCTGTGGTGCACAACCACCCCAAACACAACGATAAAGACTTATATCGTCTCATGCTGTGAGTCTGCACTGGTTTACTAGTATATAAGGAGGCTGTCATTGTAGGAAGATGCATGCAGACAATTTGTTTTGCTATTCCCCAGCGCTTCAGCTTGGAGCGTACATTAAAGTACAGAGGAGAATAGAGGCATTTGGAGGATATATGAGGAGCCGTGTGTTACAGCCATTTAGAGTGGGATGTTCTGCATGGAAAATGTCAAGAGCTCTGAGAATGCAATAGGATCAAACCAGCAGAGAGCCGGTGTTTGTCTAGAACATTCAATTAATCAGTTCCCATCTGTGAGATTTCTTTTGTTTCCTGAAAATGACCAAAGGCACGAAAAAAGAATGCATGTGTGCTTTCAGAAACTGGTCTGCCGTTTGTTTTATTTCACATGTATCTTCATGCCACAACCTCCTGCCAGAGGAACAATGTTTTTGATGGCAACCAGAGAAACAAAGAGTGACGGGAAGCAGGCAAGTCTTCTTAAATAAGTTAATATGGATGAAAAGTAAAACACCACGTGGCTAAAAACAGACATATAGCATGGACGTGAAGCTGTTTGGATTAGGTTTATATGAATGGATACAAAGAGTGTGCATGCATTCAACAATTTGAACCATATTCAATTAATCAGATTCACATAATCAGTGCTGCATTGTGAGAAAAAAATCAAGAAATTCTCTCTGGCAATCGAATCTGCATTCATAATAACTGTAAAAGATTATTTTTAAAAAAATCTAAATTGCTGACGTTCACATTAAGTCATGTATACATTATTTCTGAATGCTCTCTGAACGTCCAACTAAAACATTTCAGATTTGTTTTCATAAACCATGTAAATAATGTTTTTGTGCTAATGTTTTTAGAATATTATCAGGGGTGCACATAACTTTTTTGGGTCTGTGAGCACCTGGAGATGCTGCTTGGTACTCACACTTATCCTACAAGCTGCCTAAATGTAAAATAACACTTTGTTCACGCTATAAATTCAAGATTCATCTTTGTTAAAGCTGTATTATTTTAATTTGTATCTACAACAGCAGGAATATTAGGCTGCTGTCACTTTAAGACCAAATGCTATTTTCATTGGTTGACGTTCTACAAGCAGAATGTGGCGGTTGGTCAGAGTTGTATTTTTCCCGCCCCTCCTCTACTGTGACAGCTGAGTGAAAAGTGATAGTGATGAGCGCTGCGTTTTACTCAAAGTTGAACATTCTTCAACTTTTGGTGACTGGTAAAAAAACAGAGCGCTCAGTGCTTGAGCGTGAAACGCCTCGTTATGCTCATGGCGTTCTAAAAACGCGGTGTACATGTGGATTCAACACGTTACATTTGTGGGCTGACACTGTTAATTGCCATCACTCTGACCAAGCCAGATAAATATTGCTTTTTTTTTTTTTACACACACCCATGTCTGCTGAGAGTTTGTATGTGCTCTATATTGGAGTTATATGTAGCGGTATGCATCTGTTTACATGATCACTTGTACTTGGCATTCATCCAGCCACCCTTTCCATGCTAAATCAGAGATTACTACGTAATCAAACTCTCATCAGGTTGCTCTTAAAGGCTTCTGTCAAGAGGCAGGGCCGAAGGAAATGACTCAATGAGTAATCAGTGTTCTTGGCCCTAAAGTCACTTTTCAAATCAAGATCTCTTCTCTTCACGTCTGCAACAATTCAAACTTTTGTTGTTCAGGTTATACCATTAAAAATCAGCGATTTATCATTCTGTAAATTGATTGCAAAAGGCGGGCTACAGTTCTTCCTGAAACAGTAAAGCTCTTTAGACACTCATCAGGGCGAAGGCGCGGCTGATGTAGTCAACGACCTGAAGCTGGACTAAATTACTGTTGTAAATGTCCGTAGAGGCTGAGTCACAGCCATAGCGCTGAACATGTGTGAGATAAGCATCAAATGGGGAGCTGGCTTTTTATTCAAAATCCCCATTTACACAAACAGTTTTAGGCAAATTTACAATTAATGTGCCATTGCAATACTTTCTTTACAATAACAAGAGCGAGAAGGATTTATTTCCAGAGGGGTTTGGGTTTTGCATCATCTTCCATTAGAAATGCAATCTCTTTTTCTGTTTAATTCTGTATTTTTTCATGTGCGTCACACTAAAAGATGTGTCTAGAACCATTGCAATACAAACTTTCTGATATGCCAATTTATGCGGATATGTTGCAATCTGTTAAGACAGGTGTACCAGGAGATAGGATGAAATCTAATGCGATTCTGAACATGACTTGTGGAAAAAATGAATAATGTAATATTTTGTCTGGACTACCCTTCACAATTAATTAAATGTTACACTGCTGCCAAACCAACTCAAAAGCTTCTTCTCCTGGTATTGATGCGTCACAATGCCCAGTGGAAAGTTCATTGAATCAGAATTGCATTTTTATTTGCCAAGTCACTTTGCACTTACGAGAATCTGCTTCTTGAGCAGCTCCCAAGGTAATACTGACGCCTAGTCATCCAGCACTCAGCACACAATACATATACACAAGGTATACAGAGAGGAAATAATACAGTAATGTGCTCATTATGCCATGGTCGAGGTCATGGGTTCGATTCCCAAGGAATGCATGAACTTATAAAGCGCTTTACATAGAAGGGGGGAATCTCTTCAACCACCACCAATGTGCAGCACCACCTGGATGATGCGACGGCAGCCATATTGCGCCAGAACGCCCACCACACACCAGCTTATGGTGAAGAGAGGGATGAAGCCAATCATATATATATACACTCACCTAAAGGATTATTAGGAACACCATACTAATACTGTGTTTGACCCCCTTTCGCCTTCAGAACTGCCTTAATTCTATGTGGCATTGATTCAACAAGGTGCTGAAAGCATTCTTTAGAAATGTTGGCCCATATTGATAGGAGAGCATCTTGCAGTTGATGAAGATTTTTAGGATGCACATCCAGGGCACAAAGCTCCCGTTCCACCACATCCCAAAGATGCTCTATTGGGTTGAGTTCTGGTGACTGTGGGGGCCATTTTAGTCCAGTGAACTCATTGTCATGTTCAAGAAACCAATTTGAAATGATTCGAGCTTTGTGACGGTGCATTATCCTGCTGGAAGTAGCCATCAGAGGATGGGTACATGGTGGTCATAAAGGGATGGACATGGTCAGAAACAATGCTCAGGTAGGCCGTGGCATTTAAACGATGCCCAATTGGCACTAAGGGGCCTAAAGTGTGCCAAGAAAACATCCCCCACACCATTACACCACCACCACCAGCCTGCACAGTGGTAACAAGGCATGATGGATCCATGTTCTCATTCTGTTTACGCCAAATTCTGACTCTACCATCTGAATGTCTCAACAGAAATCGAGACCCATCAGACCAGGCAACATTTTTCCAGTCTTCAACTGTCCAATTTTGGTGCGCTTGTGCAAATTGTAGCCTCTTTTTCCTATTTGTAGTGGAGATGATTGGTACCCGGTGTGGTCTTCTGCTGTTGTAGCCCATCCGCCTCAAGGTTGTGCGTGTTGTGGCTTCACAAATGCTTTGCTGCATACCTCGGTTGTAACGGTTGTTCATGGACTGTTCTTGCTCTTCTATCAGCTTGAATCAGTCGGCCCATTCTCCTCTGACCTCTAGCATCCACAAGGCATTTTCTCCCACAGGACTGCCGCATACTGGATGTTTTTCCTTTTTCACACCATTCTTTGTAAACCCTAGAAGTGGTTGTGCGTGAAAATCCCAGTAACTGAGCAGATTGTGAAATACTCAGACCGGCCCGTCTGGCACCAACAACCATGCCACGCTCAAAATTGCTTAAATCACCTTTCTTTCCCATTCTGACGTTCAGTTTGGAGTTCAGGAGATTGTCTTGACCAGGACCACACCCCTAAATGCATTGAAGCAACTGCCATGTGATTGGTTGATTAGATAATTGCATTAATGAGAAATTGAACAGGTGTTCCTAATAATCCTTTAGGTGAGTGTACGTGTGAACAGAATGTGATGTTTTCTGACACTAATTGCATTTTATTTAAAATCAAATGAAAAAGTATTACAGTTTACATTTATATTAAATGCAATAAATTAAGAGTGTTTGTAGGACCCACTTATGTAGAACTTAAGCACATCTTGTATGTAATTTCATAATTAATTCAATTGACTTTGTTGGACTAATTGTATTTAATTAAAGTGCACTGTTGAATAAGCTGAAGAGGCATGGAGAAATATACTTTAATGTAATTTCTAAGTCATATATTTAAATATATTTTTAATTTCACATTTGTAAAGTTGCAATTAACTTTAAATGTAATATCAAATAACACCACAGTTAAAATTATACTTTACATGTACTTTATGTTAGTCAACACATCGAGATGTGTGTTAAGCATGATAAAAACATAATGATTTAAAGGTGCACTATGTAACATTTTTTCAGTAAAATATCCAAAAACGGCCAGTGTTATATATTTTGCTCAGTTGAGTACTTACAATATCCCAAATGTTTCCAACTATTTGTAAATCGTGAGAAAATTGCTATTTTAACCGAGTAGACGTGTGAGGGCGTGGCCTGTCGATGGCTTCATATCTGCGTTCCCCTCAGTTTCTGGTTTTATTCTGCAGAAACGCTTTACTCTCACTGCAGTGTGAACAAGTGTCATAACAGCTGCCGAGAGAACACACAGAGTAACGTCATAACATAATTTTTAACACACTCAGATGTTTCTAATATGATCAACAGAGCTGCGTTACCTCATACTCATGACCGGAAAAGCGGAAATGGCGCCGGCGACTGTGTCATAATAAAAGTCCCGCTGCTCGCGAGACGTGTGTTGTGTTCATCTTATTAACAATCGCTCCAGCGGTTCCTCAGCTCCACAACACTCGGTCCTGCTTCTGCTTCAGACTACAGTAATGTTAATAATCACATCCATCAACATGATTTCTGCCCGAGTCCTATCCCGACTCTTTCCCACCGGCTGTGAGGTGAAGACCACATGTCCCAAGATTCTGCGCTCAAACTTAGCGTCATCAAACTACGCCTTTGTTTTGAACAGGCGACCTCTAGCGGACGGAAAAGTTACATAGTACAGCTTTAATATGTACTTTAAAATTAAATTTGACAATTTGTCATTATGAAGTGCACTTTTATTTAATTAATATTATACAAGTACAGTTACGTTTTGAAGTACACTACAAGTACAATTAAGTACACTTCTTTTGCACAGGAATCACTCAGAAAACATGGCAACTTTATCATAAGATATCTTTAAAAAAAATAATAATAATAAAAAACAAGCATAAAAATAATGTCTGCGTCCTTCTGGATGGAAAACTCTCCAGCTTGGTGGCCAACAAATGCCTCACTTGAGTGCAAACACACTAACACATACTGTATGTGTAGAATGCACGTTTACGCATACTATAGCTTAGAACCCAGGATCTGATTTGTCCTAAACAAATATATTGTGGATTGATTGATTGTGGTAAATGTTTCCAGGAAGATGGGCCTGGTGCTTATTGGTCCAAATACGCCAACATTAACATTAACTGTTTGAGCAAGAAGAATACACGTCTGCCAGCAACGCTAGGAGGGAGAGCAGAACAGAAAGAAGGAAACGCAACACTGAAATGGTAGATTGAATGTTACTGTCTGCCATTTGTTCTGCACTACAAATTGTCCAATATACTGGAATGCACACAATAAATCATTCGCGTATCATATTTCACAGCAGCTTTACATCCTGTTACAAGGCCAACCAACACAGGTCTTCTCCTCCAGAGGCTGTTTAAGGTCATGAAAACGTCTGCCATACAGTGCTAATTAATGGTGAACTAGTTTATTTCACCAGGTCATCATGCGGTCTTGGTGAATGAGGTAAATTTAGTTTGAACACACACTGTGTTTATTGTGATGTGCTGGAAATCATCATTAATTCTTTAAGAGTCTTGTTAGCATTAATGTGCGTAGCACAAGAATATCAAGTTTTACTGACATCTGTTTACATTGATTGCCATTAGATCATGCGCTTTATAATGGCCACATACTGTATAATGAAACTGGTTCTTGTTCAGAACAACGTTTGCTTCTGTTAACGGTTCTCGCACGTGCGTTCTTCTGCCGACGCGGATGGAATATTGTACCTAAAACAGCGCCAAACATACAGCATGGCCAATGCGATTCCTGAGCTAATGATTCGCATGAACCTGTTCGTTTTAGTGAATCAAATCACATAGAGCAGGGGTGTCCAAAATCCGGCCTGCGGGCCAAATGCGGCCCGGGGATGAATTTCAAACGGCCCGCAGCGTGTCTATTAAAATATATTATATGTGGCCCGCCACGCATAATTTACAAATCATGCAGTTTCACAATGTCAACACAAGGTGGCACTAGACTTTAGGCCAGGGAAACATTAACGTGGAACAAAACAGGGCTACTTGTGTGCAGGTCAACTCGCGAGCTCTGACTTTGAACAAAACGGACCAATGTGTTTACTTGCTGAGTATTTCGATCACATGTCCACTAAACAGCCAATGAGAAGTGTTCGAGTTCAGCGCAGAGGTCTCCGGTACGAGCTGCAAATCTCCCGGTGATTTGATTTAGTTTAAAGCCAGTTAAACAGCGCTGACTTAATCAACAACACTAACGTGCAAATCAGCAGAAACACTGAGCCGATTCAGTTAAAATACTTTTCAAACAACAATTCACCAGCATTTATCATGGGTTTACTGTGGTAATTTGGAGGAAATGTAGGTTAATATCTAACTTTATTTAATTTTTAATGTCGACATGTATTAAAAATGAACAATAAAGGCCAAATTGCTGACTATTTTTGTCATAAACTTGCAGTTTTGTGCATTTGTATTTATATGTTTATAGTCTAAGTACCATAAAGCCATTCTAGATGTAGAAATATTTTTTTTTTTTGCCATGTGTGCACTGCAAAAAAATGCTCTTAGTATTTTTGTCTTGTTTCTAGTCTAAATATATCTAAAAAATCAAGATGCATTTACTAGATAAGATAAATTACATATTTTTTTCTTGTTTTCTGGAAAATAAAATAAAATTAAAGTGAGTTTTGCTTAAAACAAACAAAAATATCTAAGAAAGATCTAAGAAAACTAATCTTGTTTCTGTTTGCATTCTTGTTTCTTGTTTCTGTCGCAAACAGAAATCAAGAAAACATATCGTATGTCATTTTCTTTGGTAAAAGCATCTTGGTTTAAGAATTTTTAGATATTTGGACTGGAAAAAAGACAGAAATACCAAGAAAGAAAAGCATTTTTTGCAGTGTGGTTTTACCTGTGGTGATCTAAATAGAGCACTTGTTAATTTAAATAAGAATAGAGTTCTAACTCAGTAATAATATTTAAATGTCACCCATTAAAACTGTTTGGTTGATGAAAGTTTTACAGATATTGTTAAATATCTATACATTTACATCTTTGTCTTGTTACAAGCTACTCTACTGTCAGCCCATGCTTTTTTCAAATCTGTCATGTTTTCAAGAAACAAAATGTGTTCTATATATATATATATATATATATATATATATATATATATATATATATATATATATATAAAATAGATATAATAGAAAAGGAACCAGCCCCCGGGTGTGTCCACAACATCGAATCTGGCCCCCTTTTTAAAAAGTTTGGACACCCCTGACATAGAGCGACCACACTCTCAGAAAAAAAGGGTACAGTCGAGGTACAGATTTTGTTCCTTGGGGAATAAAACGTATAACTGTACCTTTGAAGGTACACAATTGGTCCTTAAAGTACAATTAACCCATTGTTTTCTTCTACTTAGAGCAGGGGTTGGCAAGTTCGGTCCTAGAGAGTCACTGTCCCATGGCAGAGTTTGACTCCAACCCTGAAAGACGTCTATAGAAGCTCTTATTGAGAATAAACAGAGGTTTAGTTGTTGATGATTTATTGAATATGTTTGGTCATCATTATGGTGATTAGTGTTTCATTTAGTTGGGCAGTTTGACTCTTGGCTTTTTATGTGAGTTTGTGGTTTTTGTTACAGTGTTAACAAAAGAAGCCCTAAACAAAAATTGTCATGAAGAAAAATGTTGGACTAAACTCATCACTGACTAAAAATAAGTTGGCTAAGTAGGGTTGGAGCTAAACTCTGCAGGACATCAGCTCTATAAGACCGAGCTTGCCTACCCCTGACTTAGAGGTGAATGTACCTTAAGGGCACCATACCAGTGATGGCCACTTGTACCTTAAAATGTACAATTTTGTCCTCTTTTTCTTGAGAGTGCAGTGAAGTCTGATTCTTGAGTGAATTACTCTCTTGAGCTGGTTCTTTTAGTGCAGAGGTGCCCCAACTTTTTACAATGTAGAGCCAAAAAATCCAACATGATTGAGGTCTGTGGGACGAAAGTAAAAGTTGCATTATGCCAAACAGTTATATTAAATTTTAAGTGGTTAACCTTGCTTCCCATCATTTATGATTTCATAGTTTTAAAGCACTAAGCAATCTGCTTAAAGACAGGGTAGGTGATTTGTTCCAGAAACATTTTTTTGTTATGCTGATTGAAAGTCTCTTCTCATCCTGATAGCAATCACTAATTATGTCTAAATGTATGTATATATGTGACCTGTGCTGGCAAAATGAGTCGCAATGAGCAAATTTTCACAAATGAGATATTGTTATTTTCACATTCTCTAATAAAAAAATCTTCAATATGATGTGTGATTTGTTTGAATCAGACAAAAAATGACTGAGCTACACGTCTGAAGTCGATAGAGTCAGCAAAGTCAGTTTTGAGGAAAAAGTTAAAGAAGAGTTCAAGTTTTCTGAAGGTTCCTAAACAAAATCACCTTGCAACCATACCTTAAAATCCCTGGTAATAACACCAAATTTGGCACACATCACGTCAAAATCCATATCTATAGGGAACAAATATATATTAAATTTTTTTTCCAAATATACCACGATTGTGTGATTAATATTAATGAAACAGCCAGCCTATATATTAATATATCTACTGTACCGCACTGGATCTAACTGAGAGGTGAAGTGAATAACACTGATGATCTCTTCATCACCTGTTAGTGTGTGGGATATATTAGGCAGCAAGTGAACATTTTGTCTCAAAGTTGATGTGTTAGAAGCAGGAAAAATCGGCAAGCGTAAGGATTTGAGCGAGTTTGACAAGGGCCAGATTGTGATGGCTAGATGACTGGGTCAGAGCATCTCCAAAACTGCAGCTCTTGTGGGCTGTTCCCGGTCTGCAGTGGTCAGTCTCTATCAAAAGTGCTCCAAGGAAGAAACAGTGGAGAACCGGCCACAGGGTCATGGAAGACCAGTGGAGAACCGGCCACAGGGTCATGGAGGACCAGTGGAGAACCGGCCACAGGGTCATGAAGGACCAGTGGAGAACCGGCTACAGGGTCATGGAGGACCAGTGGAGAACCAGCCACAGGGTCATGGAGGACCAGTGGAGAACCGGCCACAGGGTCATGGAGGACCAGTGGAGAACCGGCCACAGGGTCATGAAGGACCAGTGGAGAACCGGCCACAGGGTCATGAAGGACCAGTGGAGAACCGGCCACAGGGTCATGGAGGACCAGTGGAGAACCGGCCACAGGGTCATGAAGGACCAGTGGAGAACCGGCCACAGGGTCATGAAGGACCAGTGGAGAACCGGCCACAGGGTCATGGAGGACCAGTGGAGAACCGGCCACAGGGTCATGAAGGACCAGTGGAGAACTGGCCACAGGGTCATGAAGGACCAGTGGAGAACCGGCCACAGGGTCATGAAGGACCAGTGGAGAACCGGCCACAGGATCATGGAGGACCAGTGGAGAACCGGCCACAGGGTCATGAAGGACCAGTGGAGAACCGGCCACAGGGTCATGAAGGACCAGTGGAGAACCGGCCACAGGGTCATGAAGGACCAGTGGAGAACCGGCCACAGGGTCATGGAGGACCAGTGGAGAACCGGCCACAGGGTCATGAAGGACCAGTGGAGAACCGGCCACAGGGTCATGGAGGACCAGTGGAGAACCGGCCACAGGGTCATGAAGGACCAGTGGAGAACCGGCCACAGGGTCATGGAGGACCAGTGGTGAACCGGCGACAGGGTCATGAAGGACCAGTGGAGAACCGGCCACAGGGTCATGAAGGACCAGTGGAGAACCGGCCACAGGGTCATGGAGGACCAGTGGAGAACCGGCCACAGGGTCATGAAGGACCAGTGGAGAACCGGCCACAGGGTCATGGAGGACCAGTGGTGAACCGGCCACAGGGTCATGAAGGACCAGTAGAGAACCGGCCACAGGGTCATGAAGGACCAGTGGAGAACCGGCCACAGGGTCATGGAGGACCAGTGGAGAACCGGCCACAGGGTCATGAAGGACCAGTGGAGAACCGGCCACAGGGTCATGGAGGACCAGTGGAGAACCGGCCACAGGGTCATGAAGGACCAGTGGAGAACCGGCCACAGGGTCATGGAGGACCAGTGGTGAACCGGCGACAGGGTCATGGGCGGCCAAGGCTCATTGATGCACGTGGGGAGTGAAGGCTGGCCCGTGTGGGCCGATCAAACACGAGCTACTGGAGTTCAAACTGCTTAAGAAGTTAATACTGGATCTGATAGAAAGGTGTCAGAATACACAGAGCATCTCAGTTTGTTGTGTATGGGGCGGCACAGCCGCTGACCAGTCAGGTGCCCATGCTGACCCCTGTCCACCACCAAAAGCACCAACAGTGGCACTTGAGCATCAGAACTGGACCACGGAGCAATGGAAGAAGTGGACCCGGTCTGATGAATCACATTTTCTTTTACATCACTGGCTGTGTCCAATCGAGCATCTGTGGGATGTGAACCAAAACAACAATTTCATAACGACTGTAATTTGGAAGAGATGGAAACCTGTGACGTTAAACTCGGAGCGGTTCGTGACTCAAATTTATACCTTTCAATTGCAACATTATCTGTCTATAATGAAATTAATCTGCAGCAGTCAGGTCCAGCTCAGAGCTCTCTAAGTTGTCTATGTTCATTATTATTGTAATGTTATGTGCGTTGAGACAAGAGGTAGTTTAACATCGTCTCTCGTGACGCTTTTGTTTGCTCTGGCTGTGTGTGTTCATGTGTTTTGAAGGAGGCGTCACTCTGAAGGGAGGGTGGGATCTCATGCTTTCAAATTGCCCACCCTATCTTTAACTGGGGTTAACTGGGGTGCACGGGTTGAAGCGCTATTTTTATTTAATCCAATTTAATTTTCAAAGTTCCATAGTACAATGAAACTGTATTGCTGTTTTTAATGATGAATGATAGACTAAGTAAGGGATAACATTAAACAATTTGAATGCACTTCGCGGAGGGAACCACCCTCCGCTTCCCAAATGACCATGGTATAAGCGGGATAATCCATGGCTAGCTGTGCATTAAATGGTTTTATTGCACTCCTGCCAGCCAATCAGAATCGAGTATTCAGACAGACTATGTGTGATTCTGATCGGTCAGACATATTCACTGTTGTCCATGGCAATCTTGTTTCATACAAACACAACTGGTGCCATCTTGCGTTTCATAGATTGCACAGAAAAAGAGACATCAGAGAACTGTTCAGTATTAATATTTCTGTAATATCGTTGGACCCTGTCAGGTTTTATTTGGTTGTTGATAGCACATTATCTCTTACATAACCCGTAAGTCACAAAAGTCAAGTTACAGCACAGTGTCTATATTCTCAAAATATTCTGCATGGTGATGAAAACAAAAATGAACGTTGTTAAAATTTGACACACAAATTTATGGAGACTAATGTACAAATTCAAATGTATTCTTGTTTTACATGCATTTCCGCATTGGCAGCAGAATTGCATTTCGGTTTTCCAAATATTTCTACCTCAAATTCAAAAGAACCGTTAAGGAAGCAGAATCGTTAAAATGAATCAGAACCAAGCGTGAAATTCCATATGATTCCAATCCCTTCATTTACCATGGCAACGCTCAGTGTATGCAAGATAAACCAAGAGAATTTGTAGCAATATACCTGACAGCGTTTGGTCCATTGCACTCACACAAAAAAGTGAGCTTTAATCTCCAGACCACAAACTACTAGCCAAACCTTGATCTGACTTATTTTCCATTTTACAAAGACGGGGCCAATGTGTGCTGCGTTTCTGAACTTAAACCATAAGTGCTCCCTCTTTACCAATAATGTTACATTCATGACAGATTTTAGGTTTAATATTCAGGCACTCAAGCAGTTGATCCATGTGTTTAGAAACAGCATATACACACGCACACCGACAGCGCCTCTTTAGTGTGTGTTCTGCACAGCAAAAGGTCAGTAACATTTTTAGGTTTTAGCAATTCAAATGATCCCCCTCAGAGACAAGTTTTTAATGTAGTTTATATGTCTATGTGGTGTTTTTAATATGTTTTAAGACAAACCATGTGCAAATTCATAAGTCAACACCATCGCTGAGTATTTTCTCCTTAAAACTGAACATGTTTTGAAATCGCTGGTGTTTCTGACATCAAACGACCTTGTAACCAATCACGTCACAGTATCATTAACTGTGCTGTGAAGCACGGGAGTCTCAATACAAGCAGGTTATCCCGGTGTATTTTTCTGTTGATATGAAAAATCAGGTACATTTAGCAATATAGTGGGTGAATTATGTATATAATGTAGTATATTATGTTATGATGAAATACCTTTCTTCACTGACGTTGTTCAAAGCATATCTAAGGATGCTGATTTTTAGAAGGCAGCTGAGATGGTGAACGGGTTTGTGTAACATTAGCAACCCATTATTAGTGGTTTGATAACGTATAGTCAAGCCAAAGGCTAATTATATTAATTACCGTGTCTGATGTTGTAGAGAGTGATATGTAAAACGCAGTAAATTGATGAGTCTGTGTGCAGGGCCATTTTGCATATTCACGGTTTTATGGAAGCGGCACCTTCCACAGTTTCTCTTGAAGCCAATACGGAAGTGACTTAAACTGCAATTCATCGACTGGCCACTAGAGACAGACTCCAGACGGAGCAGAATCTCATTGAGCTCATGTTAAAATGCCCAACTTTACAGCAGAAGAACACATGTTTACAGTCTGGTACAAATTGTGGTTTTGGTCTATAAGGCTAATTTTGCCCTTCATGACAACTGTGAGGGGGGTGAATTTTTTTTAAAACTCATTGGTTTACATTATATAAAGCCTTAAAGTTCTTTCATGTAATGAAACAAGGGTGTAGAGTAAAAATTTTAAAAATGCAATTTTTGTGATCAAAGATGAGTTTCAATGGATACAATTATTGACTACTTGAGAATTAATTGAGAATTATATTATTTGGTTTATTTTGTAAATTGTAGTTATTAATATTTACTATATTATATTGATTTTATGATCATTTTTATATAGATGAGGATCGAAATTTTCAGCATCATTACTCCAGTCTTCAGTGTCACACGATCCTTCAGAAATCATTCTAATATGCCGATTTAGTGCTCAATTATTATTAATTATTGTTGGTGCTCAATAATTGATAACTGTTTTCATTATTGACTGCTTAATATTTTTGTGCAAACATTGCGTCTTTCTTATGCTGCGTTCACAACAAACGCGAATAGAGCGTCAGGAGCAAGTGATTTCAATGTTAAGTCAATGGAAAGGCGCGTTGACGTCTGGAGGTCCGGCGGCGCGATAGACGCATTTCGCACGGCGCGATGGACGCGATTCCGCCCCATTCGCACGTCCAGTTCTTGCAAATGACGCGAATTTGACGCGAATTGAGCGTCTTGTGCGATACGCGCGAATGGTGCTTTTTGTACATTCACGCGTTTGAAGCGAATTCGCGTCTGACGCCTGAGTTGAAAAATTTGAACTTTGGCGTCAATTCGCGCCGCGTTAACCAATCAGGAGCCTGCTTGCTGCTGTCACATGGTGAAGTGATGTGATGAGAAACCCTGCATAATTTAAAAATACTACTATTGTGTCACAAAATTTAGTTTTAAGACTTTTTCAGATGAGAATGTAGTTGTTTAAAGCTCAAATCTGTGGTTTATTTATAAAGAGATCGCCTATTTTTAAAAAAATAATCTTGCGTTTGTGGAGTTGTGAGCTCCAGGCGATCTCCGGGCGCTCATCGCTCATTAACCCCGGCGAGAGCAGCCTTTCCTCGGCCAGTCCTTCTGCCGTCTGCCGCTGACTCTGATGGCCTGTAGTGGTTCGTCTTGTGTGGATCTAACGGCTGATCTTTGGTGTCATGAATCTATAATTTGTTGCTGCCAAATCGTTTCGACTGAGGGCAAACAGAAGTTTCATAACTTTTTTTTTTAAGGATATTTAAATATACATGCAGTGAAGATAATGTAGGAGTTGCCTGGACCACATTTGTGTGGCTATTAATGTTTAATATATATTTAATGAAAATGAAAAGAGGCAGAGTGGTGTTTTATGACATATTTCTCCTGGAGCACCTTGAACGCTCAATTTTTACGCACGTCCAATTCGCTGTAGAGGTGCGAATGGATTCAAAATGCTCAAGCGTCAAACTAGACGCAGTAGACGCCATTTTGACGCTCTATTCGCGTTTGGTGTGAACACAGCATTAGGGTTCTTTGATAAAGAGAAAGTTCAAAAGAACAGGTTTTATTTGAAATGGAAATATTTTGCGACATTATAAATGCCTTTATTATCACTTTTGATCAATTCAGTGTACCCATTTTATTTTTTATTGGTAAATCTTACCCTAAATTTTGAATTGTAGATCACGGTGTAAACAAAAATATGAAGCATTGCAACTGTTATCAACACTGATAATAATGAGCAGCAAATATGGAGGATCATGTGACACTGAAGATTGGAGGAATGATGCTGGAAATACAGCTTTGATCACAGGAATACATTACATTTTGAAGTATATACATGAGGAAACAGTTATTTTAAATTGTAATTGGAGAAACATAATCCATTTACATATATTGAATATTCATATTGCAGTTTTTCCATAGACTGTTTGTTATTTTTTTGTGCATTGTCAAACAATATATTAATATACAGTATTAATTCATATTTGTCGAAGACTGTAATTGTAGTGTGGTTCTTGGGTGGCCTGGTCCCGGGGGTCAGTCAGGGTTAAGTTTAGGGTTAGGTGGCCCCTATACGATCAGAAATGGCCCTGGGATGTTTCTCACTAGCTTTTGGAACAGATCCATTGTCATGAATGAGGTATTTTTACATACTTCTACATTCAGCCATCAATGTTGACATTATGTTGTGAGGCAAATGTTTCCAAACTGCAGTATTTCATGGAGAGGTACATAGCTGCCATAACAATAGCCGTGTTTTACTTTTGATGCCATTGTGTCTGGATTTTCATCAGCAAAGTAAACAACGTCGTTGTTTTACATTGCGTCACCAATCTGCTTGTATTTATACAGTCAATACAAGCATCATGAGTCATTTGTTTCTACCATCTGGTTCTCATTATTGGGTTTTGCTCCAAATATCTCAAGCTGGATCAGATATATTCAGCAGTGTTTATTTGAGCATGTTTTATTAATATAATCGTAAGGTATTTGGACATTAATCCCACAATCTATTTATTTTGATATTCAGATGAGATTTCATGAGCCATACAGGCGTGTCAGATGTGTTTCGCTTTTGGCAGAAGGTGGACGTTTCAGCCTCGCCGTGGTTGTTTTTCAGTTTTTGTCATCATGAACTCTTACTTTTGGGGTAATATTTCAACCTGGGTCCGTTACTAGAATCTTGCCTCTTCATCAGGAAATGGCCCACTCACCGTTTACCTCAACAAAAAATGATCTCAGCCTTATGGTCATTTTGCAGAGGCACTCCACGTCGGGTCCTGAGATTGGATATACTGGCATCTTGACAGACCACTGTGACACACTATATTTGGTATTTTGTCCTGCAGGTGATGTGATTTATTCTGGAGCGTAAAGAAAGTGCACCCCCGTATAAGACGAAAAGTCAAATTCACTTAAGTCCAGCGGTTCGGGCAACGTGCATTGAATTAACAGAACCTTGTTTCATTCTAGTGTTTCAGTCACTTCTGCCTTCATACTGCTCAGTGTCTGGGTTCAGTTTCAAATGATATGCAGCTGTCTAATAGGGAGAATGAGAAGTTGGCATTTTCTTGACGTTGTGCGGCATCTTCGCGAGAGCTGGCCGGATTTTGATAACAGACGCTGTAGACCTAGAGAGCTGACTTTAGGGGAATCCATTATGCTCTTTGGCCAGAGATTCAAAGTGTTCGCTTACGTGAAATACGGTATATGCGTGCTAATTCCAGGAAATATTAGGAACGTAACAAAGTTTACATATAAGAAGTGATGAGGGCAATGCATTACAAGTAACCCAGCTAACAAAAATATGTTATGCTAACCTTCCCATTAAGTTATGGAAACATTATTTCAGGTTTTTCGCTGAATGCTCAAAATATGCACTTTTTTTCAACTTTGGTTGTGCAAACATTAAGGGAACATTCAATTTTATAATTTTGCAGCAAAGTCTACATTGAGACATTTTACGGGTATTGGTTTCAGTAAAAGAAGCATTTAAATTAACCCCTGTACGGTCTTCGTTTGGGAATTACACTCTGGGTCTTTGGGGTCTCCACAGACCCCAGGCAACAAAATGTAATTTTGTTACAAAACAATTGTTTTTTTTTTAGAACAAATGTAATTTTACTCCGTTTATTAATGTTTTTACTCAACATCTGTGCAGTTTTTGGAGTATTAAGAATAATTTTTAAATTTATATAAATAAATTAAAAAATATTTTTTTAATGGATTTTCACACAAAATCATTTTTTTTTAAATGTAAAATTCACTTTATAAAAGACCCAAATGTCTAACTTTCATTCGTGGGGATAACATGGATAATTTGACTTGGTTTAGTGTAAGATTTTTGCCCATCTTTTGGAAAATACAGTTTTAAAATAAAAATTGAAAATGACTTTTACCAGTAAATGGCTGCAGAACGCCACTATTTGCTATGTGCTATTTGACTGACTGAAAGACATCTTTTCACAAGTATTTTTCAGTTGGATTCATGTCTAAATGTTATGAAATCACAATTATAACAATTAGAATTAATACATTTTGTCAAAGTTTAGCATTTTTTTTGTACTGAAAAATATTTTTTTCAATGATGTTACATTATGATTACAATCAAACCTGAACAAGAGAAAAGTTGGAGTCTTTAGAGTTTATCATTTATTTTAAACATCTGATTTTCTTATAATTCAACAAATTTAATCTACACTTCAGTAACTAGCTGTAACAGAACAAAAATGAACAGAAATGAACACTTATATTACATACTGAGTAAAAAATACTCAATAGTGTATAGTGTGTGTGAGCATGATAATTTTGCATTGTGGATGTTTTATGCATTGTTGGAAGTGTGCCACTTCAATTCTGTATGCGTGTTCTGTGTTGTTTCTGTTTTTGAGGATGAATTTTGTGTCATTTTCTAAGCGGGGTCTCTGAAGACCCAGAGTGTGACTTTTTTTTTTTGTCACACGAACATAAAAACAGATTTCAATCCAATTATTTTTTTTATTTGTAGATCTAGAGAGTGTTGACAACTGTACAAAGTCTCATGCCATTTGGACAAAGGGGGAACATTTTTTTTTATTTGAGCAAACGTCCTTTGGGGTCAGAAAAGACCCCGAAGATATCCATCATTAAATGCAAAAGGTCTGGCGGTGCTTAATGGGTACATGTTTGTACCCTTTACACCCCTGATGCCATTAAGCTCACAACACGTTTTTTGGGGAAAATTCTTGTTTATTTGGTTACACTTTATTTTGATTGTCCACTTTAAACATTCTACTAACTATAAGTAACTTTGCAACTACATGTCAACTAACTGTCATTAGAGTATTAGTTGACTGTCAGTAGACTGGTAGGTTATGGTTAGGTGTTAGGGTTCGGGTTAGTAAAATAAGTTGAATTGTAGTTGCCAAGTTACTTATAGTCAGTAGAATGTCTGTTGGGGGACCAACAAAATAAAGTTTTAGTAAATATTAATCAGACAGTCTACAAATACTCTAATGACAGTTAGTTGACATGTAGTTGCAAAGTTACTTATAGATAGTAGAATGTCTAAAGTGGACTATCAAAATAAAGTGTTACCGTTTATTTTAAAAAACATTTTTTTATATGAATAATTTTATAAAGATTAACTTGAGGTGACAACCATCAGTTATTATTTAAAGTCTGATTATGAAGTACATAGACGTTTATATATCATTGCGCCACTGCACACATGGGACGGAGAGTATAGTTCAATTTTTGAGCGAGATGCTAACGGTCTAAACAGATTCAATGATCAATGCCAAGCTATGCTAAAAGTGCTACCGCCAGACCAGCAGCCATATCACCCTGTAGCCCAAGACTGGCTTCCCACTGAAGCTAAGCAGGGCTGAGCCTGGTCAGTACCTGGATGGGAGACTTCCTGGGAAAAATAGGTTGCTGCTGGAAGAGGTTTTAGTGAGGCCAGCAGGGGGCGCTCACCCTGTGGTCTGTGTGGGTCCTAACGCCCCAGTATAGTGATGGGGAAACTATACTGTAACAAGCACCGTCCTTCGGAAGAGACGTTAAACTGAGGTCCTGACTCTCTGTGGTCATCCCAGGATGTCCTTTGATAAAGAGTAGGGGTGTAATCCCAGCATCCTGGCCAAATTTGCCCATTGGCCCCTGTTCATCATGGCCTCCTAACCATCCCCATATACACTCACCTAAAGGATTATTAGGAACACCTGTTCAATTTCTCATTAATGCAATTATCTAATCAACCAATCACATGGCAGTTGCTTCAATGCATTTAGGGGTGTGGTCCTGGTCAAGACAATCTCCTGAACTCCAAACTGAATGTCAGAATGGGAAAGAAAGGTAATTTAAGCAATTTTGAGCGTGGCATGGTTGTTGGTGCCAGACGGGCCGGTCTGAGTATTTCACAATCTGCTCAGAAACTGGGATTTTCACGCACAACCATTTCTAGGGTTTACAAAGAATGGTGTGAAAAGGGAAAAACATCCAGTATGCGGCAGTCCTGTGGGCGAAAATGCCTTGTTGATGCTAGAGGTCAGAGGAGAATGGGCCGACTGATTCAAGCTGATAGAAGAGCAACTTTGACTGAAATAACCACTCGTTACAACCGAGGCATGCAGCAAAGCATTTGTGAAGCCACAACACGCACAACCTTGAGGCGGATGGGCTACAACAGCAGAAGACCCCACCGGGTACCAATCATCTCCACTACAAATAGGAAAAAGAGGCTACAATTTGCACGAGCTCACCAAAATTGGACAGTTGAAGACTGGAAAAATGTTGCCTGGTCTGATGAGTCTCGATTTCTGTTGAGACATTCAGATGGTAGAGTCAGAATTTGGCGTAAACAGAATGAGAACATGGATCCATCATGCCTTGTTGCCACTGTGCAGGCTGGTGGTGGTGGTGTTATGGTGTGGGGGATGTTTTCTTGACACACTTTAGGCCCCTTAGTGCCAATTAGGCATTGCATAAATGCCACGGCCTACCTGAGCATTGTTTCTGATCATGTCCATCCCTTTATGACCACCATGTACCCATCCTCTGATGGCTACTTCCAGCAGGATAATGCACCGTCACAAAGCTCCAATCATTTCAAATTGGTTTCTTGAACATGACAATGAGTTCACTGAACTAAAATGGCCCCCACAGTCACCAGATCTCAACCCAATAGAGCATATTTGGGATGTGGTGGAACGGGAGCTTTGTGCCCTGGATGTGCATCCCACAAATCTCCATCAACTGCAAGATGCTATCCTATCAATATGGGCCAACATTTCTAAAGAATGCTTTCAGCACCTTGTTGAATCAATGCCACGTAGAATTAAGGCAGTTCTGAAGGCGAAAGGGGGTCAAACACAGTATTAGTATGGTGTTCCTAATAATCCTTTAGGTGAGTCTATATATATATGATTGGCTTCATCACTCTCTTCACCATATCAAGATGGCGCCGCCGTGCTCGGTCGCCGTTCAGGTCGCTCCGCTAAGACTTTGCTTTTATTTATTATTCTACTCTCTTTTACTCTCTATTTTTTCCAACGGATCATCTGCTTTGATCTGTTACGACAGCAAAACACTTCTGGAAATTGGTTACCGCTACACTGACCTGTTTCAGGACACTTTCTCCAATCTTCCATCTGAGATTCGCCGGGACGCCGAGTTGAACAATGGCCACTCGAGTCGACGGCGAAGATTCAAAAAACACCGCGGGAAACGCGCTGGGATCCGCAACAGACTGAGAAAAAGAGCATTCAGTCCTCCTCTCCCGAGCATTTTGCTCGCAAATGTCCAATCCTTGGAGAATAAGATGGACGATCTTAGAGCCAGGATAAGTTTTCAACGGGACATGAGAGACTGCAACATCTATTGTCTATCCGAAACATGGCTCACGCCAGCGGTCCCGGATACAGCCGTGACGCCGTCCGAGAACTTCTCTGTTTTTCGGATGGACAGAACAGCCGAGGCCGGGAAATCTAAAGGCGGTGGAGTGTGTTTCATGATAAACAAGAAATGGTGCGATCCTAGGAACATCTCCATTCTTTCGCGATCCTGCTCGCCTCACTTGGAACATTTAACTCTCATGTGCCGGCCTTTCTACCTGCCGAGGGAGTTTTCCTCGGTCATCGCTACTGCCGTTTATATTCCACCACAAGCAGACACGGGGCTGGCTTTATCTGCCCTCCATGATGTGACCAGCGGCTTCATAAACAAACACCCCGACGCTGCTTTCATCGTCGCGGGTGATTTTAACAAAGCAAACCTAAAGAAAGTATTGCCAAACTTTCACCAGCATGTCTCCTGTCCCACACGAGGAGCAAACACACTGGATCATTGCTACTCTCCGTTTAAGAACGCCTACAAAGCTCGTTCACAGCCAGCTTTTGGCAAATCGGACCATGCCGCCATTTTCCTCACACCGGAATATAAACAAAGGCTCGTTCAAGAGCCCCCGGTGAGGAGGGAAGTCAAACGCTGGTCATCCCATTCAGAGATCACGCTACAGGCAGCTCTTGATGACGTCGACTGGGACATGTTCCGCGCGAGTTCTGAAGACGTCAGCGAGTTCACAGAAGTGGCGCTCTGCTTTATTAACACACTGACAGAGCAAGCCACACAAACAATAACTATAACGTCCTTCCCTAATCAGAAACCGTGGGTGGACAGTTCAATTCGCACTGCAGTAAACTCGCGCACCACCGCTTACAATGCCGGTCTCCAAACGGGGGATATGAGGGAGTACAAAGCTTCATGTTACGCCCTCCGGCGCGCCGTTAAAGCCGCAAAACTCCGCTATAAAGACCGAGTGGAATCTCATTTCCAACTCAACGACTCCCGGCGGATGTGGCAGGGACTGAGAACCATCTGTGCTTTTGGAACTAAATCCTCTGCAGAGGTGAGAGTTGATCCGTTACTGGTGAACGAGTTAAACTCTTTCTACGCTCGCTTTGATGGTAATCGCGGCAGCGCGACTCCGGCGAGTGACGCGTCAGAGAGAGTCCCTCAGAGCAGCAACAGTCACGTGATCTCTGTCTCGGAGGACGAGGTTCGGAGGGCACTCAAACGTGTGGATGTCAGGAAAGCTGCTGGGCCGGATGGTATTTCAGGTCGTGTTCTGCGGTCCTGTGCTGATCAGCTCGCAGGGCTCTTTACATCCATATTCAACGAGTCCCTTGCTACATCTGTTGTCCCCACCTCCTTCAAACGATCCTCCATCATCCCTGTACCTAAGATCAGTAAACCCTCTTGCCTAAATGACTATCGTCCAGTGGCTCTCACATCTTTAGTCATGAAGGTCTTTGAGAGACTCATTAAAAACAACATTTGCTCCTCCATTCCTGACACTTTGGACCCTCTTCAGTTTGCCTATCGTCCCAATAGATCGACTGAAGATGCCATTTCTCACGTCCTTCACTCCTGCCTCACTCACATCGACAGCAAAAGTGGGAACTATGTCAGGCTGCTATTTATTGACTATAGCTCAGCCTTTAACACCATAGTTCCCATTAAGCTAACACACAAACTCCTGGATCTAGGCCTGAATTCTTCTCTCTGCCTCTGGATTGAAGATTTCCTCACTGGCAGACCCCAGGCGGTGAGAGTAGGCCAGTTCACCTCCACCTCCATCACCCTGAGTGTTGGAGCTCCACAGGGCTGTGTGCTGAGTCCCCTGCTCTACTCTCTCTACACCCATGACTGTTTGTCCACACACAGCTCCACCTCGATCATCAAGTTTGCTGATGATACTGTTGTCCTGGGTCTCATCTCCAACAACAATGAGACGGCATACTTGGACGAAGTGGAGCAACTGACATCATGGTGCCAGGACAACTGTCTCTCTCTGAATGTTAACAAGACCAAAGAACTGATTGTGGACTTCAGGAAGAGACAGCATCGGTCATACTCCCCTCTCATGATCAGCGGGACACCGGTAGAGAGAGTGAGCAGCTTCAAATACCTGGGTGTGAACATCTCCGAGGATCTGACCTGGACTACACACATCCAGACACAGGTGAAAAAAGCCAGGCAAAGACTGTACCACCTGCGCCAGCTGAGGAAATTCAGGGTTTCACCAGCCATCCTGAAAACTTTCTATCGAGGGGCGATAGAAAGTGTCCTGACTCAGTGCATCACAGCGTGGTACGGGAACAGCACCAGTCACGACTGCAAAGCCCTGCAAAGAGTGGTGCGCTTATCCGAGCGCATCTCAGGCTCAGCTCTCCCGTCTCTGCAGGACATCTACACCAAACGCTGCAGAGGTAGAGCTACTAAAATCATCAGAGACATTAATCACCCTGCAAACTCTCACTTCACCCTGCTGCCATCTGGTAAGCGCTTCCGTAGCCTGATGGCAAAGACTGAAAGACTCAGGAGGAGTTTCTTCCCCCAGGCCATCAGACTCCTGAACTCAGTCACGTGACTCACTTCACCCCCGCACACACATAAACATACAGTCTTTTAACATTAACATCCACATACTGCAATTGCACTGCACTTTACGTCCCTATTGTTACTGCGTAACAACCTGTAATAAACCTTGCACATTATACTTCTTTATATATACATATTATATATTTTATGTTAACCACTTATTTTTAAGTCTACAGTTTATCTCACTTATCATATCCACATATTTTTTATATTTTTATTTTTATCTTATTTCCTATTTTTATCTTTTACTTGATTTATTTATAATTCTACTTATGTTAATACTTTTTATTCTAATTTTATTCTATTTCTATTTAATTTCTTGTAACTGTTATTTGCACTGTCCATGGAGCGGACCTGTTTACATTTCACTGCCAGTTGTATATTGTGTATATAACTGTGTATGTGACAAATAAAACTCTTGAATCTTGAATCTTGAATAAGCTGGTGTGTGGTGGGCGTTCTGGCGCAATATGGCTGCCGTCGCATCATCCAGGTGGTGCTGCACATTGGTGGTGGTTGAAGAGATTCCCCCCTTCTATGTAAAGCGCTTTATAAATGTAACAAATTATAAAATTACCCGGAGATCGGCTGAATGGATTCGAAAATGGTAAAACACAACTATTTAACTCTAGGGGAGTTGGAAAATGAGCCTATTTCCAAAAAAAGTGGAGCCTTCCTTTAAAAGTAACATTCCCCAGACCCTTTTAGAAGATTGAATATTTCTGAAGAGTGTAGAGACACGAAATATCAGAAAGCAGCAAGAGCTCACTTCTCCAAAACTCTGGGTGCTGTAACCATTCCTATACTGTTTCACATAACGCACTTCTTTGATTGACGGGGGGTTTGACCCGAGCCAGCGATATTTTATGGCTCTTACGGCTGAGCGCTTTTCTGCTCTGCATTATTCCTCTCATTCTGATCTCATTGCGAGGTAAACCTCATACACTGCCATCGTGATTTATTCCGAAACACAGAAAACTCCCCTTAATGGCCGTGTAGGCTGTAAAGATGACAGTCAGGTTAGCGTTGTTTTATTGGCACAGGAGAGTGTGTTAGCAGGCCTCGGACTCAGTATTTCACTTTAATTTCCTGTCCCGGGACAGTGTTGGGCTCGGCAGGGCACGGGCTGGGTTGTTATTACTGTAGTCACTCAGGCCGACACACCGGGAGATGAGCGGAGAAGAGAGGGAAATGTTTAAAACTATAGCTGACACAGTAAGGGTGAGAAAGCAACACAAAATTACAGGGGTCAGACTGTAAATCTCTGATCTCTTGAGAGATTTCACATTATGGCTTTAAAAAGAAGTAGTAACATTGTACGGTAAGGAGCTGAATTACTGATGCACATGATATCACTGATAACACTGAGAGATTTAAAAGCATGCCAGTCAATTTTGAAAACTGAAATAGTTCAGCTTTCCACATGCAACTAGCGGATCAATGTCGGTTTTACAATAATGCAGATGAATCTGATGGGAGTGTATTGAGTGTTTATATTAGCAATGGAGTATGGGAGTTAATTCACCTATAAACGTGCCTTCTGGTTTATTCCCTTGCGCTCTGTATACAGTAGCTATTTTTGTAACGTGTTAATGGCCCCTCGAAGGAGATTACATATAAATATATAAATGGGTTTATAAGGTGACCAGATTTCTGAAATGGAAACCTGGGACATTTCCAAGTTCAGTGGTCAAAATATCACTGAACCCTCACTTTTTATTGTCTATGAATTGAAAGACGGAAACTATGGAGGCTTGTTTCCACCACAGAATAAAACATAAAAAAAGGTAATTGTTACATTTTCTCCGAAATTCTGACTTTGTTTCTCATAATTGCGTGATATAGAGTTGCAATTCCGACTTTATATCTCACAATTCTTGAACACAAAAAGCTGTGAAAAAATAATTTTGAAGCCGAATGCAGTTGCCAGAAATAAAGAGCTATCAAAAAAGGTTCTACAGGGCACTACAAGTGGTTCTTCGTCGTAATAATAGAGGAACCACTTTTGGTGCTATATAGAACCATATCTTAGTGTAATCATATCTTTATGTTCTGTATATGGTAGCGGTGCAATATAGCACCTTAGTCAGTGGTGCTACACTGCAAAAAATGCTTTTCTTACTTAGTATTTTTCTCTTGTTTTCAGTCCAAATATCTACAAAATCTTACATTTAGAAGCATTTACTTGACAAGCAAAAGTTTTAGTCTTGTTTTGGGGGAAAATAACTCAAAATTAATGGAGTGTTTGCTTAAAATAAGCTAAATAATCTGCCAATGGGGTAAGCAAAATAATCTTGTTTTCTGTTTGAATTAAGATTATTTTGTTTACCCCATTGGCAGATTATTTTGCTTATTTTAAGCAAAAACTCCCTTAATTTTGAGTTATTTTCCCCCAAAACAAGACTAAAACTTTTGCTTGTCTAGTACCCCCCCCCCCCCCCCCCCCCCGAAAAACAATAATTATCACCAGCCGCCACTGCACGTTGGTTATATTGACGGAAGTTAGCCTATTAATATCATTGCGCCGCTGCACTCATGGGACGGCTCAAAGCTCTTGATTATTACGCAGGAATTAGAGTATAGTTCCTAGCCATATCGGCCTAGAGAATCACAACTTTTCATTTTCATTTTCTTAGTACACAATGTAACAACAGAAGAGTCAAGCTTTAAATAGGAAAAATATCTAAACTCTTTGGTCATTTTTGAGCGAGATGCTAACGGTCTAATCAGATTCAATGATCTATGCTAAGCTATGCTAAAAGTGCTACCGCCAGACCCGGAGATCGGCTGAATGGATTCGAAAGCGATAAAAATTAGCCTATTTTCAAAAAAAAGTGGAGTGTTCCTTTAACCCGTTTTTATCTAAAAACATTTTTCCCGGAAAGTTAGACATAACGAACTTACCTGTTAGCAACCGCCTTTTTCAAGACACATGACAGTTTAAAAAAATCACAAGTGGGGTAGGGGAGAGCGGGGCACAACGCTTTTAGACTGTCTCAGTTTGTGTAAATCCACTTGGGGTTCAGAGTATTTATTATTTCTCACATTAATTGCACACATGTCTAGTACAATTATGTGGTTTTGTTTCATTAATACAGTGTATACTTTTTTTCTTGATTTACCTCGAAAGAATGGAAGTGAAATGTGTATGGAAGGTACATTGTAACATGACCAAATGACAGCTTAAAATGTTATCTGATATTATCAAACAAATATACAAGACAAACTAAAATATTTTGTCAACAAAATACAATTAACTTTTTAAAAAAAAATAATGGCATTTTTTAATCATTAAAAATATACACATTTTTGAGTTTGACAACAAACACATCGCTAAATCAGCTATACAGCATAGCTAAAGCATATAAATAATTTCTAAACATTAACTCTGCCATTATTCACCCTTTTCTCATGGTTTCTCAAAATTATTAATAAAAGTATAGAATATAATGGCATATTTCTAATAGGGGCTCATTTTAACGCAGTGTAGATCAGCATTAAAGAACCATCTCAACTCTTAAATAACAGATAGGAGATTAAAATAATATCAGATTTGTCTTATTTTAAATAAACACAAAAAATAGAGATGGAAAATTAACTTAGGTAAGAAATGTACTTCTGCTATGGTTAAATACATATTCAGTAATATCTTCCAGAGATTTTTTAATTTTGGCGCAATTTTTTCTCTAAATGTTGATATGGCAACTACTAAATTCACTAAGTTTCGTCATCCTGGCATGTGTGAAAAGTGTTAAAACGTGTGTTACAACTAACCCTGTGTTAGGTTGTGCCCCGCTCTCCCCTAATACTGATTTTATGTCGTAGTTCGATTTTAATGTGGATTTTAGTCGCTTGTGTTCACCACCTCATTTCACCCATTTAACCAAAATCCCATTAAAAAACCCCATTGACTGGCATCATACCTGCACCACTCTAGTCTGCAGGTTACCAGAGCAAGTGTGTCGTAATTATTTCACCAAAAGAGAGAGCTGCAAGCTACATATCGGAAGTGAGAGACTGTACGTTTTGAATGCTTATATCTTCTAAATGTGAATTTTGTCATTGTTTTGGAGCAACACTATAACAGTGAGACTAATATATTCATACTAAAAAACGTCAAGGCAACTTTAAGGCTTGTTCACACTAAGAATGATAACAATAAAAGTAGGCCTATAAAACTATATTGGCTTCCACAACAACTGACAAATATCGTTCTGGTTATTCTATGTCTGTCACTTTAAATGCTCGAGCTCTTTATAACAAAATGGCTTCTGATTGGCTGTCAATGTTTTTTATCGTTCATCAGCTGGATAAAATCCTTCCAATATCGTTTCTCTGAGCCTTTATCTTTAAAATTGTGCTATTCTTTAATATTGAGATTTTTAGAACTATATACATAGACTTTAATACAAAAGATTATGTATTTTACTGCTGATGATGTCTTATGCCCCACACGCGCGTTTCTGACAGGTAAGTTGTGTGTGTGTGTGTGTGTGTGTGTGTGTGTGTGTGGGTGAAAGCGTATTGTGACTGCATGCATTTAAAAGGCATATTTACAATATTTATAACCGCTACGGAGCGCCGTGCACGCGCAAGCGACGGGATCTCTCTTCGAACATGAATTAAAGAATGTAAAAACGGCCTTTATTTCGAAGTGGTATAGCCAGAAAAGTTAATAAACAGCCCAGCGATTCTTCCGGACCTGTGTGTGTGTGTGTATGTGTGTGTGTGTGTCAGTCAAGATAAATGGAATCCTCCACTTATTTTGAGCTAAATCGTGTAGTATACATTTATTATATAATATAATGAAGAATTTGCATTGGCATCTGTACTAATGTTGCAGAATGGGGGGAAAAAAATCATAAAACATGCATGTGCATGTGCGTTGTGGGACCACGTGGTTTGCCTTGATCGCAGTTAAGCTTGGCCATTATGACGTCACAGTAGCGTTCCATTCAGAATCTTCATAAGCTCACACACACAAACAGAGTCTCTTTGTTGGTTTACATGGTTAGGAGTGTGTTTCGTTTGACAGTGCCGATTTTGCAGATACTAAAACAAATTGTAACTTACAGAATCTACGCGGTTTCCACTAACAGTGCTTAGACAGTGTCCAGTCACAGAGTGTGCAGATCTGACGATACGGAAACGACAGTGTATAGACCTTTTAAAGTCTTCACGCAGTTTCTTCTCGGGGCATCATGTCCACGTCGCCGGCATTATATTCGTCCCTTCCTTTCGACCTACAGAGGAAGTTTGTTGAAGAGTTGTTGAGCTTCAGCAGCAAAGCCTCGTGCCACTCCGAGTGGGGAAGGATCAACTATAGTTCAGACAGCCAAAATGAACAGAGCCATTGGAACAAGTGTTTGTCCAGGTCCGACAGCACCCAAGGGATTTTTGGCCCTCAGCTTCCAGGCCAAGTACCGGTTGAGTCACCAGTGCCTCCAACTCCTCAGCGTGCCATGACGTCTTCTTCTCCTGTGAACCCGAGCTCAACAGGTGAGACTGAGATAAGTGTATTCCAGAAATAATTGTCTAATAATGGCAAATTTAGACTGCAAAGGTGGCAAAGAAGCGCTTCTGGCTGTCTTTACACAGACTGTTTAATGCTGCTCAGAGGTGGCATAAATGCATTTACACGGCACTTTTAACTGCATATTGCTCCACAAGGTGGGGTCAGAGCTGGCGTAATTTAGTCTGGCTTTTATGCTGCATTATGTCTTTACACAGACATTTTTGAGCAGCCTTAACTCACTGTGTAAAGATACATTCAGAGAACATTCAACAGTAACGTTCCCAACATTCACAATAAGGTGTCATTAGTTCATGTATTAACTAACATGGCCTAACCATGAGTAATACATTTGTTACTAAGGGTGTAACAATATATCGCGATATAGAAATGCAACAATTATGTATCATGGATAGTGACAATCTTGTGTATAGTTCACCCAAAATGGAAAAATTCAAGTTTACAGAGTTTTAGTGTCAGTACTACATTAAACTACTATATAGGGATGCACGATATATCTATATCCATATCGATATCACCTGAAATATGTTAATTTTTAATGTCATCCATATCAGCCCGATTAGAAAATTTGGCCGATATATTACAGTTTTTCTCAATTCCTAAAACCTTGCTCCATTTTCTGAAAACATTAAATACAAAACCTCATCTTCAAGCACTAGTTAGAAAACCTCTGACTCCTCTCGCAAAATGAAACTTTCGCCTCAAAATCAAACCCTGCTCTCAAATCATAAATAAAGTGATCAAAATGATGTAAACTATCGAGTAGTCAGTAAACAATACACCAAAAAATAGAAAACACATTGTTCAAAACATATTGTTCTCAGTAGGGCTGCACAATATATAGAAATTATCGAAATATCGCAAATTTCGCAACATGCATATCGCAAGGATACGCAATATCTGAATGATTTTAATAGGCTACCTCAACATTGTGAAAAGTGTACATTTTAGGTTGACGCATATAGCAGAGAATAGACTGGGCACACGACTGTTACTTATGTGACTTGCTTGATGTTAAAAAGAGTTATTAAACGCTATAACTTGCGAAAAACAACTCCTTGCAGTCTTGCGCTGTCTGACACACACACCGAAACGTGCGCACAAGCCGCCTCTTTGAAAGTGTATATTATTTATATTTTGTATATTATGTTTTCAGCTTCAGAATCATGAATATTTTTATTCTGGTCTCACCATTGTCCTTACCAGCACCAGGTCCAATCCTATTCATTTCCACCCCCAGTGTAATCCCAAATTTAGCATGTTAATCAACAGTACATTTTCTGTTAACCTTTTACCAAATGTCTTGGAGTACTGCAATAATATCGTATTGTGAGTTCAGTATCGTGACATGAGGGTATCGTTACACCTCTATTTGTTATGGTTTTATTGTTATATTTGTTATGTTATTTATTCTTTGTTAATGCAAATACATCTGTTCATTATTTATGTTAGTAACTAATGTTAACATTAACCCTCTCGAGTCAGCGCGATCGGCTCTCTTTTTTTCTTATCAGTGCCAAAGAGACTCAAATAACTCTATCGTTTTTTTTTCATTCAGGCAAGTATTATACATCATTATAATGATGCGACCACGCCCACGAAGCACGCGTGTCAATGTCAAACACAAATGTCAGAGCATGTCAAAACTTCTAAAGGGCCCCAAAACAGCTCAGACTCCTAGGGGTTAACAAAGATTAATACATTCTGTAGAAGTGCAGTTCATTATTAGTTCATGCCAACTAATGAAATCTGAATTTAAGTACTACCAACAAAAAAAAGACGTTTTGAAAAAACTTGTATTACTTTGGATTTGTAACATTACAGATCAGAATTTAACCGTAAAATGTACGGTATGTCATTATATCATGTTTGTAATAGTTCATTTCTTCTTTTCAGAAGAACCCACAGAATGCAAGTTGACGAAAAGAATCCGTTCTTTCGGCAAGAGGCTATGGAAGGCTATAAAGCACCCGTTCAGCTGCTGTTGCAGTAGTTCTGTGGATGTCGTGGAGCCTTTTGTCCTTCCACCAGATCTGGACAAGGAGCCTGATCCTGAGCCATCTTCTTCTGTGCCAGGTCACTCCAGCGTCAAGGCAAACGATGGTAACCTTATTTTAAACAGTTTTGTCATCTTGCTTTCGACTAAAAATACCTTAAAGGGATAGTTCACCCAAAAATTTGAACACAAAAGAAGATATTTAGAAGAATGCTGGTAATCAAACAGTTGACGGGAGCCATCCCATAGTATACTAATGACTATCCTCAACTGTTTGAATGCCAACATTCTTCGAAATATCTTCTTTCGTGTTCAACAGAAGAAAGAAACTTGGATTGGAACAACTCGAGGGTGCGCAAGTGATGAAATTTTCATTTTTGGGTGAACTATCCCTTTAAGACTTGTTTTCTGAGAATATTAATATTATTTCCCCCAATGTTAACATTTGTTTTTGTTTTTCAGAGTCCTTTGAATCTCTCTTTAACGTTGTGAAGATGATCGGATCCGGAGGATTTGGCAGGGTGTACGAGGGGATGCGCAAGTTGGATGGCAAAAAGGTAAAACGTTTTTCTCTTGCATGCATCAAAACATATTTCAAACAATTTACTGATGTTTTATTAATACTTAGTGCAAGGTCAGGTGCTTGAAAACTGTTTTTTTGTTTGCAGGTCGCCATCAAGCGGATGCGCAAGATCGACAACGAATGTTATATTAATATTGTAAGTTGGCCAAAACGTGTGTTTAGTTGTGCTGATTACTGTAGAATCCACCTGTAATACACCTATCACTCTGAAAAAAAATGGTGCTATATTGCACTAAATGTGGTTCTTTGGCTCGTAATCATAGGGGAACCACTTTTTAGCACCAAATCTTGGTGCTTCAGTGGTTCTTCACCGGTTCTTTGGGATGATTAGGTGCTATATAGCACTGCTACTATATACAGAACCTGTTAAGATATGGTGCTTTATAGCACCAAAAGTGGTTCCCCTATGATTACAAGCAAAGAATCACTTTTAGTGCCATATAGAACCATTTTTTTTTTAGTTTTAGAGTGTAGTAAGCATTCGTTGTGTGAGTGAATAAGGGGCGTGGCTAGTGTAACAGAGGCCAGCTAGTAGTTGCTGTGCGAATGAACCTCACTCCTCTGATCTCAAGAGACGCTCTAGCGACTGACGTTAGGGGTTGCAGCCTTTAGCCTCCTTGTTAGAGCGTCCGACTCTCATGCTGGCGGACCCGGGTTTTATTCCCGCTTGGAGTGGGTGGGTCACACAAGAGGGGTAACATTGGTGCCTTGACCCAGATGATTAGGTGCTATATAGCACTGCTACTATATACAGAACCTGTTAAGATATGGTGCTTTATAGCACCAAAAGTGGTTCCCCTATGATTTCAAGCAAAGAATCACTTTTAGTGCCATATAGAACCATTTTTTTTTTAGTTTTAGAGTGTAGTAAGCATTCGTTGTGAATGTAATTGACAAATAAGCCTAGAAGCATCTAATACCTTTGAGCTGAAGGTATCTACAAAGATCATATGCATTTAAAAATGATAGGTTTTCTTCAGATTTTTACCCAGCTAACCTTCTTTCTACTACTTTTCACTAGCCTGGGCATCCCGAACCTTTCATCACAGAAGTGGCATTGCTTCTTATGATGAGACAGGAACCCAAAAGCCCCTATGCCATACAACTCTATGACTGGTTCGAACATCCACGTAAATTCACTCTGGTCATGGAGTATCCAGAACCGTGTGAGAACTTGCTTGACTTTCTCATTGGTAATCCTGAACTGGATGAAAAAACGGCAAAGGTTATCATGAGACAGGCTGTGCTAGCTGTACAAGACTGCATTGATCACGGCGTCTTCCACAATGATATTCACACGCAGAATTTCCTGCTGAAGAAGGACACTTTAGAGCTCAAGCTCATAGACTTTGGATGCGGTCAGCTATTTAGTAGCGATGGGTATGAGAGCAAGACATTCAAAGGTGAGCATTTTGGGAGTGTGTAAACATGAATTGTAGTAACTTGCTGATTATTTAACACTTTAAAGAAAATGTGGTCTTGCTTACAGGAGTTCTGGAGTACGCCCCACCCGAAGTCTACAGGGAACCTCGCTTCCACGCCATCCCTACGAATGTCTGGGCTCTGGGAGTGATGTTGTTCGGAATGTTGAACGGATGTTTTCCTTTTGGCAGTGTAGCGGAAGCCAAAGTTACATTTGAAAACCCTGACTTATCCGAAGGTGAGTGAATAATATTGAAAACGTTGATAAACACACATAAAAGCAAAAGTTCTGTATAGAAACAGATAAAGGTGAAGTAAGATTGTTTTTGTTCAATCACATTCTCTTAACCCGGTTTATTGTTCACTGACTACTATTAGAATGCCATCTAAGGGTTTATCACCCCCCGAAAGTGTAAACATTGATCCTCCCAGGTGACATCCAAACCGTCAATCTCTTTTCAGCTCAACCTTTAGCAAGAGTTTGGGGGCGTGGCTAGTGTAACAGAGGCCAGCTAGTAGTTGCTGTGCGAATGAACCTCACTCCTCTGATCTCAAGAGACGCTCTAGCGACTGACGTTAGGGGTTGCAGCCTTTAGCCTCCTTGTTAGAGCGTCCGACTCTCATGCTGGCGGACCCGGGTTTTATTCCCGCTTGGAGTGGGTGGGTCACACAAGAGGGGTAACATTGGTGCCTTGACCCAGATGGGAGAGAGGTTTAGGGGGTGAGTGTAACGGAGGCCAGGCAGTAGTTGCTGTGCGAGGAAACCTCACTCCTCTGATCTCAAGAGAAGCTCTAGCGACTGATGCTAGCCTTTAGCCTCCTTGTCAGAGCGTCCGACTCTCGTGCCACTTGGAGCGGATGGTTCGAACAGGAGGGTTTACACTAGCAGGCGGAGCCTGAGCGTTTAGTTAGAGAAATGGCTACATTTATACCATCAAAAATGAAATGGGTCATGAACACGTCAAAGTGAACAGAGCATTGTGATGCTACGTACTACAAAGCATACTTCAATACCATAAAGCATTCATGTACCCGTTTAGAAAGACAAATGCAACACAGCTAAAAGTATTCCTAATATGTCGGACCTGAAACATGCATCAGTAAGTGCTGCCTTTGTGATGTTTGAGTTAAGGGAGGTGTGACATGCGAAAGGGGCGTTTTTTTGAAAATAGGCTTTATTTTTGTAATTCCGCTAGTGTTGCAGAAACTTCTCACTTCACCTTTAAAGTAAAGAACATTTTGCCTTATATTAATCATGTTTTAGATGCTGTATTCATAGATGCCAAGTCACATGGTCATGACTAACCAGCTCTCTCCTTATTAAAATGTGTATAGAATGCAGGGATCTGATTAGCCAGTGCCTAACCCTGGATCCCACTAAACGGCCCACGTTAGAGCAGTTGCTTCAGCATGAATGGCTTAGAAATGATCTACTGTAGACTGGAGAAGTTCAGGAGATTCCATCGATCAGTGATTTCAGGTGTGAGGAAGTGTAACAGACAGAGTAGGATTATTATCATGGATCTTTGATTTAGATTTAAGTTTGTTCAGTGAATCCATTGTAATGTTCTTGTTATAGTTAAATCAAGTCAAGGCACCGTCATTTATATAGCGCTTTATACAATACAGATTGTTTCAAAGCAGCTTCATGGTAGTAAACAGGAAAATAACAGAATCAGTGAAGCAAACAGAATTCAGTTCTGCTGTTAAGCAGCTGTAAAAAAACATTCATGAGTTGACATGTTCATATGATCTTTGTATTGGATAGGACCTTGAGCTCAAGACTTGAACCAAAGCCCGAAGTCCAAACCCAACCTGACAGAACGTCTCGGTTCCTGAGGAGGGAACGGAGACGTAATGTTAGTGACTAACGAATGGGGGTTTCGCTTAGAAGCCTATCATCTTCGAGCATTTAGAAAACGCCCAATGGCGTGCCAATGCCATGGGGCATGCGGAATTTGCATACGTAACTCCGCCTCACCGCGTGAGTATAAAAGGAGTACGTGGCAATATAGCATTATGTTACCTGCTGAGGAGCCAAGACTGAACTCCTGCGTTCCAGGTAGCACAGCTGATGTGGCAACGGGATGTTACGTCTCCGTTTCCTCCTCAGGGAACGAGGGTTACATCCGTAACCGAGACGTTCCCTTTCGTTCAGTCACTACGATGTAACGTTAGTGACTAACGAATGGGGGTCCCAATATAATCCCTTCCCTCCTCACAAGCCTTCTGAGACTCTGTCAGCCTCTTCGAGACGAGCGGCTTTCCAGTCAGTTTTGGTGTGAATGGGTGTCCTAATTAGGAACACACGGAACACACTTAAATCCGAGTTCCCGCACCAACATCGATCAACATGTATCACGAAATTCAAACGATAAATGCCGTTTTGACGCTCTTTAATGTGGCATCACTGATCACATCACAGTTCAAGCCGCAGCGCGCGCGCGCGTTAACGCGATCATCTGTGAGCGCGATCGATTATCTTTTCCTTAATAATAAACATGAATGAACATTGAGGACACAACTTACGGTCACGTAGCATATGTGGTGTAATCGCTCAGTCAGTGTTTCAACGGCGGAAAGACCTCAATAACTGAGGCTAAACTAAACAGTCATGTAAGTTAGCATCACATTTACCTCAGGCAGTCATTCAGTTTCCACAGCTGTTAGTTCACTTGAGAAATCAACTCTTTCACTAAATATATTACCTATATTAGCCGTTATATTCATTATATTCTACTTAACCTGTTAATGATATCTTGATTATTTCATGTATGTTTAAATAAACCTGTCATGAAAATGACAGACACAAATGATCATATTTCAACAACGAATTGGATAAAAAAATATTTTATAATTAGATTTAGAAGTTATTGCAAATACTGCCTTATGTGAAGTTTACATGTTTGCGTACTATGTTATTTGAGTGTTGATTATTAGACCTAAAAATAAATAGCAACTGAATTTAGGCTAATAGTTTGGGCTCTGTTGTTAACCTTTAATATTAATGTGCAAGTAAGGGCTCCCTATATAGTTTACAGCAATATCTTCAATAAACATTTAGTTATAATATAATTTATTTAAGGACAGATACTTTTGTTTTTCAGTAAACCAATACAAATAAATAAAAAGCCATTTTGTAAAACTGCTGTACCGAACCCGTACCGAACCGTCAGTTTTGTGTACCGCTATCCCTATTCTACAGTTAACATATGGGCTATGGCAGTCTTTGCTTTGATACACTATTATGTTGAAGGCCTACAGAGAAAGTAGTTGTATCTTTAAGCAGTTGCACTTGTTCTGAATGCACTTTCTTGTAGTCCTACAGAGAAAACATGTAAATGCACTAGACCTAAATGCACTTAGTTTTTATGAGAGAACATTTAATTTTAAAACCTTTCTGTAGGCCTGTACATTATTATTTAATGTACAAATGAGTGGGGTCAAGTTAAACATTTTAGTTAGAATTTTATTTTATACTGTGCATTGTTGCAATGTGCTAAATAAATATTGGCATAATTTGTAATTGATTTATTCTTTGAAACTTTAATATTAATTTATGCAATTGCAATGCCTTGATTTTAGTAAAGTTAGTACACAGTCATAGTCATAGATGCAATGGTACTAATAATTGGCATAATTTCTTTCGGTGTTTTGGGTTTCGGTTTTCGGCCTTTGTTTCCTCTTTTTCGGTTTTCGGTTTCGGCCAAGAATTTTCATTTCAGTGCATCCCTAGTCCCAATATAATCCCGCCACTCAGCTGTCTTCCAGTGCCCTGCGTAAGTGTGAGTACCCTGTCGTAAGACTAGTACGGACGAAGGACTCCCACTTATCACAGGAAAACCAAGGTACACTGGGATGCATATTCCAGTGAGGAAATGCCAAGATGCCTACCCGTAGGGAGGACGTTAGAGTACACATATGACCCGCTAAGGGCTGCATATGGGAAAACTCTAGGGTACCAGCCGAAGGTGGATTTTTAACCATAGGGGTGGCAGGGACTTGCCAAGGGAAAGATACCTGCTCACTGCGGAGGCTTACGGTGGATATACACGTGTGGGGGTCGCCGGAGGGGAACCATGCACACGGGGCACCTGGCCTGACACAAGGGTCTGGGCTCGCTAGAGGGCAGACACACAGGTATCGGCGTAAGCAGTGCTGGAGGGACTCAGGGCTCTTAGGGAGCTCACCTGAGGAAGATATCGCACGTATCCAGTCCGAGGAGTGGAATGGCGAGCAAGCGAACTTGCAGGTTCACCACCTGGTCTTTGAACGGAGTGGTGGGAACCTTGGGCACATATCCAGGCCAGGGTCTCAGGATCACGTGAGAGTTGACCGGCCCGAATTCCAGGCACGCTTCGTCAACCGAAAAATGCCTGCAGGTCCCCGACTCTCTTGACGGAGGCCAATGCAGTCAGGATCGCTGTCTTCATTGACAAATATTTAAGGTCCACTGACTGTAAAGGCTCAAAGGGAGGCCTCTGCAGAGCACTTAAAACTACTGAGAGGTCCCAAGAGGGTGTGAGGAGGATTTAGTCTCCTCGCTCCCCTCAGGAACCTGATGATCAGGTCGTGCTGACTTACCTTTATGTTCTCCAAAAGATTGTGGTGGGCAGATATTGCGGCCACATAAATTTTGAGGGTGGAGAGAGACAGCCTTCGCTCCAACCCCTCTTGGAGAAACGAGAGCACAGACCCGATCGGGCATTTCCAGGGGTCTTCTCCACTTCAACGCGTAGGCATGCTGAGTTTGGGCTCTGCCCTAGCAGAAGTGATGGTGGCGACCACCGTAGGTGGCAGGCCACTCAAACCTGCCGCGTCCTATCGAGGAGCCACACGTGGAGGTTCCACAGATCGGGACGCGGGTGCCATAGGGTGCAACACAGAGGGTGCAGTGAGGAGGTCCGGTCTCAGAGGAATAGGCCAGGGAGGGGCTGTCGCAAGTAGTATGAGTTCGGTGAACCAGGTCCGGCCATGCCAGTACGGGGCGACCAGAAGGACCTGCTCCTTGACCTCCCTGATCTTGCACAAGAGCTGTGCGAGTAGGCTCACTGGGGGGAACGCATATTTGCGTAGGCCCCGCGGCCAGCTGTGCGCCAGTGCATTCGTGCCGAGCATGCCCTCGGTCAGAGAATAAAACAGGCTGCAGTGGGAAGAGTCTTAGGAGGCAAACAGATCTACCTGCGCGTCCCCGAACTGTTCCCAAATCAGCTGGACTGTCTGGGGATGGAGTCTCCATTCTCCCGGGAGAGGCTGAAACCGCGAGAGCTCGTCGGCTGTGTGGTTCAGGACTCCCGGAATATGGACAGCACGAAGGGACTTCAGGCGCTTCTGACTCCATAGAACGAGATGGCAGGCGAGTTGAGACATACGGCGGGAGCATAGACCGCCCTGGTGGTTGATGTACGCTACTACGGCCGTGTTGTCTGTCCGGACAAGCACATGTTGACCCTTCAGCAACGCCCGGAAGCGGTGCAGGGCGAACCGTATTGCCAGCAACTCGAGGCAATTGACATGCAGAAGGCGCTGGGGTCCTGTCCAGGAGCCCGCGGCTGCTTGTCCATTGCACATAGCACCCCAACCCGTGGCAGCGGCAACCGTCGATACGACAATATGCCTGGAAACTCGTCCTAAGGGCCACCGGCCCGTAGAAAAGAGGTTCGGCCACGGGGTGAGGGTCTGCAGGCAGGCCCGAGTCACTGGGACCCAGAGCGTGCCCGAATGCCATGCCCATCTCGGGACTCGATCGCGAAGCCAAAGCTGAAGCGGTCTCATATGAAACAATCCGAGCGGCGTTACCGCTGCTGCAGATGCCATATGCCCCAGGAGCCTCTGAAATAACTTCAGTGGAACCGCACTCTTGCTCTCGAATTAACGAAGGCAAGTCAGCAGTGACTGTGCGCGCTTGCTGTTAAGCAGCACGCACATGGCTACCGAGTCGGATACCATACTGAGAAGGAAACCAAAAGCGAGGCGCCATGCGCTAAAGCCCAAGAGGAGGCGACACTCCGAGTGGAGTGCCCGAACCCCAAGGGGACATGGTCGACCTTGCTGCTGGTAAGCCAAAACAATGGTGTCCACTATCCAGTGAGACAGCCTTTGCTTTGAGAGAGCTCTTCCCTTCCGCTCTCCACCATAACAGACAAAAAGCTGGTCTGAGGTCCTGAAACACTGTGTCCTGTCTACGTAGGCACGGAGAGCGCATACTGGACAGAGCAGTGCCAAGGCTGGGTCTGCCCCCTCCATGGGCAACACTTGCAGGTTCACCACCTGGTCTTTGAACGGAGTGGTGGGAACCTTGGGCACATATCCAGGCCGGGGTCTCAGGATCACGTGAGAGTTGGCCGGCCCGAATTCCAGGCACGCTTCGTCAACCGAAAAATGCCTGCAGGTCCCCGACTCTCTTGACGGAGGCCAATGCAGTCAGGATTGCTGTCTTCATTGACAAATATTTAAGATCCACTGACTGTAAAGGCTCAAAGGGAGGCCTCTGCAGAGCACTTAAAACTACTGAGAGGTCCCAAGAGGGTATGAGAGGAGAGTGAGGAGGATTTAGTCTCCTCGCTCCCCTCAGGAACCTGACGATCAGGTCGTGCTGACTTACCTTTATGTTCTCCAAAAGATCGTGGTGGGCAGATATTGCGGCCACACAGCCTTCGCTCCAACCCCTCTTGGAGAAACGAGAGCACAGACCCGATCGGGCATTTCCTGGGGTCTTCTCCACTTCAACGCGTAGGCATGCCGAGTTTGGGCTCTGCCCTAGCAGAAGTGATGGTGGCGACCACCGTAGGTGGCAGGCCACTCAAACCTGCCGCGTCCCATCTAGGAGCCACACGTGGAGGTTCCACAGATCGGGACGCGGGTGCCATAGGGTGCAACATCTCTGAGTGAGGAGGTCCGGTCTCAGAGAAATAGGCCAGGGAGGGGCTGTCGCAAGTAGTATGAGTTTGGGGAACCAGGTCCGGCCGTGCCAGTACGGGGCGACCAGAAGGACCTGCTCCTTGACCTCCCTGATCTTGCACAAGAGCTGTGCGAGTAGGCTCACTGGGGGGAACGCATATTTGCGTAGGCCCTGCGGCCAGCTGTGCGCCAGTGCATTCGTGCCGAGCGTGCCCTCGGTCAGAGAATAAAACAGGCTGCAGTGGGAAGAGTCGTGGGAGGCAAACAGATCTACCTGCGCGTCCCCGAACTGTTCCCAAATCAGCTGGACCGTCTGGGGATGGAGTCTCCATTCTCCCGGGAGAGGCTGAAACCGCGAGAGCTCGTCGGCTGCGTGGTTCAGGACTCCCGGAATATGGACAGCACGAAGGGACTTCAGGCGCTTCTGACTCCATAGAACGAGATGGCGGGCGAGTTGAGACATACGGCGGGAGCATAGACCGCCCTGGTGGTTGATGTACGCTACTACGGCCGTGTTGTCTGTCCGGACAAGCACATGTTGACCCTTCAGTAACGCCCGGAAGCGGTGCAGGGCGAACCGTACTGCCAGCAACTTGAGGCAATTGACATGCAGAAGGCGCTGGGGTCCTGTCCAGGAACCCGCGGCTGCTTGTCCATTGCACATGGCACCCCAACCCGTGGCAGTGGCAACCGTCGATACGACAATATGCCTGGAAACTCGTCCTAAGGGCCACCCATGCCAATGCCATGCCCATCTCGGGACTCGATCGCAAAGCCAAAGCTGAAGCGGTCTCATATGAAACAATCCGAGCGGCGTTACCGCTGCTGCAGATGTCATATGCCCCAGGAGCCTCTGAAATAACTTCAGTGGACCGCACTCTTGCTCTCGAATTAACGAAGGCAAGTCAGCAGTGACTGTGCGCGCTTGCTGGTAAGCAGCACGCACATGGCTACCGAGTCGGAAACCATACTGAGAAAAGAGATCCTCTGCACGGGGCAGAGTCGCTCTTCTCTCAGTTAACCCGAAGGCCCAGACGGGCTAAGTGCCGGAGCACTTAGACTCTGTGTTCGCACACCTGCTCTCGAGAGTGACCCAGTTTGAGCCAGTCGTCGAGGTAGTTCAGGATGCGAACCCCGTGCTGCCTGAGTGGCGCAAGGGCTGCCTCGATAGACTACGTGGATCGTAGTCTGCCCGAACACTGCCCGAACGTGCTGAAGCCCAAACACGTCGAGCAGTAAATGTGCCCATAGACAGCAACGGAGATCGATCGCACCCGGAAATGCACGGGCGAGCCGTCTTGAAAAAGACGTGCCACGCGCAAGCTCTTTCACTGCATGAAAAGTGGGATTTTCGACCCCGTAAACGCCTGTATACTCCTGGAAATCTCCCTAATTTTCGGCAGTTTTCGACAATTTAGAGGCAGCGAACGTCGCGTTTGTCTGTGCCACAAATTGTCGTAAACGAACCATGACGTAGGTGGAGAGCCCCCCGCTGAGAGACCGCGCGGAGGTGCGACGCCTCTAATTTGCATATGAATAGCAGCGAAACCAGAGAGTCAACGGCCAGACTTGAATTTACTCACTCACTATTGGCTGAAGCCACTACATTTAAAAAAGAAAAATCCCTCGTGATTGGTTGGCAGATCACTGCAAACCAATCATTATTGGTCCCCCTGGCTCATTATAAATGTAAACCCCAATAATAATAATAAATATATAATTTATGTTGTAATAATTTGTTTCATATTAATGTTATTGTGCTATGATGTATTCATACCATCAAGGAATATATGGGAAAATTATACGGACCGTGCCGTTTATTCAAACAAGGGGCTTCATTTATAAGCATACAGCTGTTCATTCAAGAGAAAGGGCTTCATTTATAAAACACAGCGGTTTACTTAAAGAAAGAGCTTTATTGTTAAACACACAACTATGTACAGTGCAGCAGTAATGTCTCGTAATGTAATGTAGAGTTCGGCGTGCTCCAGGCTGCGAGAGCGCGGTGGCCGCACAATCCATCCAGACACCCCGTCAACAAAGCCGTCTTCCTCGTCAAACATGAGTTCAATGGTCGCGGACTTCCAAACGTCCACCTCATCCTCATCCAGCACTCTCTCGCTTCCAGCAACTGTAATACAATCCATAAAGACAATAAGCAACCTGAAAAATACTCACATTGACAAAAAACGGATCTAATATAATAAATCTTACCCTTTTTCTTCTTGATCGACTCCGAGCTAAACTTCGCAGTTTCCGCCTGCTATGTAACGTTAAGTTCAGGTTGTTTGTATCTGAAGCTCCAGCGTGTCGATTCATAATACGTCTTACAGGCAGCTGGAAAACAATTACATGAGACTGGTATTAATAAAAACAGTCACGTTAAAATTAAACAAGGAATGAGAAACACATTAGAAGTTACTTACACACAATGTCGTCATGATCAGCGGTTAAATCTGGACTCGCGGAAATCGCTCCAAGCAGATAAGAGCTCACAGCTTCGTTATGAGGCGAGGATAGTCTGTGTAAACAAAATGTGCAGTTTTAAGCTCGGATCTATTAACGCATCCATTTCCTTATACAGCTGAATAAAAGCATATTCTTTAAATCGTAACGTTACATACCCATGCTCTGGTTCATAGCGACTGCAGTTTGCCTCAGAGTTATGAAGACGAAGACAGCCTCCTGAAAATGAGTCCAAAAAGTTCGTCGCGTCCATGCAGAGATTGAGTTGAAGACGGTGTCCTGTCATTGTTGATCACGAAAAAGGAAAGCAGCAAAAAACATAAAAAAAAGTTTAAAGCTCGTCTTCTACGCGTCATGGCCATGACCTCGACCTCGCACCTCATTGGACTAGGGCTATAATAAGGAACGCGCCCGGGGCCAAATCTCTTTATACGAAACGCGTGACTTATAATCGTTTCAACCTTCAACACGCCCTGTTTTCAGTGTTGCCAACTCTCGCGAGACAAATAAGCAACCGCAGCTTCAAAAACAAGCCCAAAACAAGCCCAATATTATTATATTATTTAATTAATTATTTTTTTTATCAATAAATGAGCAACATATGAAACTGAAACCTCTCAGAGTGTGAAAAGCAAAAACAGATGTGATTTTACAAAAATCATCAAATTGCAAATTGCATTGAATTTTTCTTCAATGAAGGGGAGAAGGAAGCAGGATATTTGAGGACGGATTATTACAGCACTTGTATCGTTGCACTGAATGCCTATTAGCTGTGAGAAGACAGTGTCAGTCAATGTATTGGACAAAACAGCGACCATAAATGTAAAGAAACGAAGTTGCTTATTATATTTTCCTAACAAGCAACCACATTTTTTAAATAAGCCCAAAAAACCGCAACCCGCGACTCGTGATTTCTTAACGCGACTTGCCAAAAAAAGAAGCCCAAAGTCGCGTGTTATACGCGGACTTGGCAACTATGCCTGTTTTCCGCTTCAACGCAGCAATTTTTTACGTGTGTCTTCTGTATGTGTAGACCCATGGTGTAGACACGCACATTCTGGTCGTGTAACAGGCATACACGCACAGTCGACGCACAGTTTTAACATGTTAAGAAGACACATTTGAACGTGTTTCTTAACGCGCACATTCTGTACATGTCGAAGTGTAATATTTTTTTTTAAAGCAGACTTACCTTTAGATGTAGCTTAGGCTACATACAGATTAATATAAGATATTAATTAATTGCTTAACTGACTACTGTGCTAGAGTAAAGTAGCCTAATGTTACAATGTATATTAAGTAAATGCTTAATATTATACAATTATTATAATTTATCTATATGGGTTATTGTTTGTTTTTTAAAGTTAGGCTATATATAATTTCTAAAAGTATAGGCTAATTTACACAGCACATATTTATAACTGAAAACACACACAACTTTATTCACTTTCACATAATAATGTTTTTGTAATTTGGTGTTTAGTTTGTTGTATAGTTTGTTTATACTGTTCTGTCTCTGTTTTGTTTCCAGGAACATCTGATGAGTGCTATAATAAAATGACTTCATTATATTTAAAATATGTTTTGATATTCATTTTATTTATATTATTAATATTTTATTTACCCATAAACGTGTCTTTAGGAAGCCATAAGTTATAGAGACAAGAATAACTTTTGCCATTTAAATGCCACATTCATTTACTGAGGACCCATACAGCCAATGATCATGTGTGAAAACACATACATAAATTGATCACTTAGAAATCAAAACTAAGGTTTGAGAAAGAAAGAATATGCATACAACAAAATATATTGTTTCATAGCAGCTTCAGTAACAAGTTCAAAACAAATTCTGCTGTAAACCGGCTCTAACAAGCCAATATAGTGTCAATATTCAGCTCAAGTGACTTCAGTGTTGATTCAGTTCAGTTGATTTCAGTTCAACTGTAAATTCCTCAGTTGTGCATTGTGTGTAGTTAGATATATGCAAAAACAACATTTTTGGAAATAGTTAAAATAGTTTTGCACAAAGTGTTGCTTTTGCAAGAGATGTCTGATGTTTTGTGTGTAGAGTTACAAGAAATGGAGCCATATTTTCAGAAATTGTGTGTAAGCAATTAGATAAAACTGTAAATGAATCCAGTTTATTTTAGTTCAGGACTCATAGTCCAGGTGTTAGTAATCTGTGCTTAATCTTTGTTCCAGGCAACAATTTTTTAACTCACGATTAACTAGATTAAGGCCTACTCTTGGCATAATTTAAACCCTGTCCAGGAAACCACCTCTTGAAAATCTGCATTGATAATTCATAAAATGTGGTGTGAGCTCAATTTAAATGACAATTACAGAAAAACACAATCTGACTTAACTATAAACAAACAAACTTGTACTTTTCACATTTATGATTAATAGCCATTTAAAAAATCATTCACAGTGCAGGGTGGACAAATTAATGTTGGTATGTAAACTGTATGCTTTACTTGATTTATTTGTGTGCTTTGGTTCATTGTCTTGTTGCATCACATAACCTCTCTAAAGGTTGAAGACATGAACTGCTGTCCTGTATTTTTTTATTTTTTTTACATAACATTGGTTATTGCTAATGACATACAGAGTAATTAATCTACACTGTGAGCCCGGACAAGTTGAATCTACTTAAAAAATTGGAGCAAACTGGTTGCCCTAAAAATTTAGTAATGTGAACTAAAACGAGTACATTTAACTTAAATTTAAGTTAACATTTTAACTTAAACTTTAAACTTGTTTTAGTCAAAAAAATTCAGAACCTAGATAAAACTCCCCCTGCTGCTACTCTGATTTGCATTTGTGTAGCTCACAGCATCTTCATTTACATGATAAAGCCTCCCCTAGAATTAAGGGGAGGGGGGGTCATGGGGGGACAACTGCCAAGCAAGGCCCACGTCAATTTCAGACAATTTACGGCAGTTTTCGGTGTTGCCTGCAAATTGCCGTGCACAGTCGTAAACCTGAAGTTTCACGGCAATCTACAGTGTCACATACTGACGAAAATCCCACTTTTCATGCAGTGTTTTTGTGAGAGGAAGCCTCGCAGTCGATGCCGAAGCGCCCAGGGAAACACACACCAGCCGTCTAGCAGACCACTGCACAGATCAGCAGACAGGAAATATGCGATCACTGGAACGCGCCGTCACACCAACACTGACTGGAAAGCCGCTCGTCTCGAAGAGGCTGACAGAGTCTCAGAAGGCTTGTGAGGAGTGAAGGGATTATATTGGGACCCCCATTCGTTAGTCACTAACGTTACGTCGTAGTGACTGGACGAAAGGGAACGTCTCGGTTACGGATGTAACCCTCGTTCCCCGAGAAGGGAACGGAGACGTAACGTCCCGTTGCCACATCAGCTGTGCTACCTGGAACGCAGGAGTTCAGTCTTGTCTCCTCAGCAGGTAACATAATGCGATATTGTCACACTCCTTTTATACTCACGCGGTGAGGCGGAGTTACGTATGCAAATTCCGCATGCCCCGTGGCATTGGCACGCCATTGGGCGTTTTCTAAATGCTCGAAGAAACCCCCACTCGTTAGTCACTAACGTTACGTCGTAGTGACTGAACGAAAGGGAACTCAAGAACTCAAGAACTGCAAGACTGAAAATGAGAGACTGCAAGACGTCATCGAGTCATCACAGCCACATTTGCTTTGTTTTAAAAGTCAAGTCACAGGCATGTGATCAGCTAAAAACAAAAAAGAAGGAAGAGCTGACCACGCCTCCAACAATTATTTGAATAATTATACAATAAAACATTAGCCTGGCTCTGCCTTCCTACGTACTTCTGCTCAATTTTCATTTTCCTTCAGTACTCCGTCTGGTATTGCGGTATATTCTTAGGTTTTCTCTGAACAAATTTTTACCAGTCCAATCAGCGAACAGAGGGAGTGGCTGAGAACGATGACGTTGATGTTGTGCGCTAGTTTGAGTGGTAGTTCAGTAATGGCGGCGGAGAAAGATGTGAGCGAAACCATTCATTTCGTTGTGGCACCGCTGCAGAATATCCAGAAGTTGAAACCTCCTCCCCACAGGGTTCAGGTCAAGTTTGATTTTCCAGCTCGCTCCGTTAGTGTAACTATCACCAAGGTGGAATGAATAAATGTATGCAAACAATAAACATATACGCATATAGGGAAAATAACAGACAATAATTTGAGTGAAATACGGTGCCAGACATCCTAAAAAACCCCCCAAAATGATTGCTTATCAATAACTATGTGGTTTTAAATGAATCAAGTGTTTCTGTTAAAGTTAAACAAATGGTATTAATAATTCTCACACCGATCTGAATGAAACACACTGGAATACAACACAGCTGGTTGGCGTGTCGCATATTGTGTAGTCGTTCAAGTTTAAAAATGGACGAGTATAAAACCAGTAACCAGCTCGCACTGTAAGACCGCATGAATTCACTCCAAGGATCGGTAGCGAACCGCGGTGAAGGCCGCACGTGTTCAGTGTTTCAGCTGGAAGAATGGATTTGATTATAATATTCTTTATCTGACTCCATTTATCATAGTTGTCGCATTTAGAAGAGAATGCCAACTGGTTGTTTGATCATTTATATTTGATAGTTAATCATACATTTAATCGTTCCGTTTGAACCCGTTGTTGCAATTATACCGTTCCACATTGTAATTAATAATTACAGTTCAATTCAGAAAGGATCAAAAATTTAACAATTTATTAACAATCAAGTAAATGTAAAATGTCAATTACATAATAGGCAGAAATCTCTTTTAAAAGGAAACACAAATTCTAGTTATGGTTACACTTAAAATAGTTTCAAATAGATGTAAACATAAACCCTTAATTCTACTCAGTAGGCCTCTGCCCAAAATGTTACCTGTGAGATAGAGAGAGAGAGAGAGAGAGAGAGAGAGAGAGAGAGAGAGAGAGAGAAGAACGAGAGAGCTAAAGAGCAGCTCTCTCTAGAGAAAGCAGAGAATCAAAAGAGAGCGAGCTACAGTTGAAATCCTCTTTTATCCTCTTCCCTGATGTCACCAAATTAAAATCTGACTCAACCATAAAAACTGACCAATCAGACCAAACCGTAAGACATTTGAAAATAACCAATCAGACGAAACTTCCCCCATTGTATCAAAGTTGTGAAAACCATTTGGCAATTCTTATGTCCTTCTAACTCCAACTGGCCCTAACTCTGATGGCGTTAAGGGGGGAGGGGGTTGAGTCAATTTCAAATATCTTGATCACGATGATGGCTGCTAACAGTAAAGCAGATGATTTTGTTCTATTTCAAATATCTTTGATTATTTTCCACCTTACAGCACCAACCAGCAAACGTCAATAGCGGACGAGAAACTCCACGTAATTTAAAAATACTACTGTTATTGTGTCACAAATTGTAGTTTTGAGACTTTTTCAGGCGAGAATATACTTGTTTAAAGATTAAATCTGTGGTTTATTTATAAAGAGAGTGCCTATTTGACAATTTTATCTGACGTTTTCGGAGTTGTGAGATCCAGGAGATCAGCGGGTGTTCAGCGCTCGCTAACCCCGGCGAGAGCAGCCTTTCCTCGGCCAGGTCTTCTGCCGTCTGATGTCTCTGAGATATGATTCGTCTTGTGTGGATCTAACGGCCGATCTTTGGTACCCGAGCAGCGTTCTTGATAAACGGCTAGGCTCTTATAAAATACCGATTTTACCGACACGGCACATTAAAAACACGACATTGAGTGATTTACTCCCGTCAAGCCAGTCACGACGAAAATAGTCTGCACACTTATTATGATACCTACGATAATCTGCATGAAGCGCAAAAAGACAGGCTTTGATGTGTTTTCCATTCAGTAAGTAAAAAATTAAGAAGTTCTTAAGAAAATATTTGAGAACTTCTTTAAGAATTTTTCAAGAATTGCACTTAGGAACATTTTTACGAACTTCTTAGAATTTATCTTAAGAATTTTCTTAACTTCTTACTTAAGAAGATTTTCGTGAATCCGGCCCCTGGTCCTTAGCAAATGAATGAGCAGTGGAAAGGCGGCTTAACATTCATGGTTGTCTTAATTTCTTTGTTTTCAAATGTTGCACCATTGAGCTTTAATTTTGGAAGAAAAGCGCAGGGTGACCTTGGCTAAGTCCAAAAACGTAGGCACACTTGTTGCCTCGCTGCCTTATCAGGCTTTGCTCCCACACAGCACTTGCAGAGGAGCATTTACTGCAAAGTTGAAAGAATCCAATAATTTTGAACTAAATTGCATAGTTTAATATTCTGTACATACACTTAGTGTATAATAAAATACAGAATTTGCATTTGCAGCTGTACTAGTGGTTGTGTGCTGATTGAAAACAAATTCATAAAACATGCTTGTGCACGATCTTGTTTGGCCTAGAGCTTCAGTTGAGCTTGTGCCGGCCCTTTAGACAGGACACCAAAAACCAAACGATGGTAAGGTTTTGTATTTCTTTTGTATTTCACCTTCCCACACATACAGACTGAAGCTCAGCATAGAGTGATTGATCAGTAATGTAATCCAAAGCATTGTATGTCACAGTGTGTCACACTGAACCCTGTCCTCCTCTCTGGTCCATAGCCTCTATAAAACCCCAGAACTGCCTTTTACAATCTCGCTGTGATTCACACTCACTGATTCCATAAATCTCCCAGCATTCAGCGCTGCAGAAGGGTGGGGGTCAGGGTTCATGAGGCGATATGTGGCTGAGGTTGGAGGAGTTTCGCGGTCTCTGTGGCGACGTGAGGCGGTCGAACAGAAAGCAGGGTTGCTCAGGCGTGGTTATCGCTTGCTCCAGAGGGTCCGGACTGTACTTTTAACGCCCGGCCGTTTAATGAAGACCACAGGCACGCATTGACCGTGACTACCCCGAACCGAGCAAAAAGCCCCTGCAGTATAGAAATTGGCCATGTTTCAAAAGTTTATAAAAACAGTTGGACCTAATGGGTCAATTGCTGTGAACACCGAGTGGAGTATTATTGCCAGGCCACTGAATGCATTAATGACTCTCTGATCTGCAGCTGTGTGTGAAGGGTGATAATGGGGCTTTGCAATTGACCCAAACTTTCTCCATTAGATGTCTGACACGATACAATAAAAAACGTTAAAGAATTCCTTAATGCTTCTGGACAATATACCACATGAAACAACCACTTAGTGCTCAAATAATGCAATATGCAAAGAAATGAGCATTAGATCATCTGAAATAATAACAGAAATCTAAGCATTCAGGGGATATTTTTCACTTAAAGGGATAGTCCACCCAAAAAATAAATTGTCATAATTTGTGATTTCAATCCTGTTCTTCTGTGGAACCTATAGAAGATGTTGCAAACCAAACATTTTTGGTTCCCATTGAGTTTCAGTGTACTTTTTTTGTCCGCACAATGGAAGTCAATGGGAACCAAAACTGTTTGGCTACCCAAACCACCATCGCAAGCACGACTTGAGCAGGATGTGGTAGATGCTGTTTGCATTGCAGCCAATGAAGACCATAAATGGGCATTATGAAAATTTGTTACAGACCTACATAAAGGTGCATAACTGTTTTTTGGTTAAAAATTATTCTAAATCATTTTTTGAGTAAGTACATAACCAGCCAGTGTCCAAAAGCCAGATTCGCAACGGTAAACTTGTAATAATGTGTTATAATTTGAGTGGTACTAGTAGGTTTCAGCGGGAAATACGAGCTTCCGTCCGTTTGTCTTTGTGTCATTTACGTCACGTCTGTACACATAAACAAGGAGTCCGGCTAGTGTGAGGATGCTGCAGGTGGTGGATCATTTACAGCCTTTGCTCACAGCCGCTGGAATAATTAAACTTATCATTTAGATGGCGGATTGTAATCCAGAAAGGTCCAAACGACAATCATCAGTGACAACTGGAGATTCCCCCATAGTCAAAAGCAAAAGAATAGACTGTACAGAAATTAAAATCTACAGGTATCGCTAATACTTACACACTAATACACATAGTCACACAAAGGCTGATGTCCTTAACATTAACAATGTGAGAACAAAGTATAACAATAATAATAATTTGCACGGTTTGATGTGATATAAGCTAAGCGATCGTTAGATTTAATCACTGTTGCTAGTGCGATTTATTTCTGCTCAGTTGGTTAGAACAAAAGTTACTTAGATGACATTTTTCGGTGAAACTTCTTATTTTGGTCATAGAATCTGTGATTCTGAAGTATAGTATCCACACCGGTGCAGTGAATGAATAACAGACACACACACACACTCCTCAAAACATTAGATTCATCCGTACTGAGGGGCCGTGCTGATGCACAACCCACATAAAGATGATAATTTCACAAATAACTGCAATTGCAGGTTTCAAACAGAGATGGCGACAAAGAGGCAAAACTTACAGACTGCAGCTTTAATGCTTCGTTCACACCAAACGCGAATAGAGTGCCTGGAGCGAGTGATTTCAATGTTAAGTCAATGTAAAGACGCGTTGACGTGCGTCTGGAGGTCGTGCAGTGCGATAGACGCAATTTCGCTTCATACTCGTGTCCAGTTCGCGCGAAAGACGCGAGGGATTTTATTTGGTGCCTTTTGTGTATTCGCGCATTTGAAGCGAATTCCCGTCTGATGCCCGAGTTAAAAAATCAGAACTTTGGCGTCTATTCACGCCACGTTAACCAATCAGGAGCCTGCTTGCTGCTGTCACGTGATGAAGTGACATGATGAGAAACCCAGCATAATTTAAAAATACTACTGTTATTGTGTCACAAATTTTAGTTTTAAGAATTTTTGGATGCCTCTGTAGTGGTTAAACATGAGATAGAAGTCTTGTGTAGATCCATGGGCGTCGGGAGCAAAAAACAAACAAAAAAATGTGGTAGATGCCATTTACATTAGGTACAAATATACCGCCTTGTTTGCTAAACGTCTGGTTGAGCAAGACAAAATCATGGAAATCACTGTATCTTTGAGAGCGGCAATAGGGTAGGGGTAAGATGCATGGCATCAAGTTTTGACGCAAATCGAACCTCGGTTCCAATCCGCCTTTTGCCGTCACATATTTCCCATCACATATCAGATCGGAAAGGCATTTATTTTCAATAAAAATGAAGAAGATATTAGAAAAGTGGAAATAAAGCGTCTGACATGTGTTTAATAACAAGTGTTTATTGGTTAGGGGTAGGCAAACAGACATGCTGAATTAAAGACGATAAAAGTGAGTGGGTACAATATCATTGATCGTAAAAAGTGGGTGGATCTAACGGGCGATCTTTGGTGTCATGAATCTATAATTTGTTGTCTGCCAAATCGATTTGACTGAAGCCAAAGAGAAGTTTCATAACTTTATTTTTTAGGATATTTAAATATACATGCAGTGAAGATAATGTAGTGCGTTGCCTGGACCACATTTGTGTGGCTATTAATATTTAATATATGTTTTAAATGAAAATAAAAAGAAGCAGAGTGGTGTTTCATGACATATTTCTTTTTGAGCACCTTGAACGGCGACTTGAACGTCTATTTCGCTTCAAACGCTCGATTTATACGCGCGTCCACAGCGAATGGATTCAAAATATTCAAGCGTCCAACTAGACGCGATTTCGACGCTCTATTTGCTTTTGGTGTGAACGCAGCATAAAAACTCCATTCCGGCAGTTTAGAATCGCTTCTTTCATTTGGGAGACAACATTTATCCATTTATGGTGCACTTTGATCTTTGAAAGTTCACAAACATCTATATGATGCACTACATGAAAGGTAAACATAATAGGGGCTGAATGATATGTTGAAACACAATCTCATGACAATTCATACCTATTTTACAATTTATATCTTACTAATTATTATACAAAATCGTCACCACGTAAAAGCGAGATCAGGAAATATGTTATTAAAATGTTAGATGTTGCTTCCTTCTTGTAGTTCCCCAAACTTTGTTAGACCAAGATAACGTCAACAGTAGCTACAACTTTGTTGGAAATGGTCAATGATATTTACAGCTTTTTTTCTGACAGAAAACTCATTTTACCTGGCATGCAGGGAATTCACTTGCATATCACATTTCATGTGTATCTTTCAATCACATGCCACCCTGTTTGAGTTTCCCGCTTACACATCTTACCCCACTCACCCCCTACACAATAACCACAAGTTGTTATCTGTTCCTTGATGTGTTTCTCTTCTGGGACTTATCGAAGCGGCTGGACTGAGTAAGATCTCACCATCACCTCAGCGAGAGGAAAGCACAGATGTCCCGCGGCAGACAGAGCAGACCCGTGCTGTCCCACGGGCACGAGTATCAGTTTATATGGAGACGTTAAAGCACTTGAGCTCTGACTATGAGCTCATCAACACTAATGCCTGCGCCGCGTCTGCCAGCGCGCAGTGTGAGACCAGCACACAAGCCTTCGCCGTGCAACGAGGACCAGAAAGACAAGGAAAGCCAAGGGGAAAAAGAGGGAGAAGAAGAAACAACAATGTTTGTTTGAACAATGGCTGCCCAGACTGTTCATCATAGGTCTTAGCTCACGGTGAGATATATATCCCTGGCAAGCAATTCCCCCAAATGCCGAGGACTTACAAGCACATAAAACAAAGCGTGGTGCCGCGGCGGAGGGGGATATCGCTATGATTTCCTTCAGAGGGGAGTGAGGGCTTTTGTTGGAATAGCTCTGTCCTTGTTTTAATTATTTCCTTAAGAAAACACAGAAAGCTAGATGGAGAGCGGCGTTCCCGGGATGAGAGAGGAAGCCGAGTGTTTGGTGAGGGGCTTTAAGCCGCGTGCTCCCGGTGAGGCCATGTCTCTGTGACTTCCTACTGCTCCATTCCGACGGGGTTCGGAAGTGCGGGGGTGAGGAGGAGATAAGGGAACGTGGCTTGCACACACTCAATACTCACTTTCCCCCAACATTCCTCAGCTTCCCTTGCAAAACTGCCAGATTGTCCCAGAAAAGAGCCTCTGCGTGTTTGCGTCAAGCGGGACATAATAGCCGTTTGATAGCGGCAATCATTCTTAACCCTACACTCTAAAAAATGCTTTATTTTTATAACCCAAAGACTGGGTTCAGCCTGCTGGGTCATTTTATTGGGTTATTTTAAATTTTTTTACCCAGTGCTGGGTAGTTTTTCTGTAACTCAGCCGCTGGGTCATCACATACCTACCCAGTGTCGGGTCAACGTAACCCAATGTTGGTTAGTCTATGCCAACCCGGTTAAAACTGGAAACATATGTCATTTTGTGTTCTGTTCTGAGAGAAAACTTCCTGATGCTGCGTTCACACCAAACGCGGATAGAGCGCCTGGAGCGAGTGATTTCAATGTTAAGTCAATGTAAAGACCCGTTGACGCACGTCCGGAGGTCCTGCGGCGCGATAGACGTGTTTCGCGCTGCGCGATGGACGCGATTCCGCCTCGTTTTTACGAATGACGCAAATCGACCGTCTTGCGCAAGGGATTTTATTTGGTGCTTTTTGTGCATTCGCACGTTAGAAGCGAATTATCGTCTGTCGCCCGAGTTGAAAAATCTGAAATTTGGTTTCTGTTGCGCCCCGTTAACCAAACAGCCTGCTCGCTGTTGTCACGTGGTAAAGTGACGTGATGAGAAACCATGCATAATTTAAAAATATTACCATTGTGTCAAAATGTAGTTTTAAGACTTTTTCAGGTGAGAATGTAGTTGTTTAAAGCTCAAATCTGTGGTTTATTTATAAAGAGAGCGCCTATTTAATAAAAAAATCCAGTGGATCAGCGGCGCTCAGCGCTCATTAACCCCGGCGAGAGCAGCCTTTCCTCGGCTAGTCCTTATGGCGTCTGCCGCTGGCACGGATGTCTCTGTAGTGGTTAAACATGAGATAGAATTCGTCTTGTGTAGATCTAACGGGCGATCTTTGGTGTCATGTATCTATAATTTGTTGTCTGCCAAATTGTTTTGACTTAGGGCAAAGAGAAGTTTCATAACTGTATTTTTTAAGGATATTTAAATATACATGCAGTGAAGATAATGTAGGAGTTGCCTGGACCACATTTGTGTGGCTATTAATGTTTAATATATTTTTTTAAATGAAAATGAAAAGAGGCAGAGTGGTGTTTTATGGTATATTTCTCCTGGAGCGACTTGAACGAGCGTCTATTTCGCTTCAAACGCTCGATTTATACGCGTGTCCAATTCGCTGTGGACGAATGGATTCAAAATGTTCAAGCGTCCAACTAGACGCGGTAGATGCGATTTTGATGCTCTATTTGCGTTTGGTGTGAATTCCTGAATGAAATTAAAGTTTGCATTACATTGTATTCCTACATGTAAGTCACAGCTAACGTCTGCTGGGAACGCTAGCCGAACGCTGTCCTGCTCCGCTGTTGATCTAGTGCACTAGCGGCGCGGCTGTGGTCGGGCTATACGTTTGACGGGTTGAAACTTAAATGTCTGACAGACGAGACGGCACAAGGTAAAGCTGTTTTTATGTGACTTTTCAAAAATGAATATATAAGATTGTTATTTAATGAACTGGAACAGCTTCTGATAGCAGTTTTCTTCCCACAGATTCCCATTGGCTGCTGTTGCTGCTCCTGTCACGGCCTAAAACATTTACTAAATTGTCATTGAATAAAAAATATTGTAAATGATAACAGAGATTTTGTATTATTTAAAATGAAAAACCTTCAAAATCAAATTGACTGACCCAGCGCTTTCAAAAAACAACCCAGAAAATGGGTTAATGTATAAAACCCAACAAGCTGGGTAAAAATAACCCAGCATGTGTACTGTCGCTGGGTTGCCAAATAACCCATAAATGGTTGTTTCTAAGGCCTCCAAATGATTAACATGATCAAAACTTTGCTGGAAAAAAACTGTTGCACACAATCTACTACATGCCTTCTGTCGTCTGACTGATAGTTTAGACTTTGTTTTTTTTAAGTAAAGGTCTTATAGTTGGTTATAGTAAAACGTGGTTCACGTGTGTTTTTGCTGTAAACTTAAGAAAATAACTTTCATAGTGTTAGTAATATTTAAAGATGAACACTTACTGGACAGAAGCAACTCAGGTTTACTTGATGATCAATACATTATTATTTAGAAAAATCATGTTCAAATGTGAGTCTCAAATATGATCATCAGGCTTTTGAGGAAGGTTTATTTGTTCATCTCTCAATCAATGTTGGATTGTATATGTTTTAAAAATAGAGCGCTTTGATAATAAAACTAAAATTTTAAATCTTACTAAGACATCATTGGGAGACCGATATTTATATGCATTTTATGGATGTAGTCTGTTGTATTGTTATAGAAATCTAATACTACTAATAATACTACTAATACTACTAATAAACACATTTTAGCTCAGGTTTGGGCCTCTGAATACAATTTTGATGCTTTTTTCCTTCCCCCTTTTCCCCTCAGATTTTTCCCTGACTATTCATATGTCAGGCTTTACAGGGTTTAATGATAATCATTTATTTACCCAGCCGTTCAAGCAAATGTATCAATTTTGCCATTCCCCATTGGTCCTCATTTTCTTCTTCCTTCCAAAGGCCTCGCTACTAGAATTTGCCCAGGCGCCTGCGCAATCCACTGGGGTAAAATTAGGTGAGAGGACTGGCTTTGCTTTCACAAGGTTTTTACGGGATTAGAAGACGTTTAAGTTATTGGACAACTAATATGCATGATTAAAGCTGTTGATGGTTGCACAAAATGGAGAACAATTTTATTGGCCTCCCTCGAGAATGTGTCCATAAAGCCATTTCAGTGGAGGTGGAGATTATAACGCTTTATTTAACACTTGATCTCTGGATAGTGGAGCCTGAACTGCCAGTGAACCTCAGACAGAATTAGCAGAGTATGTGAGAGTCGGCCTAACCGCATGCTAATGCGCAACACTTTGTCTGGGGTCCACGTCAGGTTTTATTTTTTCACTCCATTTTTAACACCAGGAGGGAGGGAGAGAAAAGAAGAATATATATTAGAGGGATATATATTATTTCTTCATACATACATACATAAACAAACAACTGAATGAAAAAATAAATAAATATGGTCAGTATGTTCATCAGTGTTGGGGATTTTTCCAAGTTGTCTTCGCTGCAGCCAATGACGCACTGGATTAAACTCATGTACAGTCAAAACAACATTTATTCAGACATTGTCTCACATTATCACAGTTTATTCGCTATAGTTTAGAAAATGGTAATAAAATATGACAAGAACTCAGAGTGTCAGAACAACTTCATCTTGATAATGTCAGATAACTTTAATAGAAAGGGATGTAATGGATTACAATCAGCTGTTAAATTTAAGTACACACTTAGATAATACCAATTTAGCTCAACCAATGACCAACAATGCTTCATTTTGTTCGGTCTGTGGTGTCAAAGGTCGCATGAGCAATTAAAGAAAAAAACCCTTCTGCAAAACATGCTCAGGTCAAAGTGTCTGAATCATTTTGCTCCCAAATTTGTATCAGTTTTACTGGTAGTCACTGTATGAAGACTGGGTATAATATGTCACAGTTTACTTTATTTTGCTCTCCTCACATCATAAATGAACTATAGTGTCCTGCACATACTAGTAAAACATTATATCTGGTGTCTGAATCATTTTTGGTTTGGCTAAATATTGCAAAAAAGTCTGGCAGTGCGCGTTCAGGAAGCACATACTCTTCAAATGACGAAATTTGCGTCACGCGCAGGGTACGCTGACCCTCACTTATGCGTAAAAAATTAAGTATACATTGGCCTTCACATTGCATTATGGGTATTCTCGGTACATCGGTTGTACACTCATTATTGCGGTGCATTGTGGGATTGAATGAGTGCACTCGATAGTCTCCTCTATGGTTTCGGACACCACTACAAGTGGCTGTCCCCTCAAATAGTGTCCTATTTAAGGGTATAGCGGGCGATTTTGGACACAGCCCTTGTCTTTCTATAGAGAAAATAGTACTAGTATGCTACAGTAGTGCTTGGTTCCAAATTATGAGGTCGTAATGAATGAGTCACTGGGCCCTATTTTAACAATCTGAAGTTCATGGCGCAGGTGCCCTTAGCAAGTCCGAATCCACTTTTGCTTGTTTAAACAGTCGGCGTGCCCAGCGCATGGTCCAAAAGGGTCGTCCCTAGTCTCTTAGGACCCTTTCACACCTACCTTGTTTGGTCCTGATTTTCAGACTTCTCAGTTTGGTCCGGATCAAAATTACAGATGTGAAACCTCCCTCGTACCACGGTCCGGACCGAAATTTAGTCCGACGAAAAGAGGCAGTCTCGGTCCGGATCAAACTGAACAAAGGTTCGGTTCGTTTCTAGTGTGAAAGCATTTTCTGTATGATTCGTACTTTCAGACCATTTGCAGGAAGTTCTGTTTATGTTTAAATATTTGTATGTTATTTGTAAATTTCATCTAGGCTACATTGATTATGAAAAGTAAAAAGATGCGCAATATGTCAGAAGACAGAAGGTCAGAAATTATTTTGAAAGAAATTTCGTATGATTTGGCTTAGAAAGCCTTTCTTTAATGTGAATTTAGTTTTGTTTAAATTGTATCTTAATTTTAATCAACGTTTAATCAGATAATTGCCTGGATTTAATAAATAAGAAGCAAATAGTCTATAGCAGACAATAATCATGGGCGCGATCACATGCTTTGCACATGAACTTGAGTGTGTCTCAAATAAACCGAAACTCAGCAGCTACTTGTCTCACAAACATGAGAAATATGTGTGTATAAAGCTTGAAATGTCCACTTTTAAACGTGACGAAAAGAAAATAGTCAAGCAATGCGCACTGTTCAATAGTGGCGGTGATATGCGTCCGTTCATTCACTCTTGTCAAAGACGCTGACGTCAGACGCACGTCCGTTTACAAACCAATAAATGTCCAGATGCCGCCCACATAGATGATGACGAGTGGACGTAAATGTGTCATGTAAAGTTCTTTAGTCCGCTCGCATAATTGCAATGTGAAACCAAACCAAAACTAACCGTAAGTATCAAATGTATCAAAACATGAACTTCGGTTCGGACCTTGGTGCGGACTTTCAGGTGTGAAAACGCCTTTAATGACTCATGGGTGTGTTTTGGGTGTAACGTGCAATAAACCAATCAGAGTCTCATCTCACATTCCATTGGGTGGCAGTGGCTCAGTGGTTCATGTAGGTTGTCTACAAACTGGAAGGTTGGTGGCTGATCCCCGGTTCCACATGACCAAGTGTCGAGGTGTCCATGAGCAAGACACCTAACCCCAGCTGCTCCCGACGAGCTGGATGGCGCCTTGCATGGTTGACACTGCCGTTGGCGTGTGAATGGGTGGATGTGAGGCAATGTGTAAAGCGCTTTGGATGGCCATTGGTCTGTTAAAAGCGCTATATAAATGCAGTCCATTTACCATTTAAAAGCCAGTTGTGTTTACATGTGAGCGGAAAGACTGAATGCTTCTCCAGAGAGGAATCCTTTTACTTTTAATATTTAAAAATGTGTGTGTGCTGCTGCGCATCCCTGTGTGCACACACGTTGTGCACCCGCCTAGGCACATATTACTAACATGTCCTATATATATAACACAAAAAATACTGTGCTATTGACTTTAGAGCAGGTTTGTGTTGGTCAATAGCGCAGTCGTTTTCAGTTCCTCAAAATAGCTCCAAGTGTTCAGACCAGACGCCCATGGGTGAACAGATGCGCCAGTGCATTTGATATTTAAAGGTCCCATGGCATGAAATTTTCATTTTATGAGGTTTTTCAACATTAATATGAGTTCCCCTAGCCTGAATATTGTCCCCAAGTGGATAGAAATGTTGATCGGTGTAAACCGAGTTCTGGCTGTCTTTCTCTGCCTTTGAGAAAATGACAGGCCAGACGAGCCAATCCTGAAGTCTCCTGTTATGACGTCCAAACAGGAAGGGGTTACCTCCCTTTCCTTCGCCCAGAGAATCTGGCACGCCCATGCAAACGCTCAAGAGATCATGGCTTGTGAACGAGTGAATGCTGGCAGTTTCTCAGTGTTTGGATGTACAAATGAAAACAGAAGTCTTTTTTCAGTTCCTTCTGATCTGTGATCAGTGATTTCTGATGTGTCGCTAATTATTTATTATTCGTGCACACACTGCCGCTTCTCTCTCTCCCGACAGAACGGTGTTTTCGTGTTTTCTATCTTGTGAGTCAGTGTTTTGTACGTCCTCGTCGCGTCTATCTGTTCTACAGTCGTGTGCATACAGTCGTTTCTGCTCAACATCAGCAGTCACATCTTTAGAGATAAACCTCACGCACGGCGAAGCTCGGCCTTCAACATCCCCGACCCCCAGTACTGCATCTGGCCCACAGCGGAGGCACCAAACGCGGCACAAGATTAAGCAGTGTGAGGGTAAGCGTGAGGGTATCCGGCTAGGCTAGCCAGCTATCCCCACAATAAACTGGATTACATTCGATTACTGCTGTTGTGTCTTTGTTTGCGCTGTGTACTCAATGCGCGTCACTGACGCTTTTCATATGATTGGAACATATGTAAAAATAATGCTATAATCAACACTTACTAACTCGTTCATCTCGACAGCTGAAATGGTACATTGCATGTGTTACAAAGTTGGTAGAATAATGATGAAGACGGACTCGGCATGACTGGGACTCGTGTTTATTCAGAACTCTCAGATACAAACACAATAAACTCGCGCTGACAGACAGCTCTCACAAATCAGTAGATACTATAAATAACTTTGTTAGCAATCGCTGAGCTCCGTCTCTGGTACATTAGTGATGTCCGGTTCGCAAACTAATCATTCTTTTGAAACGGTTCTTTTTAGTGAACCGAATCATTTCACCAAATCGGACTGAATCGCTCTAAAGGGTTCGCGTCTCGAGTCAGCGCTGATCCATAATTTACTAAAGTTACTAACTTTCTGACATGAGTGACAGCCCCTCCGACTAGAAATAAACTAATAACCTGAAGTATATTCTAGTAACTACAACAGTTCACTCAACTGAGACATGCTGAGAACTGATGAGAAGTGAACTCAGGTCCATCCGTCTCTCTGGCAGCAGCTCGTGCCTCGTAGACCTCGTTAAACCACGCCCCCTCCGCTCATTTCAAATGCAAAGATGTCAGCCAATCACAACAGTGGGCGTATTCTCTGAAGTCTCACAGCAGACACGCCTCTTGGAAACAGGGCATTCAGCCACAGGGCAAACATCAGTATTTAAAAAATGGCTTTTATTTCTAAATTATGACATTTTATGATGTAAAAATCATACTAACAATATAAGTACACCTCAGGAAACATTATAAAATAATAGAAAAATGCCATGCCATGGGACCTTTAAACAATGAGGAGCTGGACGTGAAAATGATAACTGTGTCTGGCTGAAATTATCAAAAAAACACTGGCTGTATGATAGGGCACATTGAATCATTTAATAAACTGATTTGTTCAAAAACATTGAATTATTCAGGAATGCAACACCACTGTGTATTGCACTGTATTTCTTTGGTGGAGCAATCAAGACAAGTGAACTGGCTATTTTGTATCTAAAATGTAAGTTACTCTATATTAACTTATTATTTGTCTAAAGGTGATGAAACACAGGGCAACTTTTTGAGCAATGTTGCAGTGAACGGGCAGCCAGGTGAGACACAGGGCCCATGACCGTTCTAAAGTGTCCAGATAGACATTTGTTGCCCATTCTCAATGGGAAAGGGCCCAAAATAGTTGCCTCGTGTATCATCACCTTAACCAATGTCATACACACCGTGCTGTGCCTTTTTTTGTTTGTTTTCTGTGACACATAAATGTCATCGCTACCTGTTCTAAACTTAAACGCAGGTTTTCATTGTTTACTGTGTACAATTTCTTCTCGCTCCCCAGTTATTATATAAGAGGTGAAGTTGCCAAGACATGCAGACCATTGAGACAGCACTCAACTATAATGAGTCAATTTAATCCACTCGCGCTTGATAACACTTGATTGACTTTGACGTTTCACATCCCAGGCCTGCGCGCGTCAACAGGTGGTTTACATTTTCAGCCAAATGTAAAAATAGACTGCGTAAATATTTCACAATTCCTTTTTAATAGACTGAGGAAAGGATCCGTTTTATTTGTGCAGAGTTCATGCTAATATTGACTCGGCGCTTTTAGAGAAATATGTTTAGGAACCTCAAAAGACATTGGGAAAACAGCACGGCGTGTTTGTTGGCCTAAACGCTGGATTCGAAGCTATCGCCTTTCGAAGAATTTCAGGATTAGCACGTGACGGGCGCCTTTATCAATCCGAGCGGTGTTGTAATTCAAAGCATACGTTTGCGTTTTGTAAGCAGAACATGCGGTTGTTACTGGAAATAGCTTGTGCAGTGGTCGTGAAAATCCATCAAAGGCCGCGGCGAGCTGCACATGATCAGTTGGACACTTAGCAGAGCAGCTCTGTTTATTTCCCTTCAAGTCTTGGTCTATCACACTGCAACTGGGATTGAAAGGAACCTCAGAACCGAATCTAAACCGCAGCCAACGGTAACATCCAGCCTTCACAGTGGTGGCGTCTCCCTCCATGGCTTGTTTTTGGCAGACTGAATCCAGAACTCTGTAGATCCTGACACGGCCCGTGCCAATACTTCTACAGTACAATATGCCACAGATCGGCGATTATATCATGTTCGGCAACCCACTCGCATCTAATGAATGCAGCATGGCACACTATGCTTGAAAATGCTCCCGCGTTCAGCGTCTTCTGAAGCAGGCCCATCTTTGTGTTGGCTGGCACTGCCGTTCAAATAAACACAGCGAGCCGATGATAATTGCATTGTTGGGAGCTGGCCTTTCCAGAGCTTAGAGGACATGGCCAATTAATCAAGTTCTCTTTGTGCAAGTCTTTATGGGTAATGACCAGAGCGTTAACATTCACACATGTGGGAACCATTTTGCCACCCCTGCAGCCCCCCCCCCCCTCTCTTCATCAAAACGGGGGTAAATATCATTTTTAAAAATGAGGCTACCTCTGGTTGCTACGCCTAAGCTGTATTATTAATAGCAATAATAAGAGTTGCTCCTCCAGGGTCTGCCTAGGAGGTTTATTTTCACTCATTTCTGTCTAATGATGGTCCTGCCTCTGGCCTCTGTCCACAGAGCACCCTAGTGTGTGTGTGTGTGTGTGTGTAGAAAACATGAGCAACCCAACGCGTATGCCAAATCTAGTTTATCTATTAAACTTTTTTGACTGTGTCCTTTCAATATATCTGTTGCATGTGCAAAGAAACATTTAATATCCTAAAAATATATTGGCCATGATTTATTAAGCAAATATAGCCATGATTTGAATTCAGACGAGATTGCAATGCCGAACACACTGCAAAAATATTGTATTTTTTTCCAATACAAATATCTAAACATGCTTAAAAAAAAAAAATATATATATATATATATATATATATATATATATATATATATATATATATATATATATATATATATATATATATATATATATATATATATATATATATATATATATATATATATACATATAGGACTAAGAATAAGATTTATTCATCTTTTTTAAAAAACATTTCTAAATTATTTGATGAAAATATTTAATATTTTTAGTTTTAATTATAAACTTAATTTTTTTTAATTACATTTAAATTAGGGTAAAATCGTTATGTTAATGCATATATTTGCATCACACAAAATAATATAAATGTGTATTTTTATAGTTTAATGCATATGATTAATGCATAGGATAACGAATAAGATGTATTTATCTTTTTTACATTTTTTAAAATTATTTTATATGAACAAAATGCAAAATCAGGGAATATTTTTGCATTAATTAAAATTTAAAGTTTATTATTATTATTATTTTTTTTTTTCAAAAATTCCCCCCAAAAATAAAAACTAAGAATAAGATTTATTTATCTTTTTTTTATTATTCTAAATTATTTTATGGAACTATTTTTTTGTTTTAAGAATAAACTAGATAGATATGCTTAAAAGAAGAGGAAGAAAAAAAATACATTAAAAATATCTACAAATTCTTAAAACAAAATAAACAAAATTGCTAAGCAAATTCAGGGCATATATTTACATCACACAAATGTGTATTTTTATAGTTTAATGCATATGATTAATGCATAGGAAAATGAATAAGATGTATTTATCTTTTTTACATTTTTTTAAATTATTTTATATGAATATTTTTTTGCATACATTTAAAAAAAGTTCAATTTCTGCTTAAAAGAAGAAGAATAAAATATATACATCAGTCATATTTGATCTTGTTTTAATGCTGTATTTGAATGTTTTAGCTTAAGCAAGACTAAATGCTGTTTGATGCCTTGATTTTTTGCTTTTGGATCTCACACGATGCAGCGCTGAACAACAAAACTGCTGTGCATTGATTGTAATGAGACAGATGACCATTTACGTGGTCACCAATATTTTCCTAAGCCATTACCCGCACATGACTAATTATAAGGTCTTGGAAAAATACCTGAACGCAAGGAAGAGGTCAATTCTGTGGCTTTTCTTTTTCGCCCGAAGTGGCCGCGTGATTTATTAAAAGGGGGACTATATAGTTTGACCATTGAATATGCATGTCCATGTACTTTTGCAGGAATATGGAAACAATCTGCTCATGCATTATCGTAGCTAATGAATGCAGCCACCCAGATCCACCTTGAGTCTACCTCAGCGCTAATGCTAAATATATGTGGACAAGGTGGGCTTAGTCTGTTTTGATATGATCCAGAGCTAAACTCTTGCTGACAGCTATTAATTAGGCCAACAAGGTAGGTTTTTATTTTCAGTTTCAGTAAACAGCTGCGGTTATAATGTCAAGCAAATGAAATGCTAATATGTGTGGGCGCGATGATAATTTGCTTGGTTTTCTTCAGCATAACAACTATTCTGATGTTTTTACATTTCTGCGGCGACTCTGCAAAAGCTTATTTACATATTCGGGGGCAACAGAGCAACTGCTAGTTTGTTTGACTTACAGTGTGTGTAAAGCGTGGACCAGTGGTCAGATTGTGGACTGATGTGTTTTCAAGGGTGAGCATGAGGAATGCACAATGGCTTTGAAACTGTACCCTAAGTGCTGTCTGCAAACACAGGCCTGTCAGGGGATTCACACGGTTCAAGAGCCAGAGGTTTAAATGTCTAGCATACAATGACTTATGAAAAAAGTAGGATCAAGACAAAGGGAAAAAGCACCCAAGTAATCGCTGTATGCTGCTTTATAATTGGCAGCACATGTGGGAAAAAGAAAGAAGCAGACGCACTCTAGAAAATCTTGCGTTATTTGTTCTACCCAAATCCTGGGTTGAGCCTTTTGAGTCAATTATTTGGGTTAGTTTTTTTGACAGTTTGGGTGGTAGTTTTTGTTTTACCCAGACGTAGCATCCCAGTGTTTGGGTAGTTTTTGTGTAACTCAGATCCTGGGTCAGATGTAACAACCCAGTGTTTGGGTAGTTTTTGTGCTACTCAGATCCTGGGTCAGACGTAACAACCCAGTGTTTGGGTAGTTTTTGTGTTACTCAGATCCTGGGTCAGACGTAACAACCCAGTGTTTGGGTAGTTTTTGTGTAAAACAGATCCTGGGTCAGATGTAACAACCCAGTGTTTGGGTAGTTTTTGTGTTACTCAGATCCTGTGTCAGATGTAACAACCCAGTGTTTGGGTAGTTTTTGTGTAAAACAGATCCTGGGTCAGACGTAACAACCCAGTGTTTGGGTAGTTTTTGTGTTACTCAGATCCTGGGTCAGACGTAACAACCCAGTGTTTGGGTAGTTTTTGTGCTACTCAGATCCTGGGTCAGACGTAACAACCCAGTGTTTGGGTAGTTTTTGTGTTACTCAAATCCTGGGTCAGATGTAACAACCCAGTGTTTGGGTAGTTTTTGTGTTACTCCGATCCTGGGTCAGACGTAACAACCCAGTGTTTGGGTAGTTTGTGTGTAACACAGATCCTGGGTCAGACGTAACAAACCAGTGTTTGGGTAGTTTTTGTGTAAAACAGATCCTGGGTCAGACGTAACAAACCAGTGTTTGGGTAGTTTTTGTGCTACTCAGATCCTGGGTCAGACGTAACAACCCAGTGTTTGGGTAGTTTTATACATTATTTCGTTCTGGTTTTTTTGTGCGTACGCAACGTTTATAAATGAGGCCCCAGATCCTGGGTCAGATGTAACAACCCAGTGTTTGGGTAGTTTTTGTGTAACTCAGATCCTGGGTCAGACGTAACAACCCAGTGTTTGGGTAGTTTGTGTGTAACTCAGATCCTGGGTCAGACTTAACAACCCGGTGTTTGGGTAGTTTTTGTGTAAAACAGATCCTGGGTCAGACGTAACAACCCAGTGTTTGGGTAGTTTTTGTGTAACTCAGATCCTGGGTCAGATGTAACAACCCAGTGTTTGGGTAGTTTTTGTGTAACTCAGATCCTGGGTCAGATGTAACAACCCAGTGTTTGAGTAGTTTTTGTGTTACTCAGATCCTGGGTCAGATGTAACAACCCAGTGTTTGGGTAGTTTTTGTGTTACTCAGATCCTGGGTCAGATGTAACAACCCAGTATTTGGGTAGTTTTTGTGTTACTCAGATCCTGGGTCATATGAAACAACCCAGTGTTTGGGTAGTTTGCGTGTAACCCAGATCCTCGGTCAGATGTAACAACCCAGTGTTTGGGTAGTTTGTGTGTAAAACAGATCCTGGGTCAGACGTAACAACCCAGTGTTTGGGTAGTTTTTGTGTAACTCAGATCCTGGTTCAGACGTAACAACCCAGTGTTTGGGTAGTTTTTGTGTAAAACAGATCCTGGGTCAGACATAACAACCCAGTGTTTGGGTAGTTTTATACATTATTTCGTTCTGTTTACCATATTATTTATGAGGATGACTTGCATAACATGCCAATATTATTGCAGAACATATTTCACAAATATGTTTTAATTTGCATTTCTGTTGTAGTTTTCGTTTGATTTTCTTTGTTTTACACTGCAGATCGGCTGTTAATTGTAAGACTTGCTTTGTGAAGTCTTCATGTTATTTATGAGAGGCAGTATTGCCATTTCTTTTACACAACGGTCTACAGTTTCACACACTTTCACATGTTTCTTCCATCTGCCGACGGTGTCGCCATTTCTCATTTCACCCGTTTTTGTTCGTCCGCCTGGGTCAGAGCTTGCGTGAAGGACCGCACATTTTCCCGTCAAGTTTGCTTTTTATAAATACCAATTATTGCGTAGAGATACTTCTTTTGTGCGTACGCAACGTTTATAAATGAGGCCCCAGATCCTGGGTCAGATGTAACAACCCAGTGTTTGGGTAGTTTTTGTGTAACTCAGATCCTGGGTCAGACGTAACAACCCGGTGTTTGGGTAGTTTTTGTGTAAAACAGATCCTGGGTCAGACGTAACAACCCAGTGTTTGGGTAGTTTTTGTGTAACTCAGATCCTGGGTCAGATGTAACAACCCAGTGTTTGGGTAGTTTTTGTGTAACTCAGATCCTGGGTCAGATGTAACAACCCAGTGTTTGAGTAGTTTTTGTGTTACTCAGATCCTGGGTCAGATGTAACAACCCAGTGTTTGGGTAGTTTTTGTGTAACTCAGATCCTGGGTCAGACGTAACAACCCAGTGTTTGAGTAGTTTTTGTGTTACTCAGATCCTGGGTCAGATGTAACAACCCAGTGTTTGGGTAGTTTGTGTGTAACCCAGATCCTGGATCAGATGTAACAACCCAGTATTTGGGTAGTTTGTGTGTAAAACAGATCCTGGGTCAGACGTAACAACCCAGTGTTTGGGTAGTTTGTGTGTAAAACAGATCCTGGGTCAGACGTAACAACCCAGTGTTTGGGTAGTTTTTGTGTAACCCAGATCCTGTGTCAGACGTAACAACCCAGTGTTTGGGTAGTTTATGTGTTACTCAGATCCTGGGTCAGACGTAACAACCCAGTGTTTGGGTAGTTTGTGTGTAACCCAGATCCTGGGTCAGATGTAACAACCCAGTGTTTGGGTAGTTTGTGTGTAAAACAGATCCTGGGTCAGACGTGACAACCCAGTGTTTGGGTAGTTTTTGTGTTACTCAGATCCTGGGTCAGACGTAACAACCCAGTGTTTGGGTAGTTTTTGTGTAAAACAGATCCTGGTTCAGACGTAACAACCCAGTGTTTGGGTAGTTTTTGTGTTACTCAGATCCTGGGTCAGACGTAACAACCCAGTGTTTGGGTAGTTTTTGTGTTACTCAGATCCTGGGTCAGATGTAACAACCCAGTGTTTGGGTAGTTTTTGTGTTACTCAGATCCTGGGTCATATGAAACAACCCAGTGTTTGGGTAGTTTGCGTGTAACCCAGATCCTCGGTCAGATGTAACAACCCAGTGTTTGGGTAGTTTGTGTGTAAAACAGATCCTGGGTCAGACGTAACAACCCAGTGTTTGGGTAGTTTTTGTGTAACTCAGATCCTGGTTCAGACGTAACAACCCAGTGTTTGGGTAGTTTTTGTGTAAAACAGATCCTGGGTCAGACATAACAACCCAGTGTTTGGGTAGTTTTATACATTATTTCGTTCTGTTTACCATATTATTTATGAGGATGAATTGCATAACATGCCAATATTATTGCAGAACATATTTCACAAATATGTTTTAATTTGCATTTCTGTTGTAGTTTTCGTTTGATTTTCTTTGTTTTACACTGCAGATCGGCTGTTAATTGTAAGACTTGCTTTGTGAAGTCTTCATGTTATTTATGAGAGGCAGTATTGCCATTTCTTTTACACAACGGTCTACAGTTTCACACACTTTCACATGTTTCTTCCATCTGCCGACGGTGTCGCCATTTCTCATTTCACCCGTTTTTGTTCGTCCGCCTGGGTCAGAGCTTGCGTGAAGGACCGCACATTTTCCCGTCAAGTTTGCTTTTTATAAATACCAATTATTGCGTAGAGAGCGGCGTACGCCTTCTTTTGTGCGTACGCAACGTTTATAAATGAGGCCCCAGATCCTGGGTCAGACGTAACAACCCAGTGTTTGGGTAGTTTTTGTGATGTAACAGGTGTTATTTATTGCCAAATCCACCGTTTTTTTCGTGACCTCTCCAGGAGAGAACAGTGCACCTCCGTCAAAATGGTGCATGTCTTCGGTAAAATACAGGTTTGTGTACATTTAATTTTATCTATAAAGTCGCTATTGTGCTGTGTATCGGTTAATTTTATGCAAAGAAACATACAGCGCCATTGCAGTACCAGAGACTGGTCAATTACACTTCTAAATGTTTATTTTTTACTTCTAGTATTTGTTAAACAAGCTTAAAAAGTAAAAAAACAACAACATTATGCTGGGTTAAATAACCCAATTTGCTGGGTAAAATAAACCCCACGTGTGTTCTGTCTTATACATACCCAGCCCTTGGGTGAAAAACGACCACAATTGGGTTGTTTTTAACCCAGTGTTTTTTTAGAGTGGGAGCTTTTAAATGAATTTAAAGCTCATTGTCAAATGAACTACTTCCCAATGAAAGCCAGGTCACAAAGGGAGTGTCTGATATGATATAAAAAATGCTGTTTTTCACTTCTGCCTCGCGAATCACTAACCCATATCACCCAAAGACCAATGAAATATTATTTAGATCCATAAAGGGTTTTATATGGCAGATATACAATGTGCTACAGATCAGGTAACTTACTTTTAGGCCCCTATAATCAGGTCTGCCATCGCTTCATTCTCCCGTCAGAAGCCACCTGATTTAGAGCGAGGCCGTTTTCTGCGTCACCGAGCAAAAGGGATCAGGTTCTCATCATTTCAAAAGAACGCTTCGTATTTTGAGACATTTGCAGGCACTTGGATAATGTTATGTAACTGAAACTGGCCATAAATGCACATTTATTAGGACAGCACCACTGATTCCTTCGTTTAGAAACGAGACACTAATGGGGCGACTGGAGTTAGACACTGATTGTCAGAATTGGACCGAAAACCATTAGTTACAGATGTGTTTAAATGACCAATATTCCAGTGACCTGAGTGACTGTCCAACAATGTTTGGTCGCCAAACAAATTACAGCTTTGCAATAGTGGTGAAAGGACGTTTATGCAACACGACTTAACTTTTATATTAGAACAGTATTGCGGCCGTGTGATCACTGTCCCCGCTAACAGCTGTAACTGATCTCATGCTACTCTGTAATTTTATTTTTGTATATGCACTTCTTTCTTCTGGCAACATTTAGGTCCTTTGAGCCCCAAAGAGAAACAGGAGCCTCGGCCCGTATGATGCAACAGTGTGAAACAGCACAAGCTGAGCAGAGGCTGAAACTGGATCCACCAGTGTGTCTGTCTGCCTCTTTGCCTGTCTGATTTCCACATCGAGATAAAAGAGTTTGCAAACACCACATGCTTAGCTGATGGAAAACAGGACTTTGCTTTGACTTTTTTCACACCATCACTTTTAAAGGATGTTTGAAATCAATGTTAAAATCCATTATCATACGCCATCTTGTTATTTGATTTCAATTTGGTGACAAAATGCCTGTGGTCTGTTTTGAGGGCCTTGCATTCTTCCTCTGCTTTGGATAAAAGCATTTACCCTTTTATAGGATGTAATACACCGTTTCTGGCATTTTTGGTGTCCACCCCTCTGGATAACTCCCTCATTATGAATTACCTAGATGAGGTCTTTGATTCCAGGAAACGGGTGTGCAGCTGGCATACAGGCCTGAGATTTACATTTATTGTTCCTGTTTTGCTTTTTTCCCTAAGCCCCCTAAATGATACTGCAGGCCTGTGTGTAGCAAGCGCTGCTTCATGTCTCTAGACACCAATAATGTGCAAAAAAAAAAAAAAAAAAAACTTTCTGGACGATTCATTTCAGATTCAAAACTTTGTCCAATAACTGTTTTCACCTACGGATTTAAGCTGAACGTGCATGAAAGAATGAAAAATCCACATGTGTATACAGAAACAGATGCACATAGTAATGTATGCATCATTCTTCACCTCATTTTTTAAAATGTTTTATGGGGGCATTGCATTGACATAATGAATTTTATACTGTACAAACTGCATATTTTGTCCCATAACCCTAAACCATATACCCATCACAGAAAACGTTCAGCATTTTTGTAAATTTTCTAAAAAAATCACTTCAAAAAATGTCCCCACAAGGGCAAGGATTTCGGATTTTGCCATCTTTGTGGGGACACTTTGTCTTCATAATGTAGGGTTTATCAGGACACACTCACACACACACACACACACACACACACACACTCTATTGGTCAAATGTTTGGAATCATTAACATTTTTTGTTTTTGAAAAACGTCTCTTCTGCTCACTAAGGCTGCATTTATTTGATCAAAAACACTGAAAGAAAATGAAAAGGTGCGTTCACACCGGACACAAATGACACGATTTGCGCGAGTGATTTACATGTTAAGTCAATGCAAAGATGCGAATAGACATTCTGCGGCACGATACGCGCGAATGAGGCGAATCGCCCGAGTTGAAAAACTTAACTTTGGCAGATATTCGCGCCGCGTTAACCAATCAGGAGCTTGCTCTAGTAGTGACAACAATGAGGAGAAAATCTGGTTTATATTAATCATATATTAATATCTGGTTCAGACAAGTGTGCATATGATTATCACTGTGATAACATTAAATTACATGAAACACAACCCAGTCTCTTTTTGTTAAAGCAAGTTTATGTATGATCAATAATACAAAAGTATAAGTAAAAGGTATAAGAAGCTATACATGAAATAAAGCAAACAATTCAGTCAAACATTCAAAGTCAGTGCTAGTCGGCTACAATGGTAACGTAAAGTTAAATAGCCTAAAAATAAAAAAGTTATGAAACTTCACTTTGCCCTCAGCCTAAACGATTTGCCAGGGAACAAATTATAGATCCATGAGACCAAAGATCGCCCATTACAAGACGAATTATAGCTCGAGTCACCACAGAGACATCAGAGCCAGCGGCAGACGGCAGAAGGACTGGCCGAGGAAAGGCTTCTCTCGCCGGGGTTAATGAGCGTTGAGCGCCGCTGATCCACTGGAGCTCACAACTCCGAAAACGCCAGATAAAATGTTCAAATAGGCACTCTTTTTATAAATAAACCACAGATTTGAGCTTTAAACATCTACATTATCGCCTGAAAAAGTCTTAAAACTACATTTTGTCACACATTAACAGTAGTATTTTAACCAAAAAGACGTGTAAACACAGCCCATGTTAGCCATTTCTCAACGAGATGAACCGCCTGGCAGAAGCTCCTCCCATGTCGTGGATTCGCGTCTGTTGTGAAGTGAATGTCACCTGCGAATGAAGCGAATTTGTCATTCGCGTCCGGTGTGAACGCAGCATAATATTGTGAAATATTATTGCAATTTAAAATAATGATTTTCTATTTTAATGTAATTTAAAAGGGATAAACCGAATCCAGATTTTTGGGATTCGGACGAACAACGAATCCACTGGTTAAGATTCGGCCAAATCCGAAACCGAATACTGAATCCTACTCTCATCTTCAGTCCATTATCACAGTAAATGTTCAAGCACAACTCGTATTTTTTCAGGTTTTATGCCCAAATGTTTTAACAGAGGCTATTTTTAGGGTCCTTGCCACCACGAGACAAATCAAGACATTGCAAATTGAACATGTAGCTCGACTTGAATCACCTTCTTTTGACTAAAAGTACTGCCAAACAACACGTTTTCTGTTCATGAGTTCTATTTTCACTTTCTCACAGCCGATTGCAGTCAAACGGTCCACTTAGTAAACATGATCCCATAATCAACGGCGGCGTCATTACGTCCGAAAAGCGGAGCGTGTGTAGTGCAAGCCTAGGGTTCGGTTCGGTGGAAAAAAATTTTTAAGGTTCGGCAGAAACCGAACCCCGTCAAAAAGCCCAATATTCGGGCCAATCCTGGATTTGGTGAATCTCTAAAATATAATTTATTTCTGTGATCAAAGCTGAAATTTCAGCATCATTACGTCTTCAGTGTCACATGATCCTTCAGAAATCATTCTAATTTGATGATTTGCAGCTCAAGAAATGTATTAAAAGTAACGTTCCCACAATGTTTGCAAAATGATAAAAAGGAATGTACTCAATAAGAAAGAAGTTTTAAAAAATGGACCTTTCAGAAATAATGTAAATCGTGAGAAATTGCTAATTTAACCGAGGAACCGGGACGTGTGAGGGAGTCGCCTGTTGATGGCGTATCTGCTTTACTCTCGGTTTCCGGTTTTATTTTGCAGAAACGCTTTACTCTCACTGCAGTGTGAACAAGTGTCATAGCAGCTGCTGAGAGAACGCACAGAGTAACGTCATAACATCATTTTCAACACACTCAAACTTGGCGTCATCAAACTACGCCTTTGTTTTGAATAGGCAACCTCTAGCGGACGAAAAGTTAGGCTACATAGTGCACCTTTAATTTAACTTAACCTTTCAGAGTCTATTCACCTACAGTGTTCTATCTTTTCCCCTCCACAATGGCTTAAAAAAAGGAGTGTATCAAAATGCTGATGACCCCATTTGGCTGAATCCGGGATACTACACACTCAAGGTACAAAACCTGTCACTGGGGTGATACATTTTCAAAAAGTACACCTTTGTACCTAAAGAGTGCATATTAGTCCATCAAAGGTACATAATGGTTCCAAAAGTGTACATATTAGTACCTAAATGGTACACTTTAGAACCTTTTTGAAGGGTCCTGTCCCAGTGACAGCTTTTGTACCTTTTTTTTCTGAGAGCGTACAGGCACATCTGTGCCATACACACGGGGTGAAAGTGCAAGTCTGTGCACATTTTCTGCAGCTGTAAAGTGACACTGCTGGCTGAGTGGAAACGCACAAGTGCCAAAGTCGTGTGCATAGACCCAAGCTGCTATAAAGCATGCCAAATTAATGTAAATGTAAAGACGTTTGGCCCTCGCTCCCCCATTTTTAACTCGCTGCCTCTCATATATGCAGACACACACGCACACACACTGCGTCCGCAATGGCATTTACAGTCTCCAAGCTTGAGTCAGCCATTAGCCAGTAAATAAAACAGATGTTCTCACAATACAAATACAATAGTTAAGGCCGACTGCTCTGGCACTGCGTCACAGTGCGAAAGACGAGAGTCTCTCAGACACTCAACATGAATCCCAGCGCCCTGAACGAGTCAATACGTGAAACCGTAGCTAAGCTGACACGTTCTCATACTCTGGCTACATGACAAAACCTATATCCACACCCAGAGACATGCACATGCACACAGCACTCACTTAAATCCGCGCTGGCAGTTGTATTTCGATCCTCAGCTGACTACATTCACACGTATTGACTGGGCTTGAATTGGATAAGACAGAGCTGACACAATCTGACGCCCTCCTCTGAAGTCATTATAATGATTCATTTCACAGCTCAACAAGTGATACAGCATCCCAAACTCTCACAGCTTCCCAGAAAAAGGCATGAATAAGCTCTGAAGTTGGCAAGATTAAGTCAGTGTTTAGGTGGAAAGTGTATGTATGCACTTGCACCCAAAGGAAAGTTTAGGGTTGGCTCTTTCGTATCTATTTCATCGAGTACATAGAACAAGCGGTTTGGAAAAGAGGTTCATATTGATTTCAAAGTGGTATCTTGGACAATCTGAGTACGGTTTGTGAAATACAGAGTATGTTGTAATAGGCTTACTTATAGAGACTGAGAACACTGAGTCTGAGTTTTTGATATACACCGATCAGGCATAACATTATGACAGGTGAAGTGAATAACACTGATGATCTCTTCATCACCTGTTAGTGGGTGGGATATATTAGGCAGCAAGCAGACATTTTGTCCTCAAAGTTGATGTGTTAGAAACAGGAAAAATGGACAAGCGTAAGGATTTGAGCGAGTTTTGTGATGGCTAGATGACTGGGTCAGAGCATCTCCAAAACTGGGTCAGGGCTGATTTGGCAGCAAAAGGGGGACAAACACAATATAATGTTATGCCTGATCGGCATAGCCTACCGTGTTACTGATCATCATATACTATGGTATTTACATAGTACTCCAATGTATTTCAAAGTATACCATGGCATTATCATGGTAAGTTTTCAAAGAAAATATGGTATTTCCATGCTTTTAAGGTTGAGCAGGGGAAGAGTACTCAGAGATTTGATGGACTCAATGAATTCATTCGTTCTTTGTAACACATGTATGGTGGTTAATGTGTGACCTCGGTTGATGTTTTTAATATGATTTTTTAAGGACTTTTAGTTTGAAGTTTCACCTGTGTCTTTTATTTTGTCGTCTCTTGTTCTGTTTCATGTTGTAGTTGTACCACCTAGCCACAAGCATGAGGAAGGGCAGAAGCCCTAGGGAGGAGATGTTAGTCTCACGTCTTAGAATGGGTCACACTGGTTTAAATACAACATTGCACAGAATACGAAAACATCCCACTGGGTTATGCACTGAGTGTAATGTGCAAGAGACAGTGAAGCATATACTGTTAGACTGCAAAAAATATGAAGAAGATCGGGCAGAATTAAAGGCACAGATGGATGAACAAAGCATGACACTTGAGCATTTATTAGGGAAATCATCTGGGAGTATACACAATTTATTAATTTTGTTTTTGAAAAACACTGGATTAAGTAAAATAATTTAATAGGAAGGAATATTTTTTTTTCTATTTTATTTAATTATTTAATTTTCTTCACCTCTCCTTTGATGTCATTCTAATACCCACACTCCAGTCTAGTAGGTGGCGGTAATGCACCTTTGAGATTAGTTGCAAACTGCCATTAAACCCGAAAGAAGAAGAAGAAGAAGTTGTACCACCTGTGTCTGATTAGGCCTGCTTTCCTACTATGTAGTGTCAAATGAGTAATATGCAGTTTTCATGAAACCTCACGGAGAAAAAGCAAGAAAGTTTTGTGGTTGTTGTTATGCCATAAATCAAAGAACACCCACGTCAAAGGATAATGCCAACATGGCGGATGCATACACACCTGCTTTATACAGACTTCAGCAATAAGTAAGTTCTTTGTTTTAATATTCTTAGGAATACAAACATACTATAAAGTATGTGATTTTGAACGCAGCTTTATTTCATATACAGCCTTGTGTTTGGAATGGAATTAGCTTTTTTTGTTATTATTTTTAAGTTTTTAAAATGCTGCATTCTACCATTTGGCAGTGTTGGTTTTGATGCTAAATTATGGCTGCCATTAAAGGTGCACTATGTAACTTTTCCACTTGAGATCGCCTGTTCAAAACAAAGTCATAGTTTGATGACGGTACGTTTGAGCGCGGAATCTTGGGACATGTGGTCTTTACCTCAGATCGGGATAGGACTCGGGCAGAAATCATGTTGATGGATGTGATTATTAACGTTACTGTAGTGAAGCAGAGCAGGGCTGAGTGTTGTGGAGCTGAGGAACCGCTGGAGCGATTGTTAATAAGATGAACACAACACACGCCTCGCGAGCAGCGGGACTTTTATTATGACACAGTTGCCATTTCCGCTTTTCTGGTCATGAGTATGAGGTAATGCAGCTCTGTTTATCATATTAGACACATCTGAGTGTGTTAATGATGTAATAACGTTACTCTGTGTGTTCTCTCGGCGGCTGCTATGACACTTGTTCACACTGCAGTGAGAGTAAAGCGTTTCTGCAAAATAAAACCAGAAACCGAGAGTAACGCAGATATGACGCCATCGACAGGCGACGCCCTCATACATCCGGGTTCCTCGGTTAAAATAGGAAACATTTGGGATATTGTAAGTACTCAACTGAACAAAATATATAACACTGACCTAATGGTTTTTGGATATTTTACAGCAAAAATGTTACATATTGCAGCTTTAACATCTAGTCCAATCAACAGACAGAATATGGAAGGTCATGTGGAAATGTGTGTGGGCACATTGCACATTTTGGCAAAAGTATTGTCCTGTTGTTGGTTTTGCATAAATTCACTGTAGTGTTTTGTACATAGTATAAATCACAGAAATACTAAGTAGAGTATGTTAGTTTGACATTTTGAACATACTTAACTAATTAAGCACGTTTTGCGTTGTTTTAATGGATTTTGAACTTTCCTTTTGTCATTTTGTTGTAAATGTATGGAATCTAATTTGCTAATTTACTATGACATATTTTTTATTCTCTTCTTTTCTGTCTGCCTCTATGTATGAGAGCCGTATGTCCCATCTGCATGGATAACAAGTAGGCCTATATATTGTTCATTTTTTTCTATGTTTTTTGAGGTAAAAGCTCTGGAAGAACTATATTTAAATATAATATTAGATATTATAATATTACTTTCTAATGTTTCTGCACAGTACATCTCCATGTTGCCTAATCAATTTTTATACCATTTGAAATTTGGGTTAATTTGATATGTACATTTGAAAGAAGTGCTCACCAAGGCTGCATTTATCGGATCAAAAATACAATAAAAACAGTCAAATTGTGAAATTATTACAATTTAAAATAGCTGATTTCTATGTGAATATTTTGTAAAATGTAATTTATATCCTGTGAGCATCAGTTTTCAGTGTCACATGATCCTTCAGAAATCATTCTAATATGATGATTTGCTGCTCAAGAAACATTTAGGATTATTATCAATGTTAAGAACATTTGTGCTGCTTCTATTTTTGTGATGCATTTTTAGGATTATTTGATGAAATGAATATAAAAATATAATATTTTGTAACATGTCCTTGCTAAATAAAAAGTATTAATTCCTTTAAAAAAAAAAATCCATACTGTACAAGTGTATATCTGAAAATGGACAGTGTGCATTTTAAATTGTGTTGATTGAGGCGACAACATGGAAATGGTTTGTAACTCAAATTTTGATGTTACTGTAAACATCCGACACTAGAATATCGACCTGTGGCCATTGCTTGTTGTGGCACTTGAGGAATGCTGAGTCTGAGGTGGAGGAAACACAAAAGACCGCAGCTATGGGAGCACATGGTGCCGAGCGGCTCGGGTTTTATGTGGAGACTAATGAGAGAGCCAGCTGGACCTGTAAGTGATCCGGACGATTCTTTATGGCACGACCAGGGCGCATGTAACGTTGTTTCTCACCTCCACAGCTTGTTTTGCTTCATCTCTGGAGCACAATGAGCAGTGGACGAGGCTGAGGATTTGATAATCTCTCAGAAAGTGGGGCGCGCACGCTCACACAGACCTGCTGGATTTGTAGGGGAGGATATGCTAAAAGTCTCAGTGTCACACGTGCTCCCGTAGCAGAGTCCTGGGTGAAATATGCCACCTGTCTAAATGAGAAAAGACTGATGAAGGGAGAAGGATCCTCAGACGTAAATCAAACACACCTCAGCCATGAACCGCAGCCCAAGCCGCGACCCGGACAGACATGCTGAATCGCTATATTTGCTTTGACAACGATCTCAAACACTTGTGATGTAAAGCATCATTTTATAAGCCTGACCGAGTATCTGTCTTAATGTCCTTATATTATACAGACCTTGAAATTTGGGAAGAAAATCACTAGCTGCGAATAAAAATGTGTCCATTTTGTTGATGTCACTTATTGTATAGGCTAAGCTTAGCCCTGTAAAGCATAAAATAAGAGTCAGGAAAATCAGATTTTTGGAAATTGAACCAATGCATGTGTTTTGTATGAAATTTGATACATCAGGCTTTTATGGCTCATATAGGCTGATATAGTGAGAATCTGCAGCTCATTCTTGAGGAGGAAAAAACAGCTAAATTTTATTCGAAGGCCAAAACTGAGCAACAATATGACATTTGGTGCAAATGCTGATATTTATATGGCCAAGTATAGCCGTCATAATATCAATATCTGCCAATAATATGTATCAGTAAGACGATATTTAAATGCTTAGTTTTTTGATCAAAGCTCTGTAGTTTTAAGACATAATGCAATGCATCACAATGATGAACACACAAACGTTTATTAAGGATTATTTGATGAAAAGAACAGCATTTAATTGTAATAGAATCTTTTGTAACATTGAATGTCACTTTAAAGGGATATTTCACCCAAAAACGAAAAGTACCCCTGCTTACCCCCAAGGCATCCAAGATGTAGGTGTCTTCGTTTCTTCAGTAGAACACAAATGAAGATTTTTAACTCCAACCGTTGCAGTGTGATTGCAGTATAATGCATGTAAATGGGGTCTAATTCTATTAGAGTAAAAAAAAACATGCACAGACAAATTCAAATTAAACCTTGCGGCTCGTGACGACACATTGATGTTGGCCCATATTGATAGGAGAGCATCTTGCAGTTGATGGAGATTTGTGGGATGCACATCCAGGGCACGAAGCTCCCGTTCAACCACATCCCAAAGATGCTCTATTGGGTTGAGATCTGGTGACTGTGGGGGCCATTTTAGTCCAGTGAACTCATTGTCATGTTCAAGAAACCAATTTGAAATGATTGGAGCTTTGTGACATGGTGCATTATCCTGCTGGAAGTAGCCATCAGAGGATGGGGACATGGTGGTCATAAAGGGATGGACATGGTCAGAAACAATGCTCAGGTAGGCCGTGGCATTTAAACGATGCCCAATTGGCACTAAGGGGCCTAAAGTGTGCCAAGAAAACATCCCCCACACCATTACACCACCACCACCAGCCTGCACAGTGGTAACAAGGCATGATGGATCCATGTTCTCATTCTGTTTACGCCAAATTCTGACTCTACCATCTGAATGTCTCAACAGAAATCGAGACTCATCAGACCAGGCAACATTTTTTTCGGTCTTCAACTGTCCAATTTTGCTGAGATTTCGCAAATTGTAGCCTCTTTTTCCTATTTGTAGTGGAGATGAGTGGTACCCGGTGGGGTCTTCTGCTGTTGTAGCCCATCCGCCTCAAGGTTGTGCGTGTTGTGGCTTCACAAATGCTTTGCTGCATACCTCGGTTGTAACGAGTGGTTATTTCAGTCAAAGTTGCTCTTCTATCAGCTTGAATCAGTCGGCCCATTCTCCTCTGACCTCTAGCATCAACAAGGCATTTTCGCCCACAGGACTGCCGCATGCTGGATGTTTTTCCCTTTTCACACCATTCTCTGTAAACCCTAGAAATGGTCGTGTGTGAAAATCCCAGTCACTGAGCAGATTGTGAAATACTCAGACCGGCCCGTCTGGCACCAACAACCATGCCACGCTCAAAATTGCTTAAATCACCTTTCTTTCCCATTCTGACATTCAGTTTGGAGTTCAGGAGATTGTCTTGACCAGGACCACACCCCTAAATGCATTGAAGCAACTGCCATGTGATTGGTTGATTAGATAATTGCATTAATGAGAAATTGAACAGGTGTTCCTAATAATCCTTTAGGTGAGTCTATATAGATGCCTCATTAGTGCCTGTGCGGATCGGTCGAATGAGGAATCTATGTATATACTGTATATCTATGATCGCGCTGGTAATTTGACCTTACTCGCAGGAAGTTATGGTGTTCTGGAGAGCTGATGACATTTGTCTGATATGAGGTGAAATAATAGTGTGTGTGTGTGTTAAAAGCACTTATGTTATTCATGATTAAGTATATTTAATGGAAACTTATTTTTACCGTTGGTTACATGAGGCAAAAGAAGTTATAATAATGAAGGACACGGAATTCACGGTATTTCAACATAACTTTTGCTCACGTATTTGAAGGCTGCTATTGGATCATTGAGGGTAAACGTCATATTATATGACTACGCATTACTTTACGGAGAGCTTACAACCTACTAGATACATTCTGCCTTAAGAACAAATGGTGCAACCGAAAATAGTATAGAGTTGGTTACAAACTATCTAGTTGTTACTAAGCCTCTAGTGTGGACTTTACGTTCCAATTTAAGAAAGAACTTACGAACGACTGATGTAACCCTACCCTGAAGAGCAGTTTTGAAGCGTAAAGTAAGATTGGGCTGACCACAGCCATCTTGGCAGCGTGTCATCGTGCGTCACTCCCGGATAACAGAAAATGGGCAAAGAGGCGGGACGTGGGCGGAGCTGAGGTGACGAAACAGCTATCCACCTGTCACTCAAAGTGGCTACGCCCTTAATTATGCAGAACTTTAACGTTTTATATAATGTAAACGAATGAGTTATAAAAAAATTAACCCCCTGTTGTCATGAAGGGCAAAATTAGCCGTATAGACCAAATCCACAATTTTTACCAGACTGTAAACATGTGTTCTTCTGCTGTAAAGTTGGGCATTTTAACATGAGCTCAATGAGATTCTGCTCCTTCTGGAGTCTGTCTCTAGTGGCCAGTCGAGGAATTGCACACAGTAAAAAATCATTGTGATTTTAACGGTAAAAGACTGTAAAAATGCTACGGTGAAGAACAGTTCATTGGTTAACAGAAAGTTTCAGTACTATATACGGTGACTAACCTAACATTTAATTTACAGTAAAATACCGTTAAATTTACAGTTTTTGGAAGTGAAAAAGAACAAGTCATTGTGTAATTTACAGTGAAAAAACGTAAATTGACATTCCCAGAATTCCCTTTTCCCATTTGATGTATTTTTTCGTTGAAATAACTGTTTCGTCTTAGTTTGTTCTAATCAATTATGTACATTAGGGTTTTATGTTACATCTAATGTTGTTAAATTAATGTTTATTGCATTTTAAAAATGTAATGTGTGTTACCATGATGGTGTTTAGTGTTTGTGTGAATGACTGAGCACCTTCTATATAGTATTGTCCTCTTAAAAGCTGCTTGTGATGAGCTTTGATTCATCATGTGACTCTCATCTCCACTGTGATTGGTGCTTGTCAGTATCAAAAGTGCATAACAGATATTAGTATTTCAATAGGTCAGTAATTTAACATTATTTCAGTTAATGAAATAGGGTTTTTACCGTAAATTTTTTATAGTGTACATGTAATTATTACAATATAAACCTTTAATTTATACGGTTTTGAACTGTAAAATAAACGGGGTTTTTTTAACCGTAATTATTACATTATAAAACTTTAAATTATATGGTGCTGTCCCGTAAAACCTAAAACTGCTGAAACTGCTGTATTTTTTACAGTAAAGTTCTTGCAAACCCAGCTGACGTGTTTTTTACCGTAAATTTAATTGGGATTTTTTTTACAGTGCAGTTTAAGTCACTTCCGTATTGGCTTCAAGAGAAACTGGGGGAGGTTGCCGCTTGGTGGTGACATTGGAAACTATTGGCCTGGATCGCATAATACAGCGTTGTTAGCCGTTTTCGTGGATCCGTATGAACAGGGATCATTTTGACAATGCTGTCATCTGTTCACGAAACGTTTCAAGTGCAATGATCACGTATCACAATCCATGTTGGCAATAGTCATATTCACATCTTAGTGTTTTACTGCAGGTCAATCTATTTGGAGCACTAAACATCTAGAGACTGGAAGCATGAAAACAAAACTAGAGATTATGAACAATTTTTTAAAGCATTTTTAGCAGACTACACTCTAAAAAATGCTGGGTTAAAAATAACCCAAGTTGGGTTGAAAATGGACCAACCCAGCAATTGGGTTGTTTTAACCCAGCGATTGGGTTGTTTTAAGCAAACATTTAACCCAACCGCTAGGTTAAAACAACCCAATTGCTGGGTTAGTCCATTTTCAACCCAACTTGGGTTATTTTTAACCCAGCATTTTTTAGAGTGTATGCAACTAAGACTAATGGGTGAGTTGGGGGGTGATTGATATAATCGCACCTCTTCGATTCTTGTGACAGCGGGACTGAGGACTCATGTCTTCTCACTTCCTGTCCTGTCTCCGAAACATCTGCTTCTCATTAAAATGCTAGATCTACCAGGAGAGCTAAAATTGAAAACAAAGCATAAAATGCAGACCCGATTGCCTCCTTTTGTTATGGATAAACAGATACCCTGGTGTCGGAAGTGCACTTCATATGGCCTGCACTTGGGGTTTCTGCATCGCTTGTGTTTATGCTAATATTCTTTTATTTAGCAGTCATAAAGGTTCATGATGATGAAAATGCAGAGGATGGATGGAGTTACTGCCACTCGCATGTGTGTACATACAAAAGCAAGCCTTCGAAAGCAGCTGTCTCTGTCAAGTACTGCGACCAACAAATCACAACACGCAGAAAGAGAAAGAGATGTCTTAAAACATCAGATAATATGACTAGGCAAAGTTAGTGTGGGGTATAAAATGTCAGATGGTTATTGAAAAGGATGGATCAACAAAAATTTTGAAAATTTACATTTTTAATATATGTCCTCATAAGTGGACACCAGGACTCCACTTGAAAGTGAAAAACAATGGGATTTTTTTTTTTCCAGTCACCAATACATTTTTAGGTTTCTGGATTTTTTTAAACCAAACTTCTCACCTATGTTATGAAAGATATAACAGAATGCATTGATATACTATTTTACTCTATGCAATGTGTGGCCATTTTACACACATATGGGTTTTCCCATTCAATGCAATGTATCTATACACTCTAATTTGCATATTAATGTGTTCTTGGAGCAATATGTAATGAAAAAAGTGTAATAGAACATTTTCATAATATTATCTAATATTTTATAGGAATATTGATATGTAATTTATTTCCCTATTCACTTTTGTCTCCTAAAATCCCTGATAAACATGATTTAAGCCCTAGAAAGCTAGTACACATAGTATTTTTTAAAAGAAAGCAAAAAACGTGTATTTTTATCTTCGCATTTAATTACTCTAAATTATGCTTATAACAAATTATGTCCCATTTTTTAGCATTTCCTGTCAGATATGTTGTGTATGATGATTTTTTGTGAATCTTTTATGTTGGTTTATCATATGTTTTGTATTACCTTTTTTAATTTCTTATGTTTGATGTACATGTTTTTATTGAACATGATTTTCATGTAAAGCACTTTGAACTGCATTATACGCCTGAAAAGTGCTATATAAATAAAGTTTATTATTATTAAAATTCACTTTGAGACTACTGAACTGGGTCACTTAATATGTATTCATTCCATGACGTTTTAGTTACATGAACAAATGATGTTTGTTTAACTTAATTGATTCATGTGGGACTGATGTACACAATTAAATCATGTTGGTCAGTGTTGGTGAGACTTCGTTGAATAATTGGTTTATGTAACTTTTTTTTATTTATTTTTTTTAAATAATGCTGATGATTTGTATTATTTATTTATTTTGGTACTTGATATCAAAGTACCAGAACTTTTGTCATCCCTATGGCCACCTTTTTTCTCTCTCCTGATTCCGGAGGCGCTGCTCCTTCTGAACTCAAGTGGAATCCAGTGTTTGGTCTGTGTGGCTGTGAAAGTTTGGAAAAAGCTTCGGCCGATCTGTCAGCGGGACCTCCGCGGCACGCAGGCCTCCGGTTCTGGAACCGTTTCTTTTCAACACCCTTTCGCGCTAGCAGAGGACATGTGTTGCATATTTTTTCTCTTCAAACACGGGTGGACGGTGCCCTCACGCACACACGTGACCGCCCTACTGTTATCGAGTCGTTGGATCGTCTCTTGTTGTAATCCCCATCTTAAGTCTGCCTATAATCGCAGTAAAGTTTTCTCAGGGTTGAATTTCACCCTTCCATACGGCTTCTTGGCAGCTGCGGTTTCACCCTGACCATTGTTTTGTGTGATAAGTAGTCCATAACCCAGGTTAAGCTGGGCAGATTATATACAGTATGAAGCAGGGCGCTGCGGACCACCTCATGTGAGGATGGAAACCCGACCCGCCCGTGTGCGGTTTACAGTGCCTTGGTTATGATGGAAGACAACTTTTGCTTTGACTTTATGTAAATTGTTCAGTAAGTCAGATGGTTCGAGTTAGTCCACCCCCCACAGCCTTAAAACGGCAAGCGGGCGACGGCTAGAGCTAAACAAAGACGCTGCACCAGAGGGCTGGAAATGAGTTTTCAGTATTTACCTCTCCGAAGGATACAGGATCATCCAGGGAGGGGAATTTGCTGTTATGCAGTAGTGGCTTAAGTTTCGCTAATTCAATCATGCTAGCTCCGCTCACATTTCTTTAGCAGTGAGGCAAACGGGTTTTGAAAAGTGCTTATCTCGGTATCAATTTACTCTTTGTGTTAACTTTGTCGAGTTATCAGAGCCGTTTTGATGAAAATAAAATACAGCTCACGCGTACCTCCCTGTTAGCTTGACCCGTGAGCCCTACCACATGGGCAGAGGCGAATTCAGCACATTTATTCATCTTTTGACCTTTGCTGAGGACTACGTAAAACGGCTTACCTGAAATATGTACGGGAGATGTAGCTTCCCTTGTGGAAATGTAGTAGGGGTCTTCACTTTCCCCAACTATAGTTAGTGTGTGATGTTGCTGTTTGAGCATAAAAAGGATCTGTTAGGTTACAAATCTCAAAGTCCACTCCAAAGGGAGATATTTTAATTAACAGAGTCCACTTTCCAAGAACTACAACAAACAACTCGTTTGGACTACAATGCGTTTATTTTCCAGATCTTGTGAAGTTATAGGGCCCTATCATACACTCCAGGCGTGGTCCTATAATAATAATAATAATATTTTACATTTTAATCTTTTAAATTTTCTTTTTGTGTACATAAATATAAAAATGCCTACATGTCATAATGGAAAGTCATTGCATGTGTCAGAATTACCTATTTGCAGTAATGACGAATGAAATTGGCTATTTATTTGACCAATCATATCAATACACGCGTATTTAAACCGACTCGGGTTGAGGGTGCCTATATTCCGGCATGTAAATAGCGATTTCGCCATGGCACGTGCGCAACTGGCTTTTAAAGGGAATGGGAGATGAGACTCTTGGGCCGGATTCACGAAAATCTTCTTAAGAAAGAAGTTAAGAAAATTCTTAAGAAGTTCTCAAATATTTTCTTAAGAACATCTTAATTTTTTACTTAAGAAGAAAATAAATGGTTTTATATAGTGTTATTTTATTGAAAGGTATTACTGAACACTCGCTGAATGAAAAACACCTCAAAGCTCGTCGTTTTGCGCTTCCTGCAGATTACCGTAGGTATCATAATAAGTGTGCAGACTATTTTCGTCGTGACTGGCTTGACGGGAGTAAATCACTCAATGTCGTGTTTTTAATGTGCCGTGTCTGTAAAATCTGTATTTTATAAGAGCCTTTTCTCAAGAACGCTGCTCGGGTACCAAAGATTGGCCGTTAGATCGACACAAGATGAATCATATCTCCGAGACATCCGAGCCAGCGGCAGACGTCAGAAGGACTAGCCGAGGAAAGGCTGCTCTCGCCGGGGTTAGCGAGCGCTGAACACCTGCTGATCGCCTGGATCTCACAACTCCGAAAACGGCAGATAAAATTGTCAAATAGGCGCTCTCTTTATAAATAAACCACAGATTTAATCTTTAAATAAGTATATTCTCCCCTGAAAACTACAATTTGTGACACATTAACAGTAGAATTGGTATTTAAGATAGGTTGGAGGTTATCCTAACTTTAAGAAGTTATTTACGATGATTTTTAAGAACATTATTTTCGTGAATATGAATATTTCTTAAATTTTATCTTAAGAACAATCATAAGAAAAAAGATAAGAACATTCTTAAGAAAGGTTTTTGGGAATACAAAATATCCTTATATTTTTTCTTAAGTTAGAAAATAAGAAGAAATTGTCAGTGAAGAATAATTTAATTCTTAAGAATGTTTTGTGAATCAGGCCCCTGATTGGTTTATTGCACATTACGCCCAAAACACACCCATGACTAATAAAGAGAATTGAGACGCCCTTTTAGACCATGCGCCGGCCATTTTTCCTGTCGTTAAACTAGCAAAAGTGGATTCGGATTCATGTCCTAAGTGCACTTGCGCCATGCGCTTTCAGTGCTCGAAGTGGGGCGATACTCACCAGTATGCAGTACCGGCACTTCTACATTTTACTCTTAAGCGTACCTGCACTTTTTCTTATGTACTGCTTCTTCGCGCTTTTATAACGGATCAATGGTCTGTGCAATATGACTGTGACTGAAGCCCAATTGTTTAATTAAATGGCACGCAACTCACTGTAGGTGCGTTCACCAGCACGCTCCAAAAGTGTTAAGATTTGCGCTGATGATAAAATGTGCGTCCCATTTGAATTCTATTGAGAATGTAGTAAAACACTACGGAGAAAGTCCAACATGATCTAAAACAGCCACTAAAATGACTGATGAAAAGAGGGGAAGCATCGTCCTGCAAGCTTTTTAAACTCATGATGACCACATTTACTATAGAGTTTATCACGTTCTATTGTATTTATTGTGGTAAATATTTACTAGTTGTAGAATTTATAATAGATAATCAGTTAAGGGAATAGATTTTTCCACTAAAGATGTATATTACACCTGTGTCATGTTGTAGCTATAGTTTCTAACTGTGTTGCTATTTTTCATAACAAATTCTATAGATTAAAAAAAGTAAGAAAAAAGTTAACATTGGCCTGCATGGTAATGAGATGCCTTTAATGGTCTTGCTTTGTAAATAAACCCTTAACAAATATTATAGTTAGCAAGGAATATGTTAGTTTTAAGGCTGAGTACAAGTTAGAAATAGCTTTAAAATATGGACCTGACTAAACAATCCCCCCATAACCATGTCCCCCAACAAAGCCCCGCCCCCTCTGGTGAGTACCAGCACTTTATTTTTTCCACTTCAAGCACTGTGCGCTTTAGGCCGTGCGCCTAGATCGTAAAATAGGGCCCCTAATGTTACTCATTACTTGTTACTCACACTAAGTGCAAATAGCCTGCCTTATTGGCGAATGCTCTTTACACTAACTCCGCCCACTGGAGTATGGTTGGGCCAGAGCCATAGAGAGAGAGAGTTGCGACAACTCCATAGACTCCAATGGAACGGTTTTTTTTACAGCAATGGCGGCTCGCGGAGACTCTCAATAGTTCCCGGAAGTAGCAGCCGCGCCATAGAGTTACAGCAGAACAGACCGTTTGTGATGCACTTTTAAAAGGGAAGACGTTTAATCAGTAAGATTTTAAATGATCAGCACATTTTAATCAAAATAACTTGTACATTAAAGCCTGCTTGTGTAGATTATTCATCATTAAAAAAATATATATTTTAAAAACAACATCGCTGTAATTACATACTCATGCTACATACACATGTCGATGTGTAATAAAATTATTGAAAATCAATGCATTTATTGACTATTAATTACCAAAAAGCGCAGTTCTATCACTGTGACTATCAATTTGAATTGCCCGTCAAAGCACTTCCTGGAACTATTCGAGGTCTACATGAATCACGTGACTATCAAGCGTTTTGAACTTCCGTTGTCGCAACTCTCTCTCTCTATGGCTCTGGGTTGGGCCAGACAGAATTACGACAGAATTACGGAAGACACTGGCTTGTTTACAGCAGTGGTATAGAGGTAAAGCGTGTGGCAGAAAGTTTTGACGCAAATCGACCCGAGGTTTGAATCCGCCTTTTGACGAACTCGCTCTACTCCCTTTCCCATCACATATCAGATCGGAAAGGCATTTATTTTCAATAAAATGGAGAAAATATTTGAAAAGGGGATATAAAGTGTCTAACGTGTGTTTAATAATAGTGTTTATCGGCTAGGGCTTTATTATCCCAATAAGGCGGCATTCTTTCAATAATTTTAAATTGGAAATAAACATACTTTTAAGATTCAAAATAAACTGCAAGTGGACATTCAATGCAATTAAGCACATTTCTTTTCATTGTGTTTCAGTTGTAACCATGCATTGCTTCTGTCGACAGGCTGACCAAAAGCCTACCACAATTTTACAGTAATCTATCTGAAAGAATGACAATAATAAAGTGATTCTTAGTAGGCTACTAAAATCGGAATGAATTAATGTTGTTTAATTTGATTCTGAATTAGTTTGAGGTCTGGACTGGCAGGGAAACTGTTATACCTCAAATAACCGGTTTGCATAAACCGTTAAATAAGGGGTTTGTTCTCAACTACAAACAAATCATATACTGTTTGGTAACTAATGGATCGAATTTAACTGGGTGGTAGACAGTGGAGTGTGGTAAACCAAGTCATTTTCGATTGGTTATGGGATTACATGATTCAAGTAGACCTGTAAAATAGCCAACGCTAAAAGCAAGAAGTCCCTGATGAATCAGATGGAAAAACTGGCTGTCTGACCTTCAGCAGAGCTGCAATCCCTTCAAAGAATTTAAGTATTTGAGCTAATCTTGGGGAACAAGACAATTTTCAATGCATGTTCCAGTAATGTGTAATTTTCTCTCTTATTTCCAGTAATATGGATTTTCTGTGTGTATAAATAGTCCTGCCACTCACTCTGGTACACGTGAGGGATTTCTACTCCAGTGAACAAAGTGGGAAATGACGACGAGTCAAAAAGTCGTTGTTGTAAACCACACGTTTTTGAGCTCTTTGGTGTCAAGGACACCCAAATATGATGCACCTTTGTAAGGGATCCCCTTTCTGTGGCCAGAGGAGAACTGAGCCTGGTTTCTCCCAAGGTTTTCTGTTCTCCGTTCTGTCACCTGATGGAGTTTGGGTTGCTTGCCACGGTCGCCTCTGGTTTGCTTAGTTGGGGACACTTAATATTCAACAATATTGTGCACTGAGACAATTGGATGAGAACTGAAGTGAGCTATAGATTAAATGAACCAATTTAATAATTCATGAGCTTTACAATCGGATTGCAAGGGGGTGCTGTAGATCTGAAATAATCAAATCGACAGAACTTTCCGTATAAACAGAACTCGGATTGGATTCATTCCACTTGCATGTTGTACATTTAAGAACGAAAACAGGGATAGAGGTCACCATTGACTGATTGCAAAATAATTTCAAACTTTTATCTTTGTCCGGCTTTGAAAGGCAAAAATTTGCATGTGTCAGTAAAAACAGCAGCTTCATAAAGTCTAAGGGCGGGCAAGAAAACAATAGCTAACCCTATATTTAGTCTATCCTGCGGTGGGCTTAACTCCTCCGGCCACAAGAAGACTTTAATAATCTCTCCAAACAGCTTATTACACTTTTCATCCTGTGCCAACACTGCATCACATCACAGAACGAATCGAGTGTATCATTGTCCTCCTAATCTTGGTGGTCATCTCCATGAAGCGATAGTTTATAATGTAATCTTCTCATTTTGCTTTGCCAAATGTGGTCTCAGCCTTCACCTCTAGAAAAACCCAAACGGGGTCTTGTCTAAATATATGTTCATTTATGACTGACCAAGAAAAGCCACTGCTGGACATTTTAAGAATCCGCTGCGTCAATCAAATCATGTGGGTTAATTTATTAACGCTATACTGAACCCGCCGGACGGTTTAAAAGCATAACAGTAGGAGCAAAAGATGTCCAAAAAATACACATTATCAGGTGCGGATCATTTTTAGAGCGCCGCCCGTCTCTTATAAATATCACACATTTTACGCAAGAAAGTCAGAGGATTATTAGGTTATCTTGCGGTTCACGAATGTAACAGCTCCTGTCTGGCATTGATTCCGCTGGTCGGAACAACAACAGTCTTGAGTTGCTTTCTGTAAATGGTCCAACTTAAATGAACCTTGATTCAATATGTCACCCCAGATCAGAACTGTGATTTTTAGCTCAAGCAGGCCTGGGCCTTGTCGAAGTAATTGGAGGAGAGTAGAAAAGCAACCAAGGCATGTTGCATGCATGTGTGAAAAGACGTAAAAACCTACGTTTCCCGCTGTTATCAGGGCGAAATTCTGACTTGAAGAATCCATTCTCTTTCAATTCAGTTGGAATTGAATTATTCCAATTATTGGTAAGTACAATTTTCCGTTGGAATTGAACACACCACAGAAAGATGAACCAGAATTTGAGTTTGACTGGCAGGAAGTGGAATGTAACGAATTCCAATAAAATATGCAAAACGGGTACTGCATTTTGGGAAATAATGTGGTCGGTCCGCCGCCTATAAACCAAACTTTTGCTGCGTCCCTATTCGTCTACTTAAAGTATGTACTCTTTTTGTGAAGAAAAAGTACACACTTTTGAGTGTGTAGCAGAAGAGCATGCAAACTTTGGGACATACTACTTCGTCATCTATAACGGACTCTGTCGCTTAGTTACGTGCATCCCGTCACTGTTTAAACTGCCCTGTCAATCATCGTCACAGTTCAAATCCTCCTACCGTATTGGAGAGAAATGAAGTAGCACGTTGATGATCTGCCATTCGCGAGTCTTTAATACAGAGACTCCCCTCATGTGTTTGCAGTTTAAATATAATGATGCATTTAAAAGTTAATGTCTAAACGTATCAGTACAAAAGTTCTCAATGCTGCTGCAGGTGAAATATAATGTGGATAACATTGTTAATGAATAAATATCTTTTCGTCAGGTTAAATACTGATAATTGATCACTCAAGCCCCTTCATCTAAACCTCTCTTCTCAACCGTCGCACATCCGTCATGTTTGTAGTTTTTTAACACTTTTTATCCGCGTTTGTAGTTCTAATTGAATCCTCATCCAACTCACAATGGGTTGTGGGCAATATCAGCCGTTAGAGTGTGCGTCGATCTGCACTTCGATTTCTGACCAGAAATAATAGACCATCCGGGGATCTTTGGAATACTCTTTACTATATTACTATTTACATACTACGATTTGGGACATATTAACTCTATTTTCGAATACTATTTAGGATGGATAGTATGTGAATTGGGACACAGCATTTGAAACATTTAGTCTGACTTTGTCCATGTTTAAATGTTTAAAAAAATATGGACGTAGTGTCCGTGACGTCACCCATAGGATTCTGAAGAGCAGTTTTGAAGTGCAAAGTAGGGTCGAGCTGGCCGTTGCCGGCGGGACGTGGGCGGAGCTGAAGTGACGCGATTACTAACAGACAGCAGATAATTGGCTATCCACTTGTCACTGAAAGTAGCCACGCCCTTAATTATGCAGAACTTTAATGCTTTATATAATGTGAACTAATGAGTTATAACCCCCCCCCCCCCCCCCCCCCCCCCACATGAGCTCAATGAGATTCTGCTTCTTCTGGAGTCTGTCTCTAGTGGCCAGTCGATGAATTGCAGTATATGTCACTTCCGTATCGGCTTCAAGAGAAACTGCGGGAGGTTGCCGCTTGGTTTAAAGGCTATAATCGGTTCCCCGGTGCATCTACCAACCCAACTTTTATCCAAAGCGATTTAAAAAAGAGTAGAGCATTTTACACCCATTAATCTGCACATTTCCACCCACGGCACCGCCATTTTGTTTTCACAAGCGACAATGGTGTGCCAGTTCTAACGCCATGGCAAAAGTAGACTAGAGCAGCTAGTCATAAAATGTCTCATCCATTTAAACATAATAACTGTTCTGTTTTTGGATGTAATAATAAACTCCCGGCATCTGAGCCTCTGAGGATGCAGTGGATTCATTTGTGAAGGGAATGTGTCAAGGAAATGGGATAAATTCGTATATGTTTGTGTGAATCATTCTACACTGGACTGTCAGTAAAAGCAGGACTTGCACAAAAATTGCTTCTCAAAGAGGGATCACATCCAACTGTTCGTGATCCAACTTCACACATAAGTACTGCACTTTATAATGTGTGTGTTTGCAAATCGCCTTTCTGAATGTGCTAGTGTGGCTAAAGCTAACTTGTTTATTTTAGCTTGTTACCAGAGCTTGTTATTTTTAACCTGAAAATTCAGAAGCGCATTTTTATTACTTCTTAAAAATTAAACTACAGCTCTGATCTCTGTGAATACAGACACAATGTTAGCCACTGTACAGCGTCCTAACCAGCACATTCACAAAGGCCATTTGCGTACATTCACAAATTATAACGTGCTGTATTTACATGTTCTGAAAATGAAGTTGGTCAAAAAATTGGTATTTATCAAGCGGCAACCTCCCGCAGTTTCTCTTAAAGCCAATACGGAAGTGACATATACTGCAATTCATCGACAGACTCTAGAAGGAGCAGAATCTCATTGAGCTCATGTTAAAATGCCCAACTTTACAGCAGAAGAACACATGTTTACAGTCTGGTACAAATTGTGGTTTTGGTCTATACAGCTAATTTTGCCCTTCATGACAACTGTGAGGGGGGTGAATTTTTTTATAACTCATTTACATTATATAAAGCCTTAAAGCCACTTCGAGTGACAGGTGGATTGCTGTTTATCTGCTGTCTGTTAGTCATCGCGTCACTTCAGCTCCGCCCACGTCCCGCCTTTTTGCCCATTTTCTGTTATCCGGGAGTGATGCGCGACGACACGCTGTCAAGATGGCGACGGCCATCTCGACCCTACTTTACGCTTCAAAACTGCTCATCAGAATCCTATCAGTGTTGTCACGGAAACTACGTTAATATTTTTTAGTATTTATAGTATTTATCCATCTGTATGGTTCTCCACTCTCCAGTTGTTGTTGTCGTTTATCCAACTAGCAGGCTCCGCCCTATTCTGAAAAGTGGGCGGGGAGCAGCAGCTCATTTGCATTTAAAGAGACGCACGCAAAAACAGCATATCACCCAAAATAGGGGCTTTCAAAACATCCTATAATAAATAAGTGTACAGACACATTCTGGGGACACCTGAGACTTGTATTACATCTTGTGAAAGGGTTATTATAGGACCCCTTTAACATTTTGTGAAGCCACAAATTCAGTTTTGTCTTGACGAACGTTGCTTACGATTACAGACACATAAATGCGTATATTTGAATACTTCCAATTCTGACTGTGTGCTACCTCAGTTCAAATTCAATTCAATTGCATATATTCTGTTTTATTTCATCCTGAATGGTGCCCAACCCTGGCTGTTATTCTCATTTAAGCTGTCATTCATGTGTGACATCACAGCTTGTTGTAGAGAAGCAACATAAAACAACACCAGCAAAGCCAGGCAAATATGACCATCAAGAGATTTAACCTAGTTACCTTTTATAGAAATGAGTGCAATGGAAAAGTAAGGTTATGGAAGGTACTTTTTCAAGACAATGTCACTCTGTTCCTTATAGCAAATGGGAATCATCACATCCTTTATTTGACGTTTCCACGGTGCTGTGTTGTCAGGCTCGGTAATAACGAAAGCGCACTGGTTTAGAAGCGGCTTCTTCCAGCTTGTGTATGTGTGATGGGATAAATACGGGAGCAGTGCTGGTTACTGGCAGGGATGTGTGAGGTGCTGTGCAACATGTGTTCCTGCTTTCTCATGAACTCTCCTGACCTCATGTGAAAACCAGCTGCTTTCCATGAAGAACATGCAACCCATAAAATCCGCAACTGGAGCAGGTAAAAGCCGAAATGTTTGTTTCTCTGCGTTCGAACGTTGTGTACGCCGCTGTGAAAGAACTGCAGAAATCTCTTGTTAACATCCCGAGCATAAACACGTGACGTCAGCTTAGGAGGTGGCGCCTCGCTTCCACCTAACATTTCCATCCCAGACGCATGTAACCCCCAAATTGCTCTCTCCGGGGCCGAGGTGGAGCGCAAGGGGAAAAGGCCGTCTTTGTGCTCTCCGCGGCACGTAGCTGAGGTCCGTAAACAAGAGCTTGTCACCGGTAAAGTGTTGGCTCTGACGCGTCATTGCGAGTGATGTCACTGGTGATTTTCCACCTTGGCCGTGTGGCGTGGTGTTGTGGACTTTGCATTGTCACTCTCTAACCTGGGTCTCAGGCCCGCACCCTAGTTACACCCAGAGTTTCCAGGTGACCGTGTGTTTATGCTGTCTGCTGTAACGGCTGGTTGACACAGCACACTGAGCTAATAGAGCAGAGCAGAAAGAGCCTAATACACGGCTTCAGGAGTCTGACTCAGTCCAGCCTGCGATGGGCAAATGTCACTGTCCTCCGCCATACTGTGTCAATCTACAGAAATGCTTCAGTTTATCATATACCAGGACTAGTTGTCGCAATTTGTCAGAATGGGATTATTTCTGAACTAGATTCTGGTAGCACATTATTTTAGATACATTAACTATAAGTAACTTTGCAACTACGAGTCAACTTTCAAGTCAAGTCAACTTTATTTATATAGCGCTTTTAACAATGCAGATTGTTTCAAAGCAGCTTCACGGTGTTAAACAGCAAAATAATGCAACAGAATTTTATTCAGCCGTATAGCCGTTCTGGAGAAAACGGTGATGTCATCAGTTCATTTCAATCATCATACAGTGACAGTGTGGGCTTTAGATCAGTAATTAGATCAGTAATTTAGTTTATATGGTTAATTTGGTTTAATAATTAGATTTTTTTGGATATTTAGTTGAAAAAATTAAGAAAAATTTAGTGTCCCCAACTGAGCAAGCCAAGCCAGAGGCAACAGTGGCAAGGAAACTTAAACCCCATCAGGAGCATAATGGAGAAAAATAAACCTTGGGAGAAACCAGGCTCAGTCGGGGTGCCAGTTCTCCTCTGGCCAATTAACAAACAGCGTATGATTATTATTCTGGAAACTTTACAGGTCAGAGGTCATAATCGATCAGAATATTCGAAAGATCGGAGTCATCACGCCGGAGACGGGTTTATTGAGGATGCCGTGTTGACGAGGCAATTTCAGAATATTAGTAGACTGTCTGCTTAAAGTCCCCATGAAATCTAAATTTTTTGAATATATTCATCTTACTGTTTTCTATAAGCTAGTGTTGCTCCAAAACAATGACAAAATTCACTTTTATAAGATATGAGCATTCAAAATGTACAGTCTCTCACTTCTGCATCACGCTGCACTTCAGCTTCTCATCAGATTTTCTGTCCAATCAAATGCTCACTAGAATCTGAAGCCCCGCCCCCCTAAATTATAAACAGACGCTGAAGCTGCGGCTGAAATCGGTCACTTGTTCACACATTTACTATTTTCTACATGGTGAATGGCACATAGTGCACTATATAGGGGATAGGGAATGATCAGACAGTGCACTTTATAGGGGATGGGGAACGATCAGAGAGTGCACTATATAGGAGATGGGGAACGATCAGAGAGTGCACTATATAGGGGATAGGGAACCATCAGAGAGTGCACTATATAGGGGATAGGGAACGATCAGACAGTGCACTATATAGGGGATAGGGAACCATCAGGCAGTGCACTATATAGGGGATAGGGAACCATCAGACAGTGCACTATATAGGGGATAGGGAACCATCAGGCAGTGCACTATATAGGGGATAGGGAACGATCAGACAGTGCACTATATAGGGAATAGGGAACCATCAGGCAGTGCACTATGTAGGGAATAGGGAACCATCAGACAGTGCACTATATAGGGAATAGGGAACCATCAGACAGTGCACTATATAGGGAATAGGGAACCATCAGGCAGTGCACTATATAGGGAATAGGGAACCATCAGACAGTGCACTATATAGGGAATAGGGAACCATCAGGCAGTGCACTATATAGGGAATAGGGAACCATCAGACAGTGCACTATATAGGGGATAGGGAACCATCAGACAGTGTAAATATGCTTTCCATTGGGGCGATTGAAGTCTGGTTTCACGTTAGTGTCACATGAACTGCCGCAGCTCCGGTCCAGAGACACCATAGCACAGAGCGGATCATGTGATCGATTCGGCACAGACCAGAAAACGAATCGGACCCGTTTATTAACTCACACAGAATGCTATTTTAAAGCGAGATGGAGGAGATTAGCTGGAGAAACAGTTAGAGATTAGGAGGAAACTGCGGACTTCCCAAGCTCAACGGCTCTGGCCGAGCTGTAATATAAACAAAACACTATTGGCTATTTTTAAAAAGAGGAGGAGCTGCTTGATATGCCCCGCCCTGTCTTCCTGTTTCAGTGAAAATTACGTCAACACACTAAATAATGCCACGTTTCAAGGCACTTCAGTGGGCCTTTAATATACTAACACTTTTTGATGCCCTCCAACAGACATTCAACTGAATATATGTAACTTGTAAGTACATGTCAACTTATTTAATTAATCAGAATGTCTAAAGAAGACTATCAAGTGGACCATTTAAAGTCTTGTCTACAAAAAAGCTATAGCATTGAGAATGTCCAGGGATTTTGCTAAGATTGATTGTCTGTGAAAACATGCCCTGTATACACTACCATTCAATGGTTTGAGGATTTTTTTGAAAGAAGTCTCTGATTCTCCTGCATTTATTTGATCACATATTTTAAAATATTGTTATTTAAAATAGCTGCTTTCTATGTGAATATATTGTAAAATGTGATTTATTCCTTTGATTATTACTCCAGTCTTCAGTGCCACATGATCCTTCAGAAATCATTCTAATATGATGATTTGATGATTATTATTGGTACTTAATTATTAGTAATGATTCTTCTTATCAGTGTTGAAATTCTATTTTTCAAGATTCTTTGATAAATAGAAAGTTCAAAAGAACAGCATTTATTTGAAATGGGAATCTTTTGTAACATTTGTCTTTGTATGTCTTTACTGTCACTTTTGATCAATTGTATGCATCCTTGCTGATAAAGGTTAATTGCTTTTTTGTTTTTTTTTGTTAATTGCTAGTTTAGAGGATATACACTCTAAAAAAATGGACAAACCCAGCGATTCAGTTGTTTTAAACCAGCGTTGGGTTAAATGTTTGCTTAAAACAACCGAATCGCTGGGTTAAAACAACCCAATTGCTGGGTTTGTCCATTTTTGGTATTGTTTAGAGTGTAGTTTTACAAGAAATACAAGACATATTTGTTCTATATTTTTTTGTTTAATTTTTTAATCTCCACTTGACCATCTAATATTTCTGCTATTGTGTAACATGGCGTAACTGGGATATATTTACACATACTGTGCCACTTTTTTTTTTTTTTTCACTCACAGATTTGAGCTTGTTGTTTGGTTCTGGCATGGCACCTCTGATCACATGACCATAAAGCTGTCAGTATCAGCAGCCGCCTCTGGACTTACAGAGTGCAAATCCCCTTTAAAAGCCACACTTCCACAGCCATCCACTCTTCTGCACTAAACATGCTTGTTTACCTGCTGGATAAGCCCGTTTTATACGAATGAGATCAGCACCTCACATCCACCGGTCATCCAGCACCCTTTATTAACCCCTAATTGTGTCTACCTGCCCCTGATTATTGCTATAAAGTGTATTAGGCTCTATGAACTAGCCTCACAAATGATGTGAAACTGCTTTATTCAGTAGGAAAGTCTGAGCTTGTTAAAATGGGAAATGTGTTTCCAAAGGTTACAGGCCTCTGCTGTTGGTGAGGTCAAAGTGTCACACAGGCCTGCACTTTACATAATGCCATTGTTTAAGTTAGATGTAAACCAGATATTTAAGTCATTATGTGAATAAGTAAACACAGATGTAATCAACAAACCTGTCAATCAAACAGTAAGTGCACAATGTAGATGATTCCAGAAAACACTCAAAACTATTTTACCATAGTGCAGGATTTGTAAACAAACACGTTTTGACGTTTGCATCACATAAGCAGCTCCATATGTTTGGCTTTTCTCACATTAGTTAACTTGCTCAGTAGCTCACCTGGTACAGGCTTGCACTTAAAAGAGCTCAAAAAACTTGTAAAAACAAACTAAAATGACATGGTTGCTTCAGCAAATGCATTTGTATCTCACATTTGCTTTTGTTAACACTATCGGTTAAGTTTAGTTACTTTCAGCGTAACAAAATGTTGCCTGAAACATCCTTTCACTGGATATTTCTCTTTGAAAGCCTCGTGAATCATGCAAGAAGCAATGCATTATAACAGGCAGAAATGTCACCACATGCATGTTTTCTCCAATAAGCCTGTTTTGATTTTTGAATATACCTGCGTGTTAATCCCAGAGGTTGCTCTTTCAGCTTTATGACCATAAGAGCAAGGCCAGAGTGTCACACATGCACAAACAATTTGAGATTTTACTTGTTTTATATGTGTTTTGCTGTACATATGTCTAAAGACCCAAGGTATTGAGATATTTTGCCAATAAGTCGCCACATTAAGAAAGCACACTGTGAGTCTAATAGTGTTGGTCCTGTCAATCTCTCTCACTCTGCCGATTCCCCTGTTGCATGTCGGGCAATGTTTCCATAGCCTGAGGGTGCTGTGCCAAACCAAACGGCCCGGCCAAGGCACAGTGATTTGTGGCTACACACACACACACACACACACACATGGAGTCAGCGTCTCCTCTACCGGACAGACGGCCACACTGAAAGAAATGCATGGGCTAGAGATGTGCGCAACTGCATATTTTTGAACCAGTTGTCTTAACAGTCTTGAAGGGAGCGTTCACCCAGAAACGACAATTGGGTTACACTTTATTTTAAGGTGTCAGTGTTACAGTGTAATTATACTGAGTAATATTATTTAACAAAATGTACTTCCCATAGGGTTGGGATTAGGATGAGGGTTTGGTTTAGGGTTAATTGCATATAATAATGCATAAATTATAGTTATTACTACAGTAACTGTGTAACAATGGCACTGGGTTACACTTTATTTTACGGTATCATTATTACAGTGTAATTATATATTTGAGTACTACATGTACTTACTATAGGGTTAGGGTAAGATTCGGGTTTGATTGAGGGTTGCTTGCATTTAATTATGCATAATTTACTGTTATTACTATGGTAAGTACATGTAACATATGTACCAAGGACACTAAAATAAAGTGTTACCAAAATTGTCATTTGCTCACCCTCATGTCATTCTAAGACTTGCGTTCATCTGTTGAACAAAAAAGATATTTTGAAGAATGTTGGGGTCCAAAACAACACTAAACCCCATATATTTTCATTATATGGCACAAATAAACAAGATTCTCAAAATTATCCTCTTTTGTTTTCCAGAGAAAAAGTAAGTCATGTAGGTTAGTAAACGAAAACAGAATATTCATATTTGAGTAAACAATCACTGTAAAATCCAACAGAAATTCTAACTAACACTTTGTAGTTAACTTTACTTAATGTCTTAACTTAATTGTAATAATCTAACAATCTGTAATATTCACATACTTACTATTCACATACCTTGTTTACTCAGAAAACCCAAGTTAAGATTATTTGATTGGTTTGAGTGCCATTTTGTCAAGAAACCCCCCCCCCCCTCACCATTATGGTGATCAGTGTTCCATTTGGTTGGCCTTTGGGACATTCATATTATTATAACTCTCTTTCTATTGATGCAGTGATGCAACAAGAAATCACAGTCATTTGGTTTCAAAGGAAGAAAAGTAATAAAAAGGTTGCTTTTAAAAGTTGACCTAGCTTCAGAATAATTAACTATAGTTAATGATTTAGTCAGAAATTCAGTCACCTTTTAAAATTAACCTATGTAATATTTCCCTTCGTGTCGTATAATGATCGTTTACAATTTACAACACTTACATCATAAACACCTTGTAAAACTTTTATTTGGGTTGATATAATCCCTCTATATTTGTAACAATATCTTACAGTTGATCAGGCTTGAGTCACACACACACTTCAACATTCAGCATCAAAACACAACAATGGGAACAACAATAGTAGCTAAACTAAGTCCAGAGTAAATCTAAAGTGAAAGATCGTGCTCTCAGTTCTTTTTTAGTTACTTGAACTCTTATGTAGGTTAACGATACTAAGCATTTTTAGCACAATATACTATTCCTATTTCACTTGATTTTTTTAAGGCAGTCGGTTTGCATGCTTTTTTTTAAGCAAGTCTAACTAATTCGATTTTACAGTGGGCTTGTTTTGAGTTTGTCATTTAGTTTTTTGTATCTTATTTCAGTAAACTTGCTTAACAGAGTTGTGGTTTTATCCAAACTTACATCATTGTCACCATTCGAATACTTAGGAATCTGGACTCATGCATTGCCAGTATTGAGCCTTGTGCACACCGGGACGATTATTGCGCGTGCTTATCGGCAGCGTTTTTCAAGGCGTTGTTTCGATGCGTCCTTGTGTTCATACCCAAGCGATTTTTACAGGCGATGCGGCGACTGAACGACGAGCAAATTCACTCCCTGACAGTAGATGGTGCTTTTGATTCGGTTGCAGATGGAAACTCACCATCGAATCCCATTTGATCTGCAATTCCTCTCTATAACAGCTCCCTCTTATGGAGATTTTTGTAGTCAAAAAGTTATTTGTGTTTAGACACCAAAGAGACCAGCCGCTCTATATTCATCTCGCCTCGTTGCATCTTCTTCTTCGTCTACTTCCTCTTCGTCGTCGTCGTCTTGGGTATCAATGTGTGCTCGGCAAGACCGTTTTGTGCTTGAGCGCCACCAAGTCGTGTTTTACTGTAACTTCAGCAGCTCCAAGCATGTCAACAAAAGTGGCAATCTCATTGGTTGGGCAGTTTTTAACGAGACGTGTCAAACCAAAAAAACGGACCGAGGCATTTTTTTTTTAAATAACGCTTTTACGCCTGGCATTTTGTGCGTCGGTGTGCACACTCACATCGGCGTCCTTTTTTTAGTCACAAGGTGATAAGCGCGTGCGATAATCGTCCCAGTGTGAACAAGCCTTTACACTACCAAATCTGTTGTTCATCCATAACTCTTAGGGTGCGTTCACACTTGTAGTTCGGTTTGGTCCAGGCCAAAAAACAAAAACAAAACATATAGTCCTGGTCCGCTTAGCGTTCACACTGGCATTTTTAACAGCGAACCTAAAGTTACCGAACCAAAGGCATAGGGATATGGTCACAACCTGATTGGTCGGCTTTTATGGTGTATATTTCGTGACGGAGCTGCTTACCCAACATTCAAAACAATGCTAAGTGCTGGATTAAACGCCATCATTTTATGCATGTACATATGGTTTTATTTTTACCAGCTCAGAACTCACGAAGAGCTCATCAAATGTTCAAAATGTTCAAAACCGCAGCATGATTTCCTCCGTTGTGTGCAGAAATGCAGATCTGCATATATTGATGAGGCACTTTACCTCCTCGTTGCTCCACGTGTGCCCTCTACTCATTTTGGATACACCGATCTTTCCGCATCGTCAAATCAGCTGACTTATAGCAGCACGTCCTGTTTTTGGTTCGTTTACATGTCTTTGGTCCGTGTTGCGTTCATGTATCAATCGAACCGCACCAGAGTTCGTTTGGAAACGGACCGAAACCCTTCTCTTTAGCGTATCGCTCCGCTTGTTTGGTGCGCACCAGGGTTCGTTTGGCAGCGTTCACATATGTTCAAATGAACCGCACTAACCGAGCAATCGCAACAGGGTTCGTTTTAATCGAACCAAACATGACAAGTGTGAACGCACCCTTACAGGTTCCAGTTCAGTCTTTTCTGAGCATTGTGTCCAACATTGGCTCTCTTCCATCCATAGCCCACCTCTGCCATGGCCGTGCTAAATTCATTAGCAACGCTACTGCCACAGGAACCCGGCCCCATAACAGTCCCTTGGGACGAATTAGTGTATAGATTGGTACATTTGGAGGATAAATCGTGAAAAGTGCTATTCAGACCGCAGACTGTTCCAATTTAGTTATTAGTTTTACCACCGGCCTGAGACTTCTTCTGCACTAATTTAACAAACCAGCCCGAACCCTCAGACACACCCTCTCTTGTTCCTTTCGGCAGTAAAGATAAGCGCTCTGTCTATTTCTACTGCGTATCAGATTCCACCGTGCCAGAATGAGAGTATTTAGACATAAATCACCTGAAATGGTCTTGTTAAGCCCGCGGGTAAGAGCCACCTACTGACCAGAAGGTCGGCGAGGGGCTCGTGTAGGTCTAATGTCTCGGTTTTGACATTATTGAACATTCTGATATGAGATATTACCCTCCACTAACACGAACGGCTTATATAGCGGCTGCACCAAGCTGCCGCTCACTAGGAGCTAATTACAATGACGGCTTACCTATTCCTTCCTCATTCATCATGCAATCAAAGCAGTTTACCTCAAGGATACGTTCCCTAGATTGCGAGCACATGCATGCCGCAGTAGACTTGCATTAATTATTATTTTTTTCTTGCCTAGTAAAAATATATGAAGAACTGGCCGGAGCGAACGCTAATAGCTTGTGTCATTTCCCTCATAAAGAAGCATTTCTTCAATTCATCTGGAACTGTTATTCTACAGCGATGGGCACTTATGAAAATGTTATGGCAATATTGCAGCGGATTAGGTGTCGGACTGGAACACTGGCCAAGGTAGGGGCAAAGAGAGAAGTCTCTTTAGCGCTCCCGTTTAGCTATTGGGAGTCCGAACCAGAGCGAAAATGGGATCAAAATGAACAAGAATGGCTCTTTCATTTCTCTCTCGCAGGGTTACATTTGTCTCCTTCGCTCTCTTTTCGCCCTCTCACTCTACGTCTACACCCTTCCCCCTGTTCTCTTGGTCCTCTATGCGTGGCCATAAGCCACATGGTGGAGTTATGGATTTAGAAATCACTCTCTCCATCCCTCCAGCCCTCCCTGTCCATTCGGTGTGGAAAAAAAAGCGCCAGACTATCAGACTCCAGTAGCACAAGGCCACTACTGAGTCAAAGAGGCCCTCTGCTTCTGGGCCAGTGAGGTAGGGGAGACTCTGACCACCCTCAGCCTCACACCACCACCACCTATACGCTCTTCCTCGGCTCTGGAAACAAACACACATATGCACATCCACCCGGACGCACACGCACTTCCACATCGGACACACACGTATACGTAAACACGCGTGCTTCCAAACTGCGAGTGTACAGAACACACCTGCCGATTCTCCAGACAGCGGCTGTACTGTATGTGAAAAGATTCCCTTTAATTAGCCCATGCCAACAGCCGGGAAATGCAGAGATTCCAACTCTTTTTCCAAAAGATATTTGCAGGATAGTTTGTACAAAAACGCCCAACATTTTTACCCTTAGGGCAGTCGCAGTCCTTGAGGGCCCTAGTAATCCTAAAGACCTTGATTAGCTGATTTAGGAGTGTTTAATTAGGATTAAAGCTAAACTCAGCAGGACCGTGACCCTCTAGGACAGTCCTGGGGACCCACAGCTTTGCGCATTTTGTATGTCTCCCTTATCTGACACACTGGCAGCGTCCCAATTCACCCCTATACCCTTAAATAGGGCACCATTTGAGAGGACTGCCATTTGTAGTGGTGTCTGAAACCATAGTGGATGTTATCGAGGTTAGGGTAGGATTTAGGGTTTGGTTGAGGGTTGCTTGCATTTAATTATGCATTATTTACTGTTATTACTATGGTAAGTACATGTAACATATGTAACAAGGACACTAAAATAAAGTGTTACCAAAAATTGTCATTTGCAGATGAAGGCTAGTCTTAGAATGACATGAGGGTGACCTCATGTCATTCTAAGACTTGCATTCGTCTGTTGAACAAAAAAGATATTTTGAAGAATGTTGGGGTCCAAAACAACACTAAACCCCATATATTTTCATTATATGGCACAAATAAACAAGATTCTCAAAATGTTGTTTTTTCCACAGAAGAATTAAGTCATGTATGTTAGTAAACGAAAACAGAATATTCATATTTGAGTAAACAATCACTGTAAAATCCAACAGTAATTCTAACTAACACTTTATAGTTAACTTTACTTAATGTCTTAACTTAATTGTAATAATCTAGTAATATGTACTATTCGCATACTTACTATTCACATACCTTGTTTACTCAAGTTAAGATTATTTGATTGGTTTGAGTGCCATTTTGTCAAGAAAAAAACCCCATCACCATTATGGTGATCAGTGTTCCCTTTGGTTGGCCTTTGGAACATTCATATTGCAGCGATGCAACAAGAATTCAGTTATTTGGTTTCAAAGGAAGAGAAGTAATAAATAGGTTGCTTTTAAAAGTTGACCTAGCTTCTGAATAATTAACTATAGTTAATGATTTAGTCAGAAATTAGGACACCTTTTAAAATGAACCTATGTAATATTTCCCTTCATGTCGTATAATGATCGTTTACAATTTTATTGCTAACACTTACGTCATAAACACCTTGTGAAATATTTTTTGGGTTGATATAATCCCTCTATATTTGTAACAATATCTTACAGTTGACCATGCTTAAGACTTTAACATTCAGCATCAAAACACAACAATGGGAACAACAATGGTAGCTATACTAACACACTATACACACTAAGTCAACTATACTAACTAAGTATAGTTAGTATATGTTGATGTTATCGAGTGCACTCGTTCAATCCCACAGTGCACCGCAATAAAGAGTGTACAACAAATGCACGCTCAACGGCTAGAGAATACCCATAATGGACTGTGATGGTCACGCTGAATTGGTTCCCATGTCAGACAATTCGTCTAGTTGTGACACACCTTCAAGCTGTTTAAATTGCTTTTCAAAACTGAAATTTCTGCCAAAGCTCAACTCAAGCAACAGAGCAGGTAACGGGCTGCATCTGAATGCCAGGGTATGGCAGCTGCCATACGTAAACGCCGCCCCTGTGCCCAGACCTGTTGTTTCACAGTCCAAAAATGAAATGAGGACAAGGAACGACAACAAAAGCTTGTGTGGAGGGATTAAAAGATGCATTCAAATCTAGTATTAAGGAGTACACTTTTGTCCAGTGTCTGCTGAAACTTTCTAGTGTGCATGTGTCGACCACATGTGTTTGTGCATGCTATCAAATGGAGTATACATTGCAAGGTTTTGCGTTCGACTGTGTGAAGTATACTGTGGGCTCTGAGGTTTATAAACCTTTTAGGGGTAAATAAGGTACACTCTTGTCCCTTTAAGCCCTAGTGACAAGCCGTTGTGCCGCCAACCATACAATTCCTGCGCATGTATGTGCCTTTTCTTTAGTTTGTTTACGATACCTGTTTTGCCTCACATAAAGCATATACATTTATAGACCATGTCTGTGCATTATATGTATGTGTGAACACATTACAAACGTAGTAAAATACTCCAAGGAGCGTGGGGGACAGGATGTGTCGGGCATGTGTCAAAACTGGGCGCGGATGATGTAGCTGGCACTTACGCCAGCTCCCCGCCAAACCTCAACCGTCCTTTAGAGATTTGCAGCGTTTGCCACTGAGCAGGAACTCAGCAGGCCGTGATTGTTTTCTCATCAAACCTGGCTTATTTTCACGTGGGGTTGCCTCTTGCATACGGTGTGATTATTTGCTGAATGGAGGTCTTTTACTGTGCGGCTAAGTGCCACAAGTCGCATTATGAGTCTCTTTGCTGATTGGCTGCCAGGGAAACGTTGGGACATGTTAAGGCACGGTGCCAGGATTGAGTTACACCACAATTAGTCCAACTGGTAGGACCAGGAGTGAGAGAAATCACATGGTTAGTGTTTACAAATGGGGATGAATAGGGGATGACAAGGAAAGGAGGATGTGTTTGCTGTCACAGACTGTATAGGTATCAGTGTTGGTGAGTGATTTAACTAAAACAAGCAGATTTTTTTTCAGTAGCTTCACGTTACTTTTAAGGCGGTCTGAAAACAGTGAACTTTACCAGTAGCAAGATGAAGCATGTTGCACATGCTTTTAAGCATTTTTCAGTAGAGTGAACTGTTTTCGAAACAGTAGCTTTTCCAGTTTGCAGCGAAATCCACACTACTAAGCTGTTTTAAAATGCAATGTTAAAGTAGTTCCGCTGTTTTCAAAACCTTGTAGAGAAGCGTTCCAGTAACAATTTAGAGGTGTATGCTCTAAATATAATAGTATTATGCGAATTAATTAAACACAGATCAGGCATAACATTATTATGACAGGTGAAGTGACTAACACTGATGATCTCTTCATCACCTGTTAGTGGGTGGGATATATTAGGCAGCAAGTGAACATTTTGTCCTCAAAGTTGATGTGTTAGAAGCAGGAAAAATGGGCAAGCGTAAGGATTTGAGCGAGTTTGACAAGGGCCAAATTGAAGAATTTGGCCAGAACTGGACCGCGGAGCAATGGAAGAAGGTGGCCTGGTCTGATGAATCGCGTGTTCATTTACATCACGTGAATGGCCGTGTGCGTGGCTTACCTGGGGAACACACTATGGGAAAAAGGCATGGCGGTGGAGGCAGTGATGCTTTGGGCAATGTTCTGCTGGGAAACCTTGGGTCCTGCCATCCATGTGGATGTTACTTTGACGTGTACAACCTACCTAAGCATTGTTGCAGACCATGTACACCCTTTCATGGAAACCCCCACCTTGCAACATTCAGAACTTAAAGGCTGCTAATATCTTGGTGCCATATACCACAGCAGGGGTCTTGTGGAGTCCATGCCTTGACCAGTCAGGGCTGTTTTGGCAGCAAAAGGAGACCAACACAATGTTATGCCTGATCGGTGTAACTACGGCTAGTTTCAAGGGTGGTTTTTGTGTAAATTGTCTCCGCTAACTACTTTCTTTGGCTCTTTCTATGCTAATGAAATGGACACCTCCATGACACATTGTTCTATTACTCTTGTATTATTTTCTGCTTTTTAACCAACGCAGTCTCCTCATTACAATCTTCCCACCTCCTGACCACACACGCACACATTTACCCTTCCAGGAAAGGTAAGGAAAATGCCCTCTCGTTTCCCGTACAGCTGTAACCTCAAAAGGTGATCCATTATAATGTTTATCATTCTTTTCTGGGAAACAGGTTATAAAGGAGAAGACTGCATGCTCTGTTTATTGACACACTGATTCTCAGAGTGCCTGACGCAGTGTCTTAAAAATGATCAGTGCCTACCTAAAGACTCCCATTAAGCTATCTTGTGTTTCATACACCTGACCATACACCTGATCCGGGATCAGCCATGCCAATGCACTCAATTACCCAGCGTGAATCACCACAGGGTCACAAACAGACTCAGTCAGTGGAGCAGAGGGGGGTGTAGTTGTTTAGAAGGGTGGAGGGCTGGTCACTGCCTTCAGCCACAGACTCTCCACAGCAGAAACGTCTATTAAAAGAGCTACTGAGAATAGATTGTTTGACTTTGTCAGACATGTGTTTGCCTTTCCTGTTCGTAAATCAAAGGCGCCTGGTGTCCGACGTCAAAAAAGGATCCTTTTCCAAAAATAGGCAGTGCATCATAGAGAAATGGAGAGTTGAATATTCAAACCAGAGTGCTCAGACTAAAATGTATTGCAAATTAAAAAAAAATAAATCACGCCATTGACACAAAGTACAGAATTGTGTTTACACACCAAGTGGCCATCAAATAGCAACCGCAATGCAATGCTTGGTTTCAATAAGCATACAAATCTAACTTTAAAATGGCAACCCATAATTGCTATAATTGCCAGCTACTGGTCGTACAACAAACCTGTACAAATAACAACACGCCCAAGATTCTCTGCAATGACTTAAAATATGACTTTGCACACACTTCATTGGGACATGAACCATTACAAACTTCAGCTGCTGTCATTTGGTGAACTGTGTGTCTATGAGGAACATTGCAATATATATTTTTATATACAATATAAACTTTTCAGGGTCATATGTAATAATTTTTGCATTCATGTACAATTCTTTCAGCCATTTGGAATGCACATTTAAAGCAAGAATGGACTTTTATTTATGATGATTTGATACACACACACACACACACACACACACACACACACACACACACACACACACACACACACACACACACACACACACACACACACACACACACACACACACACACACACACACACTACCCCTAAACCTACCCATCACACACACACACACCTGCCCCTAAACCTACCGATCACACACACACACACGCACGCACACACACAACCCCTAACCCTAAACCTACCCATCACACACACACACACACACACACACACACACACACACACACACACACACACACACACACACACACACACACACACATACACACACACACACACACACACACACACACACACAACCCCTAACCCTAAACCTACCCATCACACACAAACACACACACACACACACACACACACACACACACACACACACACACACACACACACATACACATACTACCCCTAAACCTACCCATCACACACACACACCTGCCCCTAAACCTACCGATCTCACACACACACACACACACACACACACACACACACACACACACACACACGCTACCCCTAAACCTACCCATCACACACACACACACACACACACCTGCCCCTAAACATACCGATCACACACACACACACACACACACACACACACACACACACACACACACACACACACACACACACAACCCCTAAACCTACCCATCACACACACACACACACACACACACACACACACACACACACACACACACACACAACCCCTAAACCTACCCATCACACACACACACACACACACACACACACACACACACACACACACACACACACACACACACACACACACACAACCCCTAAACCTACCCATCACACACACACACACACACACACACACACACACAACCCCTAAACCTACCCATCACACACACACACACACACACACACACACACAACCCCTAAACCTACCCATCACACACACACACACACACACACACACACACACACACACACACAACCCCTAAACCTACCGATCTCACACACACACACACACACACACACACACACACACACACACACACACACACACACACACACACACACACACAACCCCTAAACCTACCCATCACACACACACACACACACACACACACACTACCCCTACCATTAAACCTACCCATCACAGGAAACATTCTGCATTTTTTTATTTTTAATAAAACATTATTTAGTATGTTTTTAAAACTATTTTAAATATGAGGACATCTGAAATGTCCTCATATTTCATGTTTACGTCTAATACCTGTGACATTATACAAATTTGTGTCCTCATAAATCATAAAAACAAACACACACACACACACACACACACACACACACGTGTGCACGCACGCACACACGCACACACGCATGCTTGCATACACATACATACACACTTTCACTTCTCAACTTTTGTTTCAGTGTCACAAGTGCACCTGACCTCCATTAGAAAGTCTTGTATAGCGGCCAGTGACGGTGTGAGCATTAATCATTCATGTCAATGTTTAACTAACAAATAGCAGCAATAAATTATATTGGTTTATATTGATTTATAAATTGTGCAGAACAGCAGAAGAAAAACACTGGACACCCAAAAATCACTCAAAATTGCTTTTTTATGTGAGTGTTGAAAAGTTCTCCTAAACTGATGGAACTACATTCTTCTCAGGCAGAGGGAAACTTTACCAAACATAAACTGAATAAGTGTGATCACTCGAGCTTGTTTGTGATCAAATAAATTAAGTCTTCAAATAAATCTAGCTTCTTTTTCAACGGTTTTCCCCCCACAATTATTCTTGTTCTTGTCATTGATGGATGACGTTTTCATTCAGCGTGTTAATGAGGCATTGGTATTCTTAGGTCCCTTGCCAGTGTACTGACTATCTAGCCATCTTTAGTAATGGGGCTATTCTAATATTATTTCAGTCTTGAACTGGTACAAAATAGGAGAATGGATATTTGTTGTTCTTGTAGTTCTCAACACATATCACATTTGCAGGATATTTTTTTAATAACTTTTACATTTTGGACTGGTTAGTTCATCATATCATCTAAAATAACAGGGTTAAAGTTCCCAAAGGAAATACCAGTGTTTGCAAGTCAGCGAAATAATTGTATTATAGTTTAGTTTTAGATGAGTGGGTGGGATGGGTGGGTGAGTGAGTGAGTGAGCGAGTGAGCGAGTGATTGGGTAGGTGAGTGAGTGAGTGAGTGAGCGGGTGGGCGAGTGGGCGGGCGGGTGGGTATTGGGTGGGTGGATGAGGGAGTGGGTGATTGAGTGGGTGAGTGGGTGAGTGAGGGAGTGAGGGAGTGGGTGAGTGAGTGAGTGAGTGAGTGAGTGAGTGAGGGAGTGAGTGAGGGAGTGAGTGATTGGGTAGGTGAGTGAGTGAGTGAGTGAGCGGGTGGGCGAGTGGGCGGGCGGTTGGGTTGGATGGGTGGGTGGGTGGGTGGGTGGATGAGGGAGTGGGTGATTGAGTGGGTGAGTGGGTGGGTGAGTGAGTGAGTGAGTGAGTGAGGGAGTGGGTGAGTGGGTGAGTGAGTGAGGGAGTGAATGATTGGGTAGGTGAGTGAGGGAGTGAGCGACCGGGTGGGCGAGTGGGTTGGGTGAGGGAGTGGGTGATTGAGTGGGTGAGTGAGTGGGTGGGTGGGTGAGTGGGTGGGTGAGTGGGTGAGTGGGTGAGTGAGTGAGTGAGTGAGTGAGTGAGTGAGTGAGTGATTGGGTAGGTGAGTGGGTGGGTAGGTGAGTGGGTGAGGGAGTGGGTGATTGAGTGGGTGAGTGGGTGGGTGGGTGAGTGAGTGAGTGATTGGGTGGGTGAGTGAGTGAGTGAGTGAGTGAGTGAGTGAGTGAGCGAGTGAGCGAGTGAGCGAGTGAGCGAGTGAGCGAGTGAGCGAGTGAGCGAAGTGAGCGAGTGAGCGAGTGAGCGAGTGAGCGAGTGAGCGAGTGAGCGAGTGAGCGAGTGAGCGAGTGAGCGAGTGAGCGAGTGAGCGAGCGAGCGAGCGAGCGAGTGAGCGAGTGATTGGGTAGGTGAGTGAGTGAGTGAGTGAGCGGGTGGGCGAGTGGGCGGGCGGGTGGGTATTGGGTGGGTGGATGAGGGAGTGGGTGATTGAGTGGGTGAGTGGGTGAGTGAGGGAGTGAGGGAGTGGGTGAGTGGGTGAGTGAGTGAGTGAGTGAGTGAGGGAGTGAGTGAGGGAGTGGGTGAGTGAGTGAGGGAGTGAGTGATTGGGTAGGTGAGTGAGTGAGTGAGTGAGCGGGTGGGCGAGTGGGCGGGCGGTTGGGTTGGGTGGGTGGGTGGGTGGGTGGATGAGGGAGTGGGTGATTGAGTGGGTGAGTGGGTGGGTGAGTGAGGGAGTGGGTGAGTGGGTGAGTGAGTGAGGGAGTGAATGATTGGGTAGGTGAGTGAGGGAGTGAGCGAGCGGGTGGGCGAGTGGGTTGGGTGAGGGAGTGGGTGGGTGGGTGAGTGGGTGGGTGGGTGAGTGGGTAGGTGAGTGGGTGAGGGAGTGGGTGATTGAGTGGGTGAGTGGGTGAGTGAGTGAGTGATTGGGTAGGTGAGTGGGTGAGGGAGTGGGTGATTGAGTGGGTGAGTGGGTGGGTGGGTGAGTGAGTGAGTGATTGGGTGGGTGAGTGAGAGAGTGAGTGATTGGGTAAGTGAGTGAGGGAGTGAGTGATTGGGTAGGTGAGTGAGTGAGTGAGTGAGTGGGTGGGTGAGTGAGTGAGTGAGTGAGTGAGTGAGTGAGTGAGTGAGTGAGTGAGTGAGTGAGTGAGTGAGTGAGTGAGTGAGTGAGTGAGTGAGTGAGTGAGTGAGTGGGTGAGTGAGTGAGTGGGTGAGTGGGTGAGTGGGTGAGTGGGTGAGTGGATGAGGGGGTGAGGGGGTGAGTGGGTGAGGGAGTGAGGGAGAGAGTGGATGAGTGAGGGGGTGAGGGGGTGAGTGTGTGAGTGGATGAGTGAGTGGATGAGTGAGGGGGTGAGTGTGTGAGTGGATGAGTGAGTGGATGAGTGAGGGGGTGAGAGAGTGAGGGAGAGAGTGGATGAGTGAGTGTGTGAGGGGGTGAGTGTTTGAGTGGATGAGTGAGGGGGTGAGGGGGTGAGAGAGTGAGGGAGAGAGTGGATGAGTGAGGGGGTGAGGGGGTGAGAGAGTGAGGGAGAGAGTGAGGGGGTGAGAGGATGAGTGAGGGAGAGAGGGAGAGAGTGGATGAGTGAGTGTGTGAGGGGGTGAGGGAGTGAGGGAGAGAGTGGATGAGTGAGTGTGTGAGGGGGTGAGAGTGAGTGAGAGAGTGGATGAGTGAGTGGGTGAGGGAGTGAGGGAGAGTGGATGAGTGAGTGTGTGAGGGGGTGAGTGTGTGAGTGGATGAGTGAGTGGATGAGTGAGGGGGTGAGAGAGTGAGGGAGAGAGTGGATGAGTGAGGGAGTGAGGGGGTGAGAGAGTGAGGGAGAGAGTGGATGAGTGAGGGGGTGAGAGAGTGAGGGAGAGAGTGGATGAGTGAGGGGGTGAGTGTGTGAGGGAGAGAGTGGATGAGTGAGGGGGTGAGTGTGTGAGGGAGAGAGTGGATGAGTGAGGGGGTGAGTGTGTGAGGGAGAGAGTGGATGAGTGAGTGTGTGAGGGGGTGAGTGTGTGAGGGAGAGAGTGGATGAGTGAGGGGGTGAGAGAGTGAGGGAGAGAGTGGATGAGTGAGGGGGTGAGTGTGTGAGGGAGAGAGTGGATGAGTGAGGGGGTGAGTGTGTGAGGGAGAGAGTGGATGAGTGAGGGGGTGAGTGTGTGAGGGAGAGAGTGGATGAGTGAGTGTGTGAGGGGGTGAGTGTGTGAGGGAGAGAGTGGATGAGTGAGGGGGTGAGAGAGTGAGGGAGAGAGTGGATGAGTGAGTGTGTGAGGGGGTGAGTGAGTGAGTGAGTCGTCCTGGTAAACCCCACATTATGAGCAATATACAAAATCCTTGCCCTTGTGGGGACAAGTTTGGCCTCCATGAGGAAAACAACTTATACATCATATTCTCAGTGATGAGAATGTAAAAATGCAGAAAGTTTTCTGTGATGATTGGTTTAGGGGTAGGGTTAGGTTAGGGGATAGAATATACAGTTTGTACAGCCTAAAAATTTATTATCATCAAGTATACTCAAATATCAGCCTTTTTCTGTTTTATCCGCATGATCCTTCTATTAGGCCTGCATTGGTGAGGACAGACAGCCGCTGCTTCTCTCCTGGATAAACTATGCTGTTAGAAAGGAAGGAGCCTTGGATAGTATCCTGTTTAAATCTCTCAAAAATACAGAATGTTTGGTCTTTCCTGAAAATTCATGAGATGATGATCTGTTTGTAGGAACGGACCAGCTTACGTTTTGCCGTCAATTAAATTTTTTATTACAAACTACAAATGTTTTGCCTCCTTTTAGCTTTCCCTCATTAATAAGTGCACTCATGCCAGGACTCCAGATAATAAAATCACATGGAGCTAGGACTTGGACTGCAATGGTCTATTAAGGACAGGTGTAAATGGTTTAAATTTATGTGGTTACGGGTTAAGCAGAGGACATATGTTTAGTCTTTACTGAAAAAAAACTCTTATGAGAAGACGATCTGTGTGTGGACAGAGGCCAGCTTAATTTTTTGCTGTCAATTAGAAATGTATTACTTAATTCGAAACTTCTGCCAGGTTAAGCAGAGGACATGTCATGCCACGCCACATGTTTATCACACAACGCAGAAAGAAGGATTGTCAGTGTTTTGATGATATTGCTCAATGTTGGATGTTTTATGGTTAATGCTCACTTCCCCTATTTTTTACATTTACATTATTGCAGTCATCGAACACTCACTAATAAGGTTCCATTTATTAACATTAATTTAGTTAGCATGGACTAACAATGAAACATACTACTAAGGCATTTATTGTTAATTTCAACATTTATTAATGCATTAATATTCACAGATACAACACTTGATTTAAAAAAAAAAAAGTTAAATTAAAATTATGCTAATTTTAAGTTTAGTCAACTTGAAAAGTGAAATTGTATAAAGTGACAACTTGGATATTTGAGTTGACTAAACTTAAAATTTGAAGGCCGGACACACATTTTTTTAAGTTGAATTTGTTTTTACAGTGATTTAATGGACCTGAGCTAACATGAAAAGTTTTATTTCTATTAACAAAGATGAATAAAAACTGTAAATAACGGATTGCACAATGTTAGATAATGCATTTAACTAATGAGCCATTATTCTAAAGTGTTCATCTCTAAAAAATACTAGTAATGTAATAACATGAGCAAATATTAAAATGAATATGCATTTTTCATACTTGTACATCTGAGATGGCCAAATTTGCTTGTAGCTTTTAAAATGTTTATTAGCGTTTCATTTTTAATGTATGTAGACAATTATTTTATCAAATAAAAAATAACAGCTTTTTTTATCTTGTCAATTCAAATGTCGTTCAGATAACATATTTTGAGTTTCTTTGTATTAACTCAAATGTTTAGTTTCAAAAAACTCAAAAAGTACTTGTTTGTCAATGCCTGATCATACATGTATCTTATGAAAAAAAGTGTCTTAATAATAATTCTCTATCTGTAAAATGCCAGCTTCTCTCTCCCATTAAATAAACAGAACACGCCGTTCACGTGACATCTTGATATTAACAGATACAACACTTGATTTTTTTTTTTTTAAGTTTAAAAAAAATGATGTTTGTGCTGCTTTAATTTTAAGTTTAGTCAACTTTAAAAAGTGAAATTGTATAAAGTGACAACTTGGATATTTGAGTTGACTAAACTTTAAATTTTAAGGCCGGACAAACAATTTTTTTTAAGTTGAATTTGTTTTTACAGTGATTTAATGCACCTGAGCTAACATGAATAGTTTTATTTCTATTAACAAAGATGAATAAAAACTATAAATAACAGATTGCACAATGTTAGATAATGCATTTAACTAATGGGCCATTATCCTAAAGTGTTCATCTCTAAAAATACTAGTAATGTAATAACATGAGCAAATATTAAAATGAATAAGCATTTTTCATACTGAACACTATAAATCTGAAATTTGCTTGTAGCTTTTAAAATGTTTATAAGCGTTTCATTTTTAATGTATGTAGACAATTATTTTATCAAATAAAAAATAGCAACTTTTTTTTATTTTGTCAATTCAAATGTCGTTCAGATAACATATTTTGAGTTTCTTTGTATTAACTCAAATGTTTAGTTTCAAATAACTCAAAAAGTACTTTCTTTGTCAATGCCTGATCATACATGTATCTTATGAAAAAAGTGTCTTAATAATAATTCTCTATCTGTAAAATGCCGGCTTAAACAAACAGAACACGTCTTGCCAGTAGCCGTCGCCGTAATTCGGGCCGTCTTTCACAAATGTCTAGTATTAAATTCTCCCAATGGGGACAGCTTACGAAAAGGACCATTGCCAACAATGTCTAGCGAGTGCAAATGTTTATTTTAAAAGTTATGTTTGAGTATTGATTTGATTCCTCTCTCCTCCTGTACTTGGCTTGAGGACTCCGTCTGTCCATCATGCATTTCAGCGCCAGGCCAGTCTCATTATAGTCCTCTCCGTCCCAGCCAGCAATGATAAGAGAGACGCAATGTTGGCCCGGCCAAGAAAAACACTTTAGACCCTGAGCTGGTTTCACGTTGGAACCTGGATATAGAATATCTCACCTTTGCGAGGAGAAAGAAATGAACAGAAAACATTATTATCCCCCCTCGTTTCTCTCCGTCGTCCACGGTTTGTATTTAATTACCACCAAATGAGGTTATGTTTCATTTGCAGTGAAACAACTCTTCTACAATTCTAATAAAATGTTCTACATTTCTCTTATTATGGCTTCCCGTCCGCTCAGGGTGTCTGCGCCTCGGCGCGAGGCCTAGGTAAATGGCAAGTAGTTCCAGTGGAAGCCGCAAACCTTTTCGCTGGCATTACCGAGTCGTGCCAAAGAGTCCATCTCATTTTGAAAACCTAGACGCATCAATATACCTCTTCCTCATGAGGGCAGGAAAAACAAATTATAAGGGGAAGGGTATGTTTGGAGCTGTCCGGACAATTTTGACAGGTGAACATAAACCATTCCCTCCATGAACTCAGTTTGCTTTGTCAATATGGGAGTATTCATAAGCTCCACGTATTGCGGCAGAACTGACTTTTAATTTTACGCTCTTGAGAGATCATAAATACTGGAAACTGTGCTGAGTGCACTTATGATTTCATTAAATATTCAATTATATATATATATATATATATATATATACAGTATATATGCTATGCTGATCTATACGGCTGTATGTATGTTGTGTGCGTGTGTCTATCTTGTGTTTGTGTGAGTGTGTGAGTGTGTGAGTGTGTGTTTGTGTGTGAGTGTGTGAGTGTTTGTGTTTGTGTGTGTGTTTGTTTGTTTCTGTCTGTGTGAGTGTGCGTGTCTGTCTGTGTGTCTGTGTGTGTGTGTTTGTGTGTATGAGTGTGTGTTTGTCTGTGTGAGTGTGTGTGTCTGTGTGAGAGTATCTGTTTGTGTCTGTATGTGTGTGTGTGTTTGTGGGAGAGAGAGAGAGAGAGAGTGTGTGTTTGTGTCTCTGTGTGAGAGTGTGTGAGTGTGGGTCTGTGTGAGTGTGTCTGTGTGCGTGTGCGTGTGTGTGTTTGTGTCTGTGTGAGTGTGTGTGTCTGTGTGAGAGTATCTGTGTGTGTATGTATTTGTGTGTGTCTGTGTGAGAGTATCTCTGTGTGTGTGTGTGTGTGTGTGTGTGTGTGTGTGTGTGTGTCTGTCTGTCTGTGAGTGTGTGTGAGAGTGTTTGTGTGAGAGTATCTGTGTGTGTGCGTGTGTGTGTGCGTGCGTCTGTGTCTGTGTCTGTGTCTGTGTCTGTGTGTGTGTGTGTGTGTCTGTGTGACTGTGTGTGTGTGTGTGTGTGTGTGTGTGTGCGTCTGTGTCTGTGTGTGTGCGTCTCTGTGTGTGTGCGTCTGTGTCTGTGTGTGTGTGTTTCCCCCCAAATTACTCAGTTGATTATGGGAAAACTTGAATTGTAAGACAATATCCATAAAACTCCTTATAAAGGGAGTTTGCACGGAAAACTATAAGTCATTATTACTTTTAATTTTTTTAGTTTGGCACATTTTTATTTTATTTTGATGAACATGTTCTTCAATATTTTGAAAAGTTGTGCAATATTTTGCCATGTTATATTAATACATTTTAAGTCATTTAGACCAAAATGGCATATAATTTTACTCTAGCAGACCAAACTGTAACCAAACAGCAAATATTTTCACCCACAACATTTGAGATTGTGAAGTTCGGTCTGGACTTGATCCGTTGTGGAGCAGCTGGAACCAGAGAATCATCAGGGCGGGCTTTATACGATGATGGACAGATGATCAACAGTAACGTAATCTAACCCATCCAAAGAGCGCTTGGGTTGAATTCATTCTAATTCTAAACGGAGAACTTGTTCATATATGCGTTCACCTTTACTATTTCTCTCAAAAAATTATAATTGTGTTGGTAAGTACTCCATGTATCCTTAAATTATTTTTACAACACCAGCAAAGATCGTTTACACTCATCTTCTTCCTCTACTTCTTCCAGTTGTGTTGACAACTATGCGTCACTCAACATATGTCTTACTCTGTTGCTCTGATTGGTTGTAGGTCTGTCCAATCGAGTGCAGAGGCATTTTCTTTCCTGGTTCGGTTGAAACACCCCATAATCACAGCCCAATGGAGCAGACCCCAGAATCTGTGGATGACGACGTCAGGCTAGACAGAGAGCACAAAAAGTAACAAAAGACATTCCTTTCAATAAAAGAGTTGTACAGTAGGTAATATAACCCGTGATGTTAACAGATCTTTTGCATGGCATGCATCGCTCTGGGGGTCTGGAAATATTCCAAGAGCTCAGAATATAATAATGTTCTAAATGTGTTTTCAAAAGAAAACGAAGGTGTGTGTGATATATAGGCTGTGTTGTTGAATGCATTACTGCGTTAAACGCTTGCAAAAACACCTGCAAGGCCTGGAAGAGAGCGAGTCTTAGCCAGCGGAGGAAAAGGAAAGCAAAAGTAACTGCATTACTTTTCATAAACAGTAACTAAGTAAGACAATAAGATACTTTTAGGGAGTAACACATAAGTAGCTTATCCCAACACATAATGTACATTATTATTATTATTACTATTAAGTGCACCTGGTGCCATGTGTTCCCCAGGTAATCCGTGCACACACACCCGGCCATCCACGTGATGTAGAAGAACACGTGATCATCAGACCAGGCCACCTTCTTCCATTGCTCCATGGTCCAGTTCTGATGCTCACGTGCCACTGTTGGTGCTTTGGGCGGTGGACAGGGGTCAGCATGGGCACCCTGACTGGTCATACGCAACAAACTGAGATGCTCAGTGTATTCTGACACCTTTCTATCAGAACCAGCATTAACTTCTTGAGCAATTTGAGCTCCAATAGCTCGTCTGTTTGATCGGCCCACACATGCCAGCCTTCGCTCCCCACGGGCATCAATGAGCCTTGGCCGCCCATGACCCTGTGGCCGGTTCTCCACTGGTCCTTCATGAGCCTGTGGCCGGTTCTCCACTGGTCCTTCATGACCTTGTGGCCGGTTCTCCACTGGTCCTCCATGACCCTGTGGCCGGTTCTCCACTGGTCCTTCATGACCCTGTGGCCGGTTCTCCACTGGTCCTTCATGAGCCTGTGGCCGGTTCTCCACTGGTCCTTCATGACCTTGTGGCCGGTTCTCCACTGGTCCTCCATGACCCTGTGGCCGGTTCTCCACTGGTCCTCCATGACCCTGTGGCCGGTTCTCCACTGGTCCTCCATGACCCTGTGGCCGGTTCTCCACTGGTCCTTCATGACCCTGTGGCCGGTTCTCCACTGGTCCTCCATGACCCTGTGGCCGGTTCTCCACTGGTCCTTCATGACCCTGTGGCCGGTTCTCCACTGGTCCTTCATGACCCTGTGGCCAGTTCTCCACTGGTCCTTCATGAGCCTGTGGCCGGTTCTCCACTGTTCCTTCCTTGGAGCACTTTTGATAGAGACTGACCACTGCAGACCGGGAACAGCCCACAAGAGCTGCAGTTTTGGAGATGCTCTGACCCAGTCGTCTAGCCGTCACAATCTGGCCCTTGTCAAACTCGCTCAAATCCTTACGCTTGCCCATTTTTCCTGCTTCAAACACATCAAC
>NC_137113.1:46155359-46162859 GCF_949357685.1 Gobio gobio
TCATCCATCCATCCATCCGTCTTTCTTTCTATTGTTTCATCCATCCATCCATCCGTCTGTCTTTCTATTGTTTCATCCATCCGTCTGTCTTTCTATTGTTTCATCCATCCGTCTGTCTTTCTATTGTTTCATTCATCCATCCATCTGTCTGTCTGTCTGTCTGTCTATCTATCCATCCATCCATCCATCTGTCTGTCTGTCTGTCTGTCTATCTATCCATCTATCATTCTATTGATCCATCATTCTATTGTTCCATCCATCCATCCATCCATCTGTCTGTCTATCTATCTATCCATCTATCATTCTATTGATCCATCATTCTATTGTTTCATCCATCCATCCATCTGTCTGTCTGTCTGTCTGTCTGTCTATCTATCATTCTATTGTTCCTTCCATCCATCCGTCTGTCTATCTGTCTATCTATCTATCCATCTATCATTCTATTGATCCATCATTCTATTGTTCCATCCATCCATCTGTCCATCATTCTATTGTTCCATCCAGTCATCTGTCCATCATTCTATTGTTCCATCCATCCATCCGTCCATCATTCTATTGTTCCATCCATCCATCCGTCCATCATTTTATCCATCCATCCGTCCGTCCATCATTTTATCCATCCATTCGTCCATCCATCATTCTATTGTTCCATCCAGTCATCCGTCCATCATTCTATTGTTCCATCCAGCCATCCGTCCATCTATCGTTCCATCCAGCTATCCATCCATCTAGCATTCCATCCAGCCATCCTTCCATCCATCTATCATTCCATCCAGCCATCCTTCCATCCATCTATCATTCCATCCAGCCATCCGTCCATCATTCCATCCAGCCATCTATCATTCCATCCAGCCATCCTTCCATCCATCTATCATTCCATCCAGCCATCTATCATTCAGGCATTCCATCCATCTGTCTATCTATTATTCTCTCGTTCCGTCCATCCATCTGTCTATCTATCATTCTATCTTTCCTTCCATCCGTCCTTCATTCTATTGTTCCATCCATCTGTGGGACGCCTTATACCGGTGACAAATTCCATGTATGTTTTGGCCAATAAAGTTGATTCACATAAATTCTAAAAATACTTCTGGGAAAACAATTCATGCTTACAATGCTGAAAATACTGTGTTCTGCCCTAAAAGTTCAACTGTGTGCCAGAAATGGAGTAAATTATACATTTATCGTCAGACGTGGCCTACTGAAGTACTTTTATTAGTAGAAAATGTTTCGCTAACTACTTTTTCAAAAGAGTAGTTTAATTATGGTTTAACTACTTTGAATTATTATAGTTTGTTGCTTGGCAAAATGAAATCCTCACTTTTAAATGTCAGGGGTCTGAACTGGCGTTAGCTAGAGCTTTTCAGAGCCCAGTAAAGCTGGAGTTGTTGGAGAGGATTTTGGGGCAGGAGTGCACTGGATCTGCCTCATTAGCTGTCAATCAGATAAGCCCGTTCGCTGACATGATCATTAGTGTAATTGTGTGTGTTAACCAGGCCTAGACCAATGCCTCTGGCACTTGCCCACTTTGGCAAAGAGAGATGCTTCTACCTTGGCTGGCGCACACAACCGCAAACACACACACACACACACACACACAGATACTGAGAATGACGTCACAGTCCGGTCAAGCGCAGGCTGGACGGATGCATTAACATTTCTGCAACACTTAAACGCACAGAGACGGAGGAAAAAGAAGGAGATGACTGCTTCTTCACCAGCTCCCAGTTGAATTATGGGACGTGGAGGCAGACATGGCAAGGTTTCATAGCTCATTGGTTTTCAGAGCTGCGGCTTAGTCGCACCACACGGATGTAATTTGTACCACATGTGTTCGAACGTGCCCTCTCGCAAAAAAAGTGGGTGCTTTAGACACTTTGCACAAGGAGCGCAGTAAAAAAAATAAAAGCCGAAAGGGTCGGCGGTGAAAAAGGCCGTGCCCTGACACGAGATGACAAGGTGGAGCAGTGAGTGGGTTTGAAGGAAGGCAGGCGGGCGCAGAGGTCAGGCTGGAGGGACTGCGTCAGGTAAAGCCTCCAGTGGCCAATAAACACACACTGAGAGCTCCATCACATCGGCTGCTCCTGAGAGATGCTCAAGTCGAGCGGTTGCGTTCGCACGGGCCTCGAGTTCAGGAGCGGCTGCAGAATAAACCGCTCTCATGGAGACACGTCATCAAAGAACAATGATTAAAACATCACACAGACGGATGCAAAGCCATATCCTGCCATCCAGCCTTTGTCTTCCATTTTTGCCTCTTCCTGTTCCCATCCGTCCACCCTTCCTTTGTTGTCTTCCATTTTTCATCTTCCTGTTCCATCCATCCACCCTCTTTCGTCCATCCATCCATCCATCATCCATCCATCCATTCATCATCCATCCATCATCCTCTTTCCACCCATCCATCCATCATCCATCAATTCATCATCAATCCATAATCCTCTTTATTCCATCCATCATCAATCATCTTCCATCCATCCATCCATCCTTCCTTTGTTGTCTTCCATTTTTCATCTTCCTGTTCCATCCATCCACCCTCTTTCTTCCATCCATCCATCCATCATCCATCCATCCTCCTCTTTCCATCCATCCATCCATCCATCCATCCATCCATCCATCCATCCATCCATCCATCCATCCATCCATCCATCCATCCATCCATCCATCATCCATCCATTCATCATCCATCCATCATCCTCTTTCTTCCATCCATCATCCTCTTTCTTCCATCCATCATCAATCATCTTCCATCCATCCATCCATTCATCCATCCATCATCCACCCTTCTTTCCATCCATCATCCACCCTCTTTCTTCCAGCCATCTATCCATCCATCCATTCTTCCATCTACCCTCTTTCTTCCATTCATCATCCACCCTTCTTTCCATCCATCATCCACCCTCTTTCTTCCAGCCATCTATCCATCCATCCATCCTTTCTTCCATCTACCCTCTTTCTTCCATTCATCATCCACCCTTCTTTCCATCAATCATCCACCCTTCCATCCATCCTCTCTCTTCCATCCATCCACCCTTCCATCCATCGAACGCCTTTCTTTCCATCCATCATCCATCCTTCATCCACCCTTCCTTCTATCCATCCATCCACCCACCCATCCTCTTTCTTCCATCCATCAACCACCCTTCTTTCCATTCATCATCCACCCTTCCTTCTATCTATCCATCCATCCACCCATCCTTTCTTCCATCCACCCATCCATCTATCCACTCTTCCATCCACCCTCTTTCGTTCACCCTTCCATCCATCCATCCATCCTCTTTCTTCCATCCATCCATCCACCCTTCCATCCATCAACTACCCTTCTTTCCATCCATCATCCACCCTTCCTTCTATCATCCATCCTCTTTCTTCCATCTATCCACCCTTCCATCCATCAACCACCCTTCCTTCTTTCCATCATCCACCCATCCTCTTTCTTCCATCCATCCACCCATCCATCCATCCACTCTTCCATCCACCCTCTTTCTTTCACACTTCCATCTATCATCCACCCTTCTTTCCATCCATCATCAACCCTCTTTTTTTCACCCTTCCATCTATCATCCACCCTTCTTTCCATCCATCATCCACCCTCTTTCTTTCACCCTTCCATCCATCATCCACCCTTCTTTCCATCCATCATCCACCCTTCAATCTATCATCCACCCTCTTTCTTTCACCCTTCCATCCATCTTCCACCCTTTTTTCCATCCATCATCCACCCTTCAATCTATCATCCACCCTCTTTCTTCCAGCCATCTATCCATCCACTCTTCCATCCACCCTCTTTCTTCCATCCATCATCCAGCCTTCTTTCCATCATCCATCCACCCATCCTCTTTCTTCTATCCACCCACCCACCCATCCATCCATCCATCCACTCTTCCATCCACCCTCTTTCTTCCATCCATCGTCCACCCTCTTTATTTCACCCTTCCATCCACCCTCTTCCATAGAAACCTTATATGAAATTAAATTGCATTGGTTCATGAACTAACAATGAGCAATACTTCTGCAGCTCTTTATTTTGCAGTATATATACATTTTCAACACATCAGATTGCATAAATTTACTATTCTATTATGTTTTAAAAACCGGAATTAATAATGAGCAACATTATATACTTATATTTGCAGCATGAAATAACAACAACCTAATAAATGCTGTAAATGTAAGATCATAATATTTAATGCATTAACTAAAATTGAATGAATTCTTACCAAAACGCTTGTCATTAATTTTTTTTCCTTTCAGAAAAATCTATAACATCTACATATCGAGCACATATAGAAATGAAAATGATAGTTTCATGAATCTTAGTTGCTTAAATGTGAATTGCAAGGTTGTTGAGGTCCGAATTATGGCACCATCTTGAATTTATTCATATGTTTTACCTCATTATGTTAGTGTTGCACGTCTCTATTAATGGCTGAGCTGCAGCCAGACAGACATTATAAATGTTGCTTTGTGCAATTTAGGTGACTTTCTTTACCATTCCAAAACAGGTGTGAAAAATAGCACGTTTTGACAGCATTACCATTTATTGTATATTTGAACGACTATAAACACATTTCGGAGACAGCAAATATTATGAATACATGCATTATACATATTGTATGTGCTTCATTTTGTATTTCGATGGCTGTAAAAACCTTGGTAGCCCTCCAGGTATTTCTCATTCTAATGCCAACAGGAACATCCCCTCCTGAAACATGCACTCTCACACACACTCACACTCACACACACACACACCCGGGCCTGAGGGGGCTGTGGTTTCTGATGGAAACAGCAGGGGCAGTAGCGTGGGTCTCAGCGTGAGTGCCGGGACAGGAGCCGTGGAGCCAGATGGGCGATCCTGCCGTTCCCCTCCGCACAGGCCGCCTTTCACCTCTGTCTGATTCCACAAAGAGCAACTTATCCAAGCTTCACCGGGTCCCCCTCCTTGTCATCCTGAACCGCTGCCAGCCGAGACCACAGCTTAATAAAAACCTGACTCCCCGATATTCACTGCCAAGCAGCAGAAGGTTAGGCTGCTCGTATGGATGCCATGCACTCGAGACATTTCCCTGTGATATTGGTCGAGGCAGAGGTCGCTTATGTCTTATAATCGTCCTTCTACATCTCAAAAGGTCGTATCTGAACACAACACTCGTAATCAGGAATGACATCATTAATTAGCAGCCGTTTAGCAATTCAAAACCTCCCGGGGTAAACATTTACATTTATGCATTTAGCAGATGCTTTCACCCGAAGCGACTTACAGCGAGAACAAACTGAGATAATAAAATCATTGCTGTGTGACAAGAAATCCACTCTAGAGCTATTATTCAGTGTTTATTAATGTACAGTGGGATCCAGAAGTTTGAGACCACAACGAAAATCTCATTAAGTCTGAAAAACGATTTCATTTATTATTATTAATAGTAATAATAATTACCATACAATATTTTTTTTTCTGGAAAAATAATACATTTTCAGATTCAGAAATTTAAGAATTTTTCAAAAATGTCAACAATTTAACAACAACAACAATACATTAATAATAATAATAATAATAATAATAATAATAATAATAATAATGATAATAATAATACATTTATATTATTGCTATTATTTTAACACAATTAATTGTTTAGTAATTATCATATTTTTTACCTCATATTAATTTATAATAATAGTCTATAATAATAATAATAATAATAATAATAATAATTTAAAATTACTATTAATTATTGTTACTTTTATTATTATTATTATTATTGTTAATAATAATAATAATAATAATAATTATTATAATTTTAATTTTAATTTTTATTAGTATTATTATAAATTATTTATTATTATTATTGTGATTATTTTGTATTATTATCATTATATTAATATAAATTATGTATTATTACAATTGTGATTATTATTATTATTATTTTTTTTATTATTATTATTATTATTATTTTTTATTATTATTATTATTATTATTATTATTATTATATTAATATAAATTATTTATTATTACTATTTTGATTATTATTATTATTATTATTATTATTATTATTAATTATTATTATTATTATTATTATTTATTAGGGTGTAACGATTCATCTACTACATCGATGTATCGATTTATTTTCCTACGATCTAACTACATCGATCTGTGCTCGGCAAGTTGGCCTTCCGGACGACACATATCGATCTAACATCGTTTTAAAAGGTAATCAGTCGATTGTATCGATCATAGGAAATAACGCATTGGATTTAAGCACGTCAGACTTTAAATGGATGTTTTTTCTTAGCACTTTTAATGATAAAGGCGTTAAACGTTACTCGATTAAGTCTGCCTATCTGTGACATCATCGCAACGCACGCACCAGCAGCAGCGCTAAGAAAACAAAACATAGCATGGCGGATGGCAGAGGAGAAGCCAACCAGAGAGAAATTATCAAGCCACCAGGAGAAAGAGCTAAGTTAGTAACGTGTTACCTGTACTTTCAACCCTTGTTAAATGTTACCTGTGCATTCCTGACACCAGTGTGCCAGCAGAGCTTTTAGTACTGCTGGCGACATAGTGAACGCACAGAGAAGTGTTCTGCGGTCAGATCATGTTGATATTTTTGAAAAAGAAATATGTAGAGTCATTGAAGAGTAGTTGGTTACATTTTATCTTTTGTTAAATATTGTTTGTTTATTAAACTGAGAGTAGTAACAGGTTCAGACAGTTTATTCAAACTGAAGAAATGTTGGTTGCACTTTATTTTTGATATTAATATTGTATTTGTATTATTTTAATGTTGAAAAACAACAGCAAAAGTAACAGGTACACCTACTATTAATTAAACCTGAAGAGAAGTTAGTTGCACTTTATTTTTGATATTAATATTGTAATATTATTATGTTGGATAACAAAAGCAGAAGTAGCAGGTTATAATAATATTTATAACCTACTGTTGAAATGTTGGTTGCACTTACTGTGCTTTTATTGAAAATGTATTGAATAATGAAAATGAGAGCAGAAAAGGTTAACTTCCTGTTAATTCAACCTAAACTGTTGGTTGCACTTTATTCAAATAAAATTTGAATGCATTTGCCATTAATTGTTGTTTACTTGTTTGTTTATATCCATAATATATGGATATGGATACTTGATTCCCTTACAAGAAACAACAGGAATCTTGGAAACTTCACCTGCACTGACCAGTATCCAGATATTTATTTCAGTCACACAATTTTTGGCTAAAAAGTTACTGAATCGATTTCAAGTCACTGAATCGTTTCGGATCGTATCGTTCTAAATGAACCAAAATCGTCCTTGAATCGTATCGACAACCTCAAATCGTGATACGAATCGAATCGTTGTTAAAACGAATCGTTACACCCCTATTATTTATTAATTATTATTTATTAATTATTATTTATTAATTATTTATTATTACTATTGTGATTATTATTTATTATTATTATTATTATTATTATTATTATTATTATTATTATTATTATTACTATTAT
>NC_137113.1:46167859-46195359 GCF_949357685.1 Gobio gobio
TCGGCTAGTTGCCAAGGCTACATGAAAACAACAAACTCCTTAGACCTGTTTAAAGTTGCAATGAAATATAAATAAAAGCAGTTTACATAAATAGTAGTATAAGCAGCTTATGTAAATAGTAAAAGTGATCTACATAATTTTAGGAGAGATACCTCCCTGAAATGACTTGTTTCAGGTTGGGATGTCTGATCACCTCTCTTGACTCGCACGTGAGACTTCAGTCACCGGGTCCGGTAGGCTAACGTTTACGGCGCGAGGATGAGAACAGACGCGCAGCGGTCAGCGGAACATGAGGACGACGAAGAGGATCTGTACAATAATTAACTTGTTGTAGAGGCTGGCGCGAGTGATGAGGAGTTTACAGGGAGAGATGAAAAGGAGGAGGAAACTGAGGAGGACGAGGATTAAACAGAATTGGAGGATTTTTTTTTTATAACTTCAAACCAAACGAGACAGGAATGGTTAAACTTTGGAGCGGTAAGGTGTCTGTTGCCTTTTGTTATGAATCAATAACCTAATTATCACCGTGTATGGTTAAGTGTTTACAATGCACTACCGGTAGCCTATGTTTGCTACGTTTTTGTTACCATATTTCTACACTGGAATTTAGCCTGAATTACCGGTATTTGTTGTTAATGTTCTGTATGCATACCATAATGTTATGGTAACTGTACGTTTTCAATAAATGAACCTAGTATTTTATAGGTTGAAATAGACGCAAAATCTCATTTTTAGTCATTCTACTGGTAGTTTGATTTGCTCAAATAGAAATTGAGGCCTGCCTCTAATTCTGGCCTCCTTCCAATAAAGGCCTGGACCGCGATGCGCTTGAGTAAAATAAAGGCCCGGGCCTATATTAGAGGATTTACGGTAGTTCACCCAAAAATGAAAATTCTGTCATTAATTACTTACCCTCATGTCGTTCGACACCCGTCAGACCTCCGTTCATCTTCAGAACAGAAATGAAGATATTTTAGTGTAAATCTGATGGCTCTGAAAGGCCTCCATTGGCACAATGCACTTTACACTCTCAAGACCCTTAAAAGGTACTAAAGACGTCGTTATAAATTCCATCTCACTACAGTGGTTCTAAAATAACTTTATGAATCGGCGAGAATACTTTTTGTGTGCAAAAAAACCCTAAATAACTACTTATATAGTGATGACGATTTCAAAACACGGCCTCATGAAGCTTCGAAGCGTTATGAATCAGTGAGTCGAATCATGATTCGGATCGCGTGTCAAACCGCCAAACGGCTGAAATTTGGCGATCCAAACTGCTGAATCGACTCACTGATTCATAACGCTTCGAAGCTTAATGACGCCGTGTTTTAAAATCGTCATCACTATATAAGTCGTTATTTAGGTTTTTTTTGCGCACAAAAACCTATTCTCGTCACTTCATAAAGTTATTGTAGAACCACTGTAGTGAGATGGACTTTGTAACGACGTCTTTAGTGCCTTTTAAGGGTCTTGAGAGTGAACCGTGCATTGTGCCAATGGAGGCCTTTCAGAGCCATCAGATTTACACTAAAATATCTTCATTTGTGTTCCGAAGATCAACTGAGGTCTTACGGGTGTCGAACGACCTGAGGGTAAGTAATTAATGACAGAATTTTCATTTTTGGGTGAACTAACCTTAAAACTGTGTAATCCAATAATTTTAAAATTGCTGTGTATATTTATGCTTGCATTGCACCTTTGCAACATGCACTGTACCGAAAACAGTTGTGTGCAGCGCTGTTTGTGAGGAGTTATTGCATATGTAGAGTCTTCCAAAACAGTCACTTATGAGGATATTTAGGCAATAGGTTGTGAGGCAAATCAGATGGTTTTGGAGCACAGATAATGTGGAAGACAAACATTTAACTGGACAATTTGACTGTTAAAAGAAGATGATCTCAGGCCTTTCTTGCAATTATCCATATCGCTAAGGCTTAAACCTGACAGACTTCAGGACATCCTAATCCTGATGTATGCATCCAGCTAAATGCACACAGGCTGCTATAAGCGTCTTTTCATCTTTGTCTAAAAGGAACATTAAAGTCTGAGTGGCTCTGTGCAATTTCCTAAAGGTCAGTTGTGATGAAAGCACCTAGAGCGCTCCAAGGGAAGTTACCTTGAATTGAAAATATTGTAGGTAAAATCGTCCAAAATGTCTCATTTTATTATTTCAGATGCACCTGGTATTTAAATCACATTATGGGACACAGTCTGTTAAGAATACTGAACTTTTCAAGAGCGCTTGTTGGTGTGCCCACTTCCATGGGTTATGTTTTATAATAAATGACGACAAAAGGCCCTTTTAATTCAGAAAGCTTATTTTAGAGTTCGAAGCATCTGGCTAGGTATTGCAGGATTAAAAACAACGATCTATTCAGACTTTATGTGGCAAAAATAGAACCCCACCCATTGCAAATCTGGCCGTATTGTCATTTTCAGTTGATATGGAGTTTTATTTCCATTTTGAATATTCACCCTAAAACAACTTGATTCCTAACGTTGCTAAGTTGACACGGTATACAGCAAGCATTGAGAAGTTACTACTGTATATAATTTACATCCTCACAGCAGAACCGAGGAAAAATCCTTCTATATTAATGAGACATGCTTAAGTATAGGTTTATATTTTCAACCGCAGACAAAATAAATGGTCTATGTAAACTTGTACGGGCTAGCGGACTAGTGCTCTTTTCCAAGGCATTAAGGGAGCGGCCTTCTCGACCTGTATATTTGCACAGACCTTTTCTCTTGTGATGTCATTGTAACACTATAAACAGTTGAAGAATTTTTTTTTCACGGTCAAGTGACTGGTCGCCTGTGGGTTGTTACGATGCAAAGGACCGGGGTGCAAGGCGGTCGTATTTGAGTGACTTGGCCTGGTGTATGTCCCTGGTTCCTCGCACTTCCACACTGTTTGCTTTTTCTTGAGTTGTAAAGAGCTCTTGATGACTCCTGTGATTGTGTTTTTAGGATATGGCTAGGCTGAATCTAAATGAGTACTTTCTAATCTGCCATTAAGCTATTTGTGCCCTGCAGGATGAGGGTAGATAGCGTAGAATGGGTAAGATGACTCATATGCAGAGATGCCGGCTACAATTTACTTTAAAAACATACTACGCTCAAGGGCTCAAACGCATTAGTCGCTTTCTGAACAGGCAACGGTATTGAAATATACTTTGCTTGGAAGTAGCCAACTAACATTTTCAAAAGATCAGTTTAGACTGTAATTTAAATTATGAGTAGCTTGCAGCTTGATACGATACATTTTCAAGGTAACGTCCCCAACATCAGTGTGTCTAATCCTGCTTTTGGAAGGCCACTATCTGACATAGTGTAGCTCCAATCCTGAACCAGATAATCAAGGTCTTCAGGACAACTAGGATGCATTCCACTTCACTGTTAGACATACATTCGCCAAACTTCCCTAAGCACTTCCCCTCAGGGGGATCCTTACTTCCATTTTGAAGTGTTCCACTTAAAGTGGATGGGGGAAGTTTATATGGACAGACCCTCAACCACTCGAGGGAGTGAGTCGCGTCATATACACACTTCAGACAGCTATACCACAATGCGACACAATTGTGACATCACAGCAGATAACGCTTAATTTCCCCCATCATCAAACAAACACATAAGGAACATAATGTAACTGATAAATCAACTCCATAGCAGACTTAGAGTGATTAAGGGCTCAACTCTAGGCCCCCTTTCCAGCATAATTTGGATCCATCCCTAATCAATAGGGGCTTTCGCACTGGAGGAACATTTTCATAGTTCCTTAAAGTACCCACTTTTTGGCTTGTTCACACCGCAGGAACTAGGAACGATTTTAGCTCCTTTTGGGGGAACTAAATTAAAGGGGTCATGAATTGAGAAATCTATTTTTCATTCGGCCTTCGATATATCGTGATATAAGAATATCCTGTAAGTTTCGGAGCTGAAAACTTCCTTGTTAGTAAAAAAAAAAAACCTTTTATTGACACCAGACCCAGCAAACGCTCGATCTCAGAATATGCCAACCCTTGACGTCATTGGGTGGAGAAACCATAGATATCCATAATAAGGCTAGATGTCTTACAGCGGAGTCTCTAACGTCATCACCGGCGGCCATCTTGTCACAGGCAGGGCTCTGTGGTTCCTGATGTAAGGCGAGTGATCTGCATGAACACAAATACTCTTATCTCACTGAAATCTTGACGGATTTACAAATGGTTTGGTTTCTTACAAATGTTATTAACGTGGCTATAATTATGGATGCTTGAACAAATTTTGAATCATTTTTCATAAGTATGCAGTGTCATATCTACATCTCTGACGTTTGAAAATCGGTAGAAAATTGAGCAAGTTATGGTTATTTAAAAAGTGCAAGCACCATGAAAACAATGTTACGAGTGAGCGAGCTGCCTGTGACAAGATGGCCGCCAGGTGCGGACGTCGACCTCCATTGGCCAGCAGCGTGGACGAGACATCTAGCCTTTATTATGTATATCTTTGGGTGAAACTCCCCCTCAACAGTACACCTGATTCTGTAGCCCCGCCCACCGACTTGTGGTGCTAAACTGAGCTCCTGAGCAATAAACATGCTGAAGATAGCAAGATATTGTGCTGTGCCTGGTTGTGGAAGAACACAGTCGCTGCATGCTTCCTTCGTATTCTAATATTGGGAATGTGTGGTTGAACTTTATTTTTAAGAAATATGCAGATAATAATAGATATCCAGCTCACGTGCGTAAGACATTGCACGTTTGTTCCTTCATTTCACCGCAGATTCATTTGTAAACAAGAGACTGGATTAGCAGACAGGATGAGATTACATGAATGAATGAAGCAACACACTAATGCAAGTAAATTTTTTTTTTACATGTGATAGTATTGCATTGTTACAGATCATTTGATATCTATTGATTATGTGTAAATGTCTAACTAAACATAATTTACCACTCTGTCACAGGGCTCGCAAAGCCCAAGGTCTCGGGGCTATGTGTTTTCCAGACGGGCTACCAATACATATTATCTTAAATAGTTAAATAACATTCCTTTCTTGATGTGCGTTGTTCACTCTCTTGACTTGATATTTGAAGGAAAAATTTAATTGCGTAAGTTTTGATCATGCGTTTGGTCTGCAACGTACTTGGCGTGTGTGTGTGTGTGTATATGTGTGTGTGTGTGATGCTCCGTTCTCGGTTATATCCACCGATCGGGCGGGCCAAGTAATATAAAAATAACATTCCAATTAATTGCGGGTGGATGAGAAATAAATCATTGTGTTTGTTTGATAAAGACATTTTGCGAGCCCTAGCTGTGTGACGATTCCGGTTGGCGTTTTCCCGCACGCTTTCAAAACAATGCCTCACGTGTACTCACGGGGGAGCTGAAGCTCATTAAATATGCAAAGCTTATCCAATCATAGCAGTGGGCGTTTACTTCCAAGTCTTCAGTGCGGCACACCCATAAAAACAGAGCGTTCCATGAGAGAGGCTCAAAACCAGGGCAGAAAATAGCCTATTACTTATTCCATATGCTGTTTTTGAATGTAAAAAAACCCACACTTCATAAATTGACCTCAGACAACAGTATAATTAAAAAAAAAAACCTTTAACTCCTACTTCAGAGTAGGGTCTTACCCAGCACAACAGTGACATAAGTATACGCAGATTGGCTGAATGCTCATGAAACCCGACATTTAAAAAAAGAAAAAAAGAAAAGTGGTGTACACACAGATTATAACCTATTTATTTCACAAACTAAAGGGGCTTTCGCACCAGAGAAACCTTTTCATAGTTCCTATAACTTTTGGCGGAAGTATACCTGGATTTTGGCATGTTCGCACGATTTTAGTTCTAGGAACTCCTTTTGGGGGAACTAAATTAGCTCCTACTTCAGAGTAGGGTTTAACCCAGCACAATATGAACTAACAGTGACGTAAATGTATGCAGATTGGCCGAATGCAAGCGAAACACCAGTAGCAGCCAATTTTTAAAAGGTGTCTACACACACAGATTATAGTCTAACGCTACGAACATGGAAAACAGTGAAAGATGAACCTCTCTACCTATACACTAAGGAGAAAATCAAACACAACTTTGGATTTTGCAAAACATGATTCTGTATTTCTGCTCAGCTAGCGACATTGGGCATGAACCACATGGCAAACGCAAATACTTTTTCACATATCATGGGCTCTGGCGTTCGCAGCACCATCAAAATAAAAGTTACAACAACAAGTAAGGCTTAAGCTGGGCTCAGACTAGAGGAGTTTTTAAATCCTAACCCATAGTGAAATCTGGTTGCATCACTCACATAAGGAGAATCTTCACAGATTTTTTTCTCTCAAATCTCAAACATGCACACACTACAAGATTTAAAACATTTTGAGCATCACACACTACAAGATATTATTAAGACTATCATGCCAGGACGAGCACCTCATGGGATCTCATGGGGAAGCGGATGTAAACATGAAGGCCTACATAGCAGATTGTGACGTCTCAACGGGTAATGTTTACACTTGCTAGCAGCTTTCTACACTCACCCGGTATGTTCAAAACCAAGGCGATTCCTCTTAGCTCTTCTCTTTGTCCATAGGATTGTGTCATGTTTCCAAAGACACATTATACAAGCAGTTGTGTAGTTGCAACATTCCACACATCGTTCTGCCATCTCCACTGTTTAAACGGACCCGCACACAGCAGCTTATTTCCCTATCGCAATTTCAAAAGTGCTCTCATTCACTTCTCTCGTTGGCTATCGTGAAAGAACTGACGTAATCACCCCGATTTAAAATCCTTAATATCAAACATGTTTGATATGATCGGGGTGGCCTCGATTTGCATGAGAGCAGATCCGTGAGGTGCAAGATTCGATCTTTGCACATCGGAACTAATCGAGGTCCTCCACAAGATTTTTTCTCTGATTCTTGGGAGGGGACAATCGGGGATAAATTACGTCACTTCAGAGTTCAAATTGGCGTTGCGAATGCAACCAGGAACATTTTCCTAGGGGAACTTTTAGTTCTTGGGGAACCACCTTGGTGACTAGTTCCTCGAACTACCTAGTCCGAAAGCTGCTAATCACAACTGCTGTTAAATCAATGTCTTCAGGATTACTAGAACATTACAGGTAGCTGAGTTTGATCAAGGTTGGAGCTAAACTCTGCAGGAAAGTGGACCTCAAGGGCCAGAGTTGAGAACCGCTGGCTTAGGACGTTCCATTTCAACCCATTGCAATGGCGTCTGCCAGTGGGCACGCATGCAACATAAGCTATGACGCACATCCGAGTCAATGAGTCTGCGGAAAGGGCATAAAGTGAAGTGGAATGCAGCCCTAGAAACTTACATGTGGGTGTTTGGGGGCAGGTTGGAGCTAAACTGTGCAGAATAGTGGCCATCTAGGAGCAGGATTGGACACCCCTGAAAGGCAAGCAGGCTAAACTAACCTAACTACTAAAAAAAACAGTCTTTCTGATCTCCTAATGAGTTTTCTATGCTTAAAGAATTCAAAAGTACACAACTTACCATTCTATTAAGCCACACAAAAGAAGAGGGGGAATTACAATAAATGCCATATGCGGGAACATGATTCCACCCTTGAATTGCAGCCAACATCCACTTTTATAGGCCGATACTTGTGTGTTGCCAGTTAACGAGATTCTGCCTCTGTTCCATCCAATGACAGCTTCATCAAGAAGGAAAACAGCATGGGCAAAATGTGACACATATTTTGCACATGGCTTTTAGATCTTGTTCATCTTGAGCATAGTATTGTTGAAATCGAATCCCAAAAGAGAAATGTTCATTCTATTACAGTAATCAGCAAGTTAATTATACAATTATTTATTCAGAATTATTTATCCTAATATATATGATATTCCTCCCGACCCCAAGCCATCCATTTTACACTTGCATCTATTCACGCATCAGTCGTTCACTGATTTCATGTCTCCAGACGTCAGCCGTGTTCATAGAGGACGCTAACACTGTGGTCTTAAGCATTGCCCATGTGCTCTGCAGCAGGTTGGGCATTATAATCATATGACTGTATTTTTTCCATATAAACATCAAGTTAGCTGTTCCAGTAAACTCTGCCCGGTGTCCTCTTATAGGTTTCCATCATTCTCTGGGCTCTAACCTGTGTTGTTAAGGTGAGGCGTTTCAGTTCATCTCCATCTGATCTGCACCTCCTGAGCTCAGCAAACCTCCGTCACCATAGTGGCCACTGTAAAAGTCATAGTGCATGTCGTACTGTGGTGTTTTTGTGGTCCACATGCTCTTTTGTGTCATTTAACATAGAGAGGAAATACTTTTTAAAAAATCTTGTTAGCATTGGCAGCCGAAGATTTTCATTCATCCCAGTTCCTGGCACAGGACCTTCCAGAAGTGAGCCAATCACCTGAGAAGTAAATGTCATGTGACTAATTGCTCTGGAGCCATAGGATAATTGGCTGATGGTGCCACAATAAAAAAAATAAATCCTCCACAAGATGGCCAGTGGTAAGATCCTATTTTATCCTATATTTAGCCAAATATTGTTGTAGAGAAACTGTTTAACTCCTAGAGGTCAGCGATCGCGCTGGTGCGACCAACCCACTTTTTTTCTTATCAGTGCGAAAGAGATTCAAAATAATCTGTCTATTTAGGTAATTCTGGCAAGTGTTATACATCATAATCTTTTCAGTTTCTACTTTTATTTGTGTAGTCACAATAAAAACAACATGTTATGCTTTTTGCAAAATAAAGAAAACAAACATGATGCGCGATCTGCAGCCTCTCTCTCAATGAAGTTCATTCTGATACTCTTCAGAAAATGAACTGTAACTTAGTGAATACTTGTCGCACAAATATGAGACATATGTCTAAAGAAACGTTGAAACGTCAGTTTCTAAACAATCTAAATCAAATCAAAAACAAATATTCTCTGTTTATGTAATCTGTTTGAAAAGAGAGAGATGTCAGCCGTTCGTGAGCATCTCATTATCCACTAATGCCGCCACGGAGCGCGCATTCTTTTGAAAATCAAAAATTGACCCAGTCCATGCGAGTATCCCCGCCCGCATTAACTCGAAAAAACACATCAAGTTTAGTGCATGTACTTTTCAGTGTTTTGAGACGAGGTGAGGAATAATCCTGGAATAATTTAGCTAAAAAAAAAGCAGTTTAATTTAAAAAAGCAATGGATCCAGCCGAAGATTGTGAGGAAAGTTTATTCTGTTAGTGTCTTTGAATATTAAACCGCAAAAAGACTTTCTGTTTAAATATGAAACCGGCTGCAACATAAAATGTCATAGACGTAAGACTTTTTAGACAAGATTTCTTTGGCCTGTTTATGAAGAGTTTACTGTAAAAAAGTCTCGGTCTGTTCGCAAAAAAATCAGTTTACATCACCAAAATAAATTATATTTTAAAGTATATTGAAATAATAAAAAAAAACATTATTTTAAACTGTGATAATTATTTTTTCTGTATTTTTTATCAAATAAATGCAGGCTTGATGAGCATGAGACTTCTTTCAAAAGCATAAAAATTGTGTCCAATCTTTTGACCAGTTCTGTATATAGTTAAAATATAACAGGCCTATACAAAATTTTGTTCACATGCTGTGCAATATCAGCATCATGTTTTCTGTTAAGAGTGGACATTATATTAAGGTTAATACAATAGTTTATCCTGTTATCTGTATCATCACATATGTTTTTTATTTTATCTTACAGATTTGAGAATCATAGTGACCTGATACTGGCCCACATAGCACATATTGCCTTTGGCTCTCACTTTATATTGTTGACTATATTCTAAATAAACTACAAATATGATATTTATTTTGTCCTGTTTTGTCCTCATATACTTATAATTTCCTTTCAGTCACATACCTGACTCAAATGCTCATTCATTATACGGCTCATTCATTACGCGGCTCATTATGTGGTTCTTTTGTCCTCTCAGGTGTGAATCACAGCATTATTCATGATCTGCAACAACATCCATTAGTTAGAATACACACAGTCCTAGGCCTGTCATCAGAAACTATCCTGAGTCCTCCACCAAAAGACCATCAGTTTGGTGTGTTCCAGGCTTTAAACATGCGAATATGCTGCATTAACCCACAGGAAGCTGCTTGGTTTTAAAGTAACGTCAGTGTGAGTTGTGCTTCATACATCACTGCACTATTGATACTAGACAATTGAGCATTTTTTTTTCCTGCAAAATTTCATCAAAATGTTGCTAATGCGACCGCACATTCACCTCCCAAATCTTAACACCATTACCTATTTAGCACTGCTGATAGATGTTGTAATTACACCACCTGGGCCCAAGAAGCATTGTTATCCAATTAGGCACATGGCATTTATGGTTCAGGAGATTGGCCCAATAAAAAACCCATATGTGGCACTGAAGAGTGCACATTTCAACCCACACACTTCCAAGGGTTTGTAAGTTCTAATTTTGAATTTGTACTTTTCAGTAGTAAACAGAAATGCACACAGGACCAGCAGACAACATTCTGCTCACTTTCCCCCCTGACACATCCACCCCCATGTGGATGTTGGACTTGGTTTTGCTGTTCAGCCACAAACCGGCTGCTGTATATATCTTCTCAGTCCTGACAGCCCCAGCAGCTGCGGGCAGCGCAGGAGGTTGTTTTTATCATTGTTTGATGTGTCCACCCACTGGGGGCACAGCGTGATACCATGACAAGCAGTGTAATTGGCTGTGTCTTCCTCCATCTCTCCTAAGGTGATGTCTGGATGCCAAGCTGTGAGGGCTCAAAGGTGGCCTCCATTTCCACATCGGCCCCCACAGCTTGGACCCACTGGATCCTCTCTGGCTCATTGAGTCACGTTCAAGAGCGGAACCGAGATGGAGAATGTGTACACGCTGTAGTTTCGAGAGAGAGAGAGTTGAAGAGAGAAAATAGACCGTCATCAGGGCATTGAGGCAGAGTTCAGGAGACGCTTCCAGAGTTATCCTGGCTTTGGCATCAACACAAAGATATCTCACCATGAAGGTGAGGGTAACTCGATACATGGGAGCTCTATGGTGTTTTCCATTTGCATGTCTTACAAGGAAAGGGAACTAGTCCATTACGGTCACGCGTGCATCGTGCTGATCCAAATGTAGGCCAAAAGAAATCAATCAACTCTTCTCAAAGGTCAGCCTAAGTTTGAAACAATGACCAGAAGTAATGTCCTGGAACTACTGTAAAGATGGCGGTCTTGAAATAGCTAAATGCCTTAGCTTAGTGCAGACCATAAAGGAAGCCTTTTCAAGACCTTTACAGACAAAACAATGGCTGTGGTGATTATTCTACAAAATGTTGCATTTCTTCCTGCACGTTTCACAACACCTTTAACCTCTTCATTTATGGGTCACACTCAGGACCTGCGGGTCAAAAATGACCCGGAGTGCGGGATTAAGATAAAAAAGATTTGAGTAAAATCAATGAAATATATTTTTGTTCAATAATATTTTTCCTTTTCTTTTTTGGTGTTTTGAGATAATTTTATGATTTATAATTAATATTTATGCAATAATTATGACCCATTTTTTCCCATTGAATATAATAAAATTTTTATATATAATTTCATTTTAGAGTCAAGCCTAGGCCTCATGAAAGCAATTTTTTTTATGAGATCTGTGCCATCCGGTGGACACATTGAGCATTTTTATCACGCAACAGCACATTTTTACCACTATAGTGGATCATGTTTTTTATTAAAAAAAAATTGTAGCTTCATCGGAATGGTCCGAAACTTGGTGACTTTATTGGTACTTGGTATATGAACACCCAAAGAAATTGGGGACAGGATTTGAAAAGTCTAAGTGGTCGTAAAAAAAAAAAAATTCACACTCAGGACCTTCGGGTCAAAAATGACCCCCATAGGAAATTAATGGGAAATTAGTTTTTTTGTGCATACAATCAGCCAGGATGCAGAAAAAAGGACTCAACAGTGAAGGGATGAATCTCTAAAACATCAAGAGTGCAAAACAGACAAAAAAACTCACACACACACACACACTTATACACACAAAAACACACGCACACACAAATTAACGCGTGCCATTCCAAAAGCTAATTGTGTTTTTGTGTGTGTGTGTGTGCAAGTTTTTTTGTCTGTTTTGCACTCTTGATGTTTTAGAGATTCACCCCTTCACTGTTGAGTCCTTTTTTTCTGCATCCTGGCTGATTTGTAGATTGTATGCACAAAAAAACTCTGTATTTTCATATTTTTTGCCAATTTCCCATTAATTTCCTATAGGGGTCATTTTTGACCCGAAGGTCCTGAGTGTGACAATTTTTTTTACGACTACTTAGACTTTTCAAATCCTGTCCCCAATTGTTTTGGGTGTTCATATACCAAGTACCAATAAAATCACCAAGTTTCGGACCATTCCGATGCAGCTACGATTTTTAATATAAAAAAAAAAAACAAATTTGGGTCCGAAATGACTGTAGAACCCCAGAGGGTTAAAGTAAAAATGTCAATCGAGTGGAGTTAAAAGCGTGTTATAATACGATTAGTTCCAATCCTTGATTCTGATTGGTGAGTAGCTGTGTTTTATTCCCGATAAAACACGGCGATGACCGCTTCACCCAACGGTTCTGTGTATCACTGCACAACACCCTTAGCAACCACGCTTATCAACGTAAACATATGTTTGTTCTCATTGATATTGTTTATTGAATCATTGGATTACCTGCTTTCAGATTTAGCATATTCCTTCAGGTCAGTCCTAGTATGTTCATAATATAAAATCCGTTGAATGTCCGTTTCTGTGTTCGCAGGTTGTAGCGGTTGGTCGGTGTTGTATTTGTCCCGCCCCTCCTCCTCTGTGATTGGTCGGCTGGTTAAAAAGTGAAGCGACTGGATATGCCAGCCAGCTGCGTGAAAAAATGCTTTGGTGGACACAAGGCCTAATAAAAGTAAGTGAATGTACGTGAGCAGTCCACTTTTTCCCAGTCAGACTCATCCTGATGATAGATTTATTCCATAGATCAGATGAGAAACATGGAATGAGGAGAATCCCAAACAAGCACTTTTACTTGGGAAAGATTGTTAAGTTCCAAAAACAAATAAATTGACAAGACTCCGACCTGCTGTTTCTCAACATGAGGAATGGCGTGTGTGAGGGTGTGGGAGTGTGTGTGTGGTTCAGGTTCATCAGTAAGGTAATGAAGCACAGTTTGTGTATCTAAGCAAGGCATGCAATGTATGTGTTGCCTCATTTTCCTGCTTTGGTTCCTCATACATGTTCGGACAAATTCCTATGGCGTTTCTGTCCATTTTAAACTCATGTTATGGACTTTCTTTACAGTGAACAAAACTTGTTCCATCACATTATTGACTGTTGGTTCTTCTCAATCTTGTCTTTTAATCCTAGTCAGCTGTGTGTTGTATGTAGTCGTTGACCATAGGTTTAAAATGAGCAAAGTTTTAATAATGCCAGGCCTGATCCCTGCTTTTAGTCTAGCAAAATTCCTCATCAAATGTGATTGGCAAGGTACTTGAGAGGATCCAGTAAACCTGAATTAGGGACCGCAGGAGTAAGAAGACAAGATCTGCGAACACTTACAGAAGATTAGGCCGAACAAGGGGGGGTGAAAGCTCGGAAATGTGCCATTGGAACGTCTAAACACACGGCTGACTGTGACTCAAAAGGGTCGTGACCCTGACCCGATGAAAGGTCAGTGGGAACACACCTGTGTCCACAAAAGAAAGTAGCCAAACATCCAGTAAATGCTAGGACAAATTAATTTCTGGTTTGCCTGGTTTGCTGGTCTAACTGGTCTCCTAGACTGATCAGCCGACAAATAACAAAATGAACACAAAAACATGCCTTTTCAGCAGAAAAGATCTGATTATTTAGTTTTGATAACAATGAAAGACATTTAACCATTGCAAACAGTGTAGAAAGTTAAATATCAATGCAGTTTATTTTTTGGTTAATGCTTTTATTTATTTTTCCCCCTTCCCTTTTCGTCCCATGACGCTTCTCGTCCCATGACTGTGAGGCATATCAATAGAAAATCTGTCTCATTGACCCATTTCTTCTTTTCCCTGTTGCTGTGAGTTGCCATGGAGAAGAAACAGCCATATGAGGGGGAAAAAAAGCCTCCTGGGATATGAAGTCCTCCAGGAGCCAGAGAAAATGTGGGTGTATACGCTCGAGACCACAACCACAAGCCGCTGGGATGTCGATGTTGGGAGCGAAATACATTTGCTTATGATAATTTCAAAAGTGAAGCAATGGAAGAAGCAAAACCACTCTATTTTTCATTACTTGTCTCTTTACTTTGGTTGAGTTGTCAATTGTAGTTATTTGACTATGAAATCTGTAGGTGACTATGACAAAACAACCCACCAGGAAACCCAAAGGTAAACAGTAAAACTGGCCTCAACATCAGTGTGTTATGCTAATAGTCTTGTGGGTTAGCATTTTAGTGTCATATTTTTGTGAGGGACCAAATTGACCTTTTGCGAAAATGTAAGTGACAGCAATGGTGTGTTTTTGCATTTCATTTGTCTAAATTGATATTTCCTGTTTATGAGTTGGGACATGGTACATTCTCTGAGTCAGTTGTACATCTGTCTGGTGTAGGCTACATGTTTAAGTATGGAAGCTTGTTTCCGCCAAAAAAAAAAAAAAAACATAAAAAAAAAAACCATTGGACCTTTTTATCTCACAATTATGTTTACATCTCGCAATTCTGTGAGACATAAAGTCAGAATTGTGTGATATAAAGTCAGGATTGTGTGAAACAAAGTCAGAATTGTGAGATATAAAGTCCGAATTGTGATATAAAGTCAGAATTGTGTGAGATAAAGTCAGAATTGTGAGGTATAAAGTCAGGATTGTTAGATAAAGTCAGAATTGTGTAATATAAAGTCAGAATTGTGTGATATAAAGTCAGAATTGTGAGATATAAAGTCAGAATTGTGAGATATAAAGTCAGAATTGTGTGATATAAAGTCAGAATTGTGAGATATAAAGTCAGAATTGTGTGATTTAAAGTAAGGATTGTGTGATATAAAGTCAGAATTGTGTGATATAAAGTCATAATTGTGTGATTTAAAGTCAGGATTGTGATATAAAGTCAGAATTGTGAGATATAAAGTCAGAATTGTGTAATATAAAGTCAGAATTGTGTGATATAAAGTCAGGATTGTGTGATATAAAGTCAGAATTGTGAGATATAAAGTCAGAATTGTGTGATATAAAGTCAGAATTGTGAGATATAAAGTCAGAATTGTGTGATTTAAAGTAAGGATTGTGTGATATAAAGTCAGAATTGTGTGATATAAAGTCATAATTGTGTGATTTAAAGTCAGGATTGTGATATAAAGTCAGAATTGTGAGATATAAAGTCAGAATTGTGTAATATAAAGTCAGAATTGTGTAATATAAAGTCAGAATTGTGTGATATAAAGTCAGGATTGTGTGATATAAAGTCAGGATTGTGTGATATAAAGTCAGAATTGTGTGATATAAAGTCAGAATTGTGTGATATGTAGCAATTACCCTTTTAATCTTTTATTATGTGGTGGAAACAAGCTTCCATACTCAAGGATTTGTCCATATTTGCTAAATATTCTGGATTTTTGTTTTGAATAAGCCTGCAAATAGACCTACGCCTCACTCCTCGCCTGCAATACATGACAGTATAGCACTGAAATATGTTTTATGACCTCGTATTACCTCTTATTGTGGTCGTCTTGCACTCCTGCCTGACTCTACAGCTTTAGGTCTTAACAACATTCTGTCATCTTTCACAAGTCAGTATCACTTCTGAACAGTTTCCTCTTCCTTTCTTTCTGTTTTCGATCAGTGTATCTGCTTTTACATCAAACAAAATAAAAAAGCTTATTCACACCTGAGTGGCATATACTCTGCCCAATCCATGTGTCCATTCAGTCTTGCATATGTTCTGTTGGTTAGTCGATGTATAGAGACAGACAGAGCAGACTCTCTGTGTGTGTGTGTGGGTGATATGTTACAGCATGAAGGTTTATTGGATAAGTGCTTGTCTCCTCCAGTGTCCTATCAATCTCTGGTTGCAGTGTTTGTTTTTGTGCTGTTGCTCGCGGTGGTTCGTCTCTGGTATGACATCTCTTTTGTTTTTCATTGCAGATAAGCCAAAATGAGAAAGGAAGCATGAAGCTGCGCACCTGGGAGTGATTCAGTTTTTGTGTATATCAGCATGTCACACTTTCACTCATGCTCAGTTCATTGCAACTCCTCCTTTGTCAAAAGCACGATATTAATGGGAAATGAAAAGATGTATCTTAAAAAGAACAGCATTTATTCAAAATAGATTTTTCTATTTAACTATATACATCTTTTTTTCTATTGAGCTATATAAATCATTACTGTCACTTTTTATCAATTTAACACATCCTTGCTGAATAAAAGTATGAATTTATTAAAAGAAAATACTGACCTTGAACGGTAGTGTACACTCACCTAGAGGATTATTAGGAACACATACTAATGCTGTGTTTGACCCCCTTTCGCCTTCAGAACTGCCTTAATTCTACGTGGCATTGATTCAACAAGGTGCTGAAAGCATTCTTTAGAAATATTGGCCCATATTGATAGGATAGCATCTTGCAGTTGATGGAGATTTGTGGGATGCACATCCAGGGCACGAAGCTCCCGTTCCACCACATCCCAAAGATGCTCTATTGGGTTGAGATCTGGTGACTGTGGGGGCCATTTTAGTCCAGTGAACTCATTGTCATGTTCAAGAAACCAATTTGAAATGCTTCGAGCTTTGTGGCATGGTGCATTATCCTGCTGGAAGTAGCCATCAGAGGATGGGGACATGGTGGTCATAAAGGGATGGACATGGTCAGAAACAATGCTAAAGTAGGCCGTGGCATTTAAACAATGCCCAATTGGCACTAAGGGCCCTAAAGTGTGCCAAGAAAACATCCCCCACACCATTACACCCCCACCAGCAGCCTGCACAGTGGTAACAAGGCATGATGGATCCATGTTCTCATTCTGTTTACGCCAAATTCTGACTCTACCATCTGAATGTCTCAACAGAAATCGAGACTCGTCAGACCAGGCAACATTTTTCCAGTCTTCAACTGTCCAATTTTGGTGAGCTTGTGCAAATTGTAGCCTCTTTTTCCTATTTGTGGTGGAGATGATTGGTACCCGGTGGGGTCTTCTGCTGTTGTAGCCCATCCGCCTCAAGGTTGTGTGTGTTGTGGCTTCACAAATGCTTTGCTGCATACCTTGGTTGTAACGAGTGTTTATTTCAGTCAAAGTTGCTCTTCTATCAGCTTGAATCAGTCGGCCCATTCTCCTCTGACCTCTAGCATCAACAAGACATTTTCGCCCACAGGACTGCCGCATACTGGATGTTTTTCCCTTTTCACACCATTCTTTGTAAACCCTAGAAATGGTTGTGCGTGAAAATCCCAGTAACTGAGCAGATTGTGAAATACTCAGCCCGTCTGGCACCAACAACCATTCCACACTCAAAATTGCTTAAATCACTTTTCTTTCCCATTCTGACATTCAGTTTGGAGTTCAGGAGATTGTCTTGACCAGGACCACACCCCTAAATGCATTGAAGCAACTGCCATGTGATTGGTTGATTAGATAATTGCATTAATGAGAAATTGAACAGGTGTTCCTAATAATCCTTAAGGTGAGTGTGTATTGGCTGATGTTGGACGAGAAGGCCTGGCTCGCAGTCTCCGCTCTAATTCATTCCAAAGGTGTTCTATCGTGTTGAGGTCAGGACTCTATGCAGGCTAGTCAAGTTCCTCCACACCAAACAGAAAGGGGCCGTCCCCAAACTCTTCCCACAAAGTTGGGAGCATGAAATTTTCCAAAATGTCTTGGTGAAGCATTAAGAGTTCCTTTCACTGGAACTAAGGAGCCAAGCCCAACCAATGACTGAGTTGCTCTTGTTCCCAATTGCTTCCACTTTGTTATAACACCACTAACAGTTGAGCATGGAATATTTAGTAGTGAGTAAATTTCCCGAATGGACTTATTGCACAGGTGGCCACCGATCACGGTACCACGCTTGAGTTCTCTGAGCTCCTGAGAGCGGACCATTCTTTCACACATGTTTGTAGAAGCGTTTGCATGCCTAGTGCTTGATTTATACACCTGTGGCCATGGAAGCGATTGAACATCTGAATTTAATGATTTGGAGGAGTGTCTTAATAGTTTTCCCAATACTTTTGGGGTGTCCCAATACTTTTGGCAATATAGTGTGTGTATATATTTATTTATAATACGGGCCGTTGAATGCTTGAATCTGATTGACTGATGATTGTTCTGAGGTGTGCAATTATTTTCTGGGAAACGCACAGCGAACGTAGTTCCAGGCAGCTCTCTTGACCGCATTACAGTTCCATATCACATATATATATATATATATTATATTTTACTTTAATTTATCATTCTAATTGATTTGATTTATTGTATTTTTTTCTTTTATTTCTAGAAAGAAAGAAAGAAAGATTTTCCTGCTTTCCAGTCGTTTCACACACAGTTTTTAAGACTTTATTGCCATTGGACTGGACGACTGAACGAAAAGCTTAGAGTTATAGTTCCTCTCAGATAATCTCAACGGGCTAAATCAGTCGAAAGACCTCCTGCTTGTTAGCGGATTTCCCATGAATGCCCAGAGCAGGCCTGCAATAGCCAACAACATGCACATAATGCCATAGAGCCAGACTAAATCCAAGAATGACAACCTCTAAAAGCAGGCTCAGAGAAAACGGTCGATCCCGCAACTTTACTGCCCCTTCCATCTCAGGTAGTGACGGCTTTTCCTGCATTGGCTCGTGATACCAAAACAGCTTGAACAGAATGCTTTTTATCCGGTGCTGAGACCCGTCTTTGTGACCTGCGGTTACCCAAATGGTGTTCTGGTCCAAACAGACCCCTTTACTCAAAGCGCAGAAGCCGGTATAATGGATGTCTGATGGATCCCAAAGGCTCTTAAGTGATTCAAACATATCCACTGTAAATACGCAAGCAAAACGGCGATTAAACAAAGCAAACATATTAAGACATGTTCTCTAATTGGCTCCCTAATTGATGCTTTTAGAGGGCAGGTATAAATAGGCGTCTAGTTTTATACTTTTGTTTGACATGCTCTTTTTCCGAGCGATGCGGAGGGGGGCTAGTCAGGATTTCAGAACTATGCATATAAAATCTGGTCTGTAGACCTGTGCCAGAGTAAATTGGGTGGAATATGGTCAGAATATTTCCCTGTTTGAGAGTGAAGGCAGTGGTCATATTTGGGATGGAACGGGCGGGCCGAAGCCAGACGGAGCTGATCAGAAGCTCTCTTTGTGGCCCAGGCGTACGTTCACCAAACCACAAATTATCATTGGAGCTGACGAGGCCTCAGGCCCGGGCGTCCCACACCACACACTCCTCCTGTTTAATGTTAAGTGCACACACACATTCAAACACCTTTAGTAGAGGAGAACAGGGTTGATTGTAGCATTTGGAATATATATAATTTTATAATTTTATGTTTATACAATATTAAAACACTTCGTAAGATGGGGTGGGTTTTAATATTGATATATTTAATTATTTAAGTTTATAAAAAAAGCTTCCAATTAATTTGATTTGATTTTTAGATACTATTTTGTTTATCTTTATTTCAACTTCAACCAAGCAATTTAAGAAATTAAATATTTCTCATGGAAAAGATTGCACAGCATTACATGATTATAAAGTCACGATTAAAATACAAAATGATAAAACCACTCATATAACAGAAGTAAAAAAAATTGTGTAAAAGTGTCATTTTGATGCAACGGAGATAAATTTAACCTTCAAGCATTTTCCACCATTATAAATCTGTTTCCCACTCTCGACCTCTCGCTATCACTCTCTCCCCATCATCCACGCTTTGTTCAACGCAATACAATATTTTCACGGTAAATGGAGTGGAGTCTAAAGCAAATACCTCGAAAAATCATCTCCGTATATTTTCCTTTCTGTCCAGAAGTCACGCTTATGTGCATGTACAGTGCGCTGTGCAAATATTTTTCTATGTTTCACAGTTATTTTTAGTCATCGTCCCCTAGTTGTTTTCCGTGGTTTGCACAGCGCACCTTGTTCCATAAAATAGGTGATTTCTTATGCGCAGTCTAAATATTATAGAACATGAAATTAAAGTTCTTTCCTGACACAGAATAAAGCTGGCCAGGACTGAGTTAAAATGTGTGTTCTGGCAGGGCTTCCCCATTTTAAAACCACCTTTACCACCTTACCGGCACGACATATATACAGTCTGAGTGTCTGAGAGCTCACTTGACTGAATTTCCTTTTATTTACTTTGAAAGTTTACATTAAGCTCATTTTAATTCAGAAATGCATGCTTTTCAAATTGCACACACTGTAAATGCCATTCAAATCACTTAAATCTTATTTCCATATAATCTGCTCTCTTGATTTGTATTAAACTACTTTCTTCCAGCATTCATCACAGGGATCATGTGATTTGTGACTAACAGGGGTACTGCTTTTGATTGGTCTTTCCCAGATTGCCTTACGGAAAGCCTCGTGCCAAACAGATGACTGGTAATTTACAGTTTGCTGAGATTAGACGTGCCGTGTCTGCTCTTACAGATGCTGTTAGTCACCGGTGTGCCGTATTAAATCTCTGATTCACCTAACAATCTGTTTCTCGCGTCTGGACAGCTGATAACACACTGAGCGTTATAGTCTGTAATGAACATGTGCAGGAGTCTCAATTGAGGGCTCAAAGAAAGATTCTATATGGGATGCACCAATATGAAAATTTTGGCAGATAACGATAATTCTTTATATTTGAAAATTGTAACCGATATATTGGCCGATAAATCGCTTCTACACAGCTGATAACACACTGAGCTTTATAGTCTGTAATGAACATGTGAAGGATTCTCAATGGAGGGCTCAAAGAAAGATTCTAGACTAGGGATGCACCGATATGAACATTTCTGCCGATATAGTAACCGATAATTCGTTATTTTTGAAAAACGCTAACCGATATATTGGCTGATAAATCCTTTCTGCACAGCTGATAACACACTGAGCTTTATAGTCTGTAATTAACATGTGTAGAAGTTTCAATGGAGGGCTCAAAGAAAGATTCTAGACTAGGGATGCACCGATATGAAAATTTTGCTGATATAGTAACCGATATTCTTTATTTTTTGAAAACCGATAACCGGTAAATTGGCTGATAAATCGTTTCTGCACAGCTGATAACACACTGAGCTTTATAGTCTGTAATGAACATGTGTAGGAGCCTCAATGGAGGGCTCAAAGAAAGATTCTAGACTAGGGATGCACCGATATGAACATTTTGCCGATATAGTTACCGATAATTTTTTATTTTTGAAAGCCGATAACCAATATATTGGCTGATAAATCGCTTCTGCACAGCTGATAACACACTGAGCTTCATAGTCTGTAATGAACATGTGCAGGAGTCTCAATTGAGTGCTCAAAGAAAGATTCTTGACTAGGGATGCACCCATATGAAAAATTTGGCTGATAACCGATAATTCTTTATTTTTGAATACCAAAAACTGATATATTGGCCGATAAATCTAAATCCAAGTTTTTATATAATTTTTGGGAGCCCGATTAGGTTTCACCATTAAAATCCATGTCCCAAGAACGCACTTATAATGTTCTCATTATAATTTTATGTAGCCTATATGACTTGCACTTTTCAGTATTTTTTTGAAGTGATTCCAATCATATTTCAAGCAAAGTTTGGTTTAGGGTTAGTTGCATGTAATTATGCATAATTTACTGTTATTACTTTGGTAAGTAACAAATGTAATAATATTGTTATTTAGCCTGGTCTCTTTGTTAATACGTTGGTATTAATACGTAACTTTCAAAGACACAAAATTTACTTTTTGTACGTTTGGATAGATACTAATAAGTACAATATGGACGTAGCATTTTTACGTTTTTACAGCTACAAAGCGTTAAATATTTACTAATCTTTCATTTCATAAAGAAATCTGTACAATTTACCTTTACTTTAAGATATCTCTTAACCCTACTCCCAAACCTAAACATACTCATTTTATACAGAATATAAAAATAATAAAACGTAATGGACTAGATGTGTAGGAAAATGACAATTTTAGTAAAAATATAGCATTAAAAAGATATTTTGAGCTGCTAATCCTACTCCTACCCATAACCATTTCTTAAAACTATGTACAGTCATGAAGAAAAACTGTATGAGGTACAGAGCAGAATTTAAGATATTAATCCATGAAATTGCGCATATCCTATTTTAAAATGTACATTGACTGAAACACGGTATGCCGTAATCTGTGACGAAGCAGGCGAGAGCCAATGAGGATTTGATATCAGTGACGTAACGCTTCTTAATAGAGCAACTTTTGAATCTGAATTAATCATAATGAGCACGGGATTTGACGTTTACGGTCACCACTGAGAATGGAGATGAAGATCGCTGGATAAACAGCTGAATTTTTATCTGTTCCTTGCAAACGTATGGTTTCTAATGATTTGGATTACAGAGAACGAATAAAATTGATGTCTTTTGTGAATTTATGTTGTCACAAAGTCACAAACAGAGCGAAATGTTATTATTTCTTAAGTATAGATGAGTAAACTTAATTTAATAAATGCGACTAAAAACATGTCATTGATATGACAATTGAATACAATAGAGTCAAAACATTAATGCCACAATTGTAATATTCATAAATAGGAATACGTACAGATTTGTACGTCGCTAAAGTTGTTCATATGTGAATAATTTATGTTTTAGTGCTGTCAATATTATGACAATATTATACACTGTAAAAAAATTAAGTTGAGCTAACTTAAAAAAATAAGGCAACGGATCACATTCAACTTTTTAATTTAACACAACTAACTCGCTCCAGTTAAAGTCAATTTAAAAACTTTTGTTCATCTAATGAGTACCAGGTAATCTTTTGAACTTAACTTCTTGTCAAGACAACTAAATAAACAAGTTGAGCCAACTTAAAAGGTTGAGTGCGATAATTTGCCTTATTATTTTAAGTTAGCTCAACATTTTTTTTTACATTGTACGTTTCAGTGTGTATGAAAACATAAATAAATGTCCATGTGGTAGAACTACACTTTTTATGTAAAAATACACATGTATTCGTTGTGTTATTTCTTAAAGCAATTGTGGCTCATGGCTACCATAATCTAAAATGTTATATAAACACACAATCTTGCATTTCTCCTGATATCCACCTGATGAATTACACAAACTGGTGTTTGTAATTTTTCTGTTCTGCTCTGTTTATGTTACTGTATATTTACCCGTCTCTTTGTATAAAGATATAAATCCAGTCCCAGCAATCAGATGCAATGATTTACTGTGCTCTTTTTTATGATAAATGACTTTAAGCAGTTTGGTTAACAAATCAATTTTTTTGGATGAGGAGTTCCTTTTTTAAGGGAAAACTGAGAAAATAACAGATGTTCATAAAGAGCGAGAGCGACTCACGGCATATTATGTTGGGTCAGAAAGACTGAAAGATTTACCGCTGTGCGAGAGTATGGTACATGTGGCCATTTAAAGAGTGCCATGTTTTTAATGATCTGTGTTTCCTCACATTTCATTTGACATTGCGGTGCACCATGGATTAGGGTGGCTGTAAAGCCCTCACCCCTAGTGGTAATGAGTCTGAACTGACCTGGCATCAGCCCCGATCCTGTGCTCACGGGTTAAGTGTGGGCCTCTCTCAACGGGGCAAGATGAGGAGAGGAATCAGATACCAATATTATCCATTTATTCCTGCCGTCTGGGCCACCTCGAGCCAGCCTGAACCCTTCCATAAAGCGAAGGACCCTTCAAAACTTGCTTTCGAATGCCGAGTCTGCAGTCAGGAAAGCAATCTGTCAATTAAAAGCAGAGCGGCTGGGGCCGAACATTGGTTGCATATGAAACCCAAGGCGTGCTTCGGATTAAACAGCGCACCGGCTGCTTTTGCCAAATGAAAATGTAGATTTTGGCTGCTCGACGGTCATTTTTTCCCCCAGCCTGCGCTCTTTGGGAGCCCTAGACGCACAGCGTGCTCGGATGTTGTAAAAAAGGCTTTATGTATTCAATAATTGCTTAACAGTTATATAAAATGTCATTAACTGCTCGAGTTGCTTCGGTTACGTCCACTGGCTTTCCACAGCCCATGTCCCCATACGGCCCACCTTGCCCTCCCCGTCTGTGGGCCTTAACGAGGAACCTTTGACAGCACTGGCGCCAGCCGGGAGCAAATCTGCAGGCGGTGGGCCGTTCGGCTCGAGGGACCCGAGAGCTCAGGTAGTGTACCTGTTCGTATCCTCAACCACAATCACTGGCTGCACAGATTCTAGCAGCAAGTGGATTAGCCTTTCCCTCTGGCTCCAGACCGTTGTATTTTGTTGTGAAAAAGAGCAGTACAGTTTAATGACTGTTTTTTAAAACACTTAAGTACACTTTGTAAAAATGTCAAATTAAGTACATTTTAAGTCATTGTTTAATAATCTTTTGTTGTGCTTTAAAGAAGTGTAATTCTTTTGATATGTTGTCTATACATACTAAAGCACTACATAATAGAAATATAGTTGCAAGCAGCAATTATCGGGACCAAGCTCAAAGAACACGACAAGTCATGCCACCATGGCTGATAGCATCAGACCAAGTGCAACAATGTGTGAAGAACCATAAGTCACTGCTAAAATTATTGAATAGTTTATCACTTTTAACCAATAGGTGGCGCTGTGACCAAATTGATGTGGTGTAATCAGAGTGAGGTGACAATGACACATGCAACGTTTGGTGTCATAAGCCCCGTTTCCACCTAAATTACCCGCGACAATTTTGAACCAGGAACTTTTTTTCCAGGAACTTTTTTCCCCCCAGACCTGCTACTGTCTGCGTTTCCACTGCGGTCTAAAGTACCGTGAAGATTAGGCAAATTAGTCCAGAGACGTGGGACTGTGCGTGACTGTTCCTCCCAGTAACCGACGGACAGTCGTAATTTTTGTGCGACACTGTCTGCAACGATAGCAAGAATGGAGGAGATTCTTTTGCTAGTTATGTATTGGTTTACTAAAGAGGTAATTAACAAAACGGCGGAAAAGAGACGAGCACTAATTCTAAAGCGTATTCTGAAAGCTCGAAAAGCTAGTTTTAAAATAAGACAACGTATGTTATTATCAGCTATTACGGACATTGACTGTGCGATTGCTGAGACAACCCGGACAGAAAGAGCAAGACTGATATTTACTGAACGCAGAACGAACCTCGCAAAAGACTTTTAAAAATGTCGGTTTAAATAAAATGCTGCGTGGAGTCAACCAATCAGCATGTTTAGCGCACAAGTCCCACCCCCGAAAGTTCCCGAACTTTGAAAAAGTACTACCTCCGAGCAGGGCCGTTTGGAGGGGGAAATATTTACCCGGAACTTCATTTAGACCCTGCGGTCGAGTACCACCCCAAAGTCCCTAGTTCCTGGGGAAAGTTGATGCAGCCTCAGAGTAATTTTGACACCACGCCTCAACTTTGTTGCTGCGCTATATGAAAACGGTTTCATCCATCGGCACAGTCTGAAGATGATACAATTCGATTTTGGTAAAAATCAGACAAGAAAACAAAATGAAGGACAGGAAGTTCGGCCAAATATGGCAAAATTGGTATCTATGTTCTCGGAGCAACGAACTAGGAGGAGTTTCAAAGGCGGAAAATTCAAAATGGTGGAAAAATTTCATGACGGAAATTTTTCCTTGCGGTTCAAAAGTTATTTACATAAACGTGAGTGCAACTTTGAACAGTTGGTGGCGCTTGATTGAGTTAGAGACTCCAAATTTGCTATGGTGACAGTTCAGACCTTCGGTGCTTGGCCCCTAATTACACATAAAGATGTACTTAAGTGGTCAAAAAGCACTCTTAAGATCAATTAATTGCATGTCATTTTCATTTAATTTTAAATAACATGCAATTAACCTTAAGTGTCCTATTGTTTTATAGCATCATTAAAATACATTATTTCATGCCAAAATGTACTCTTTTTTTTACACTGGCATATTTTCTTGGTATTTTTTTTTGTCTAAAGCGACTTATAATTCAACTAACAAGCACCCAAAACTGTTTCAGTGAATGAAATATGATGAATGAATATTGATAATATATCATCATGAAGAATAAATAATGAATTACATTATTTATATTTATTTCATAGCCTACTTGGGTCTATATTTTTCATTCCTGTTCTGTTCTGAATGGCACGAAATTTAAGGATTTATATTTAGTGAGAGGAACTAAAACACATAGGGTTCTATCATACACCCGACACAATGCGACTCCAGGTGCGACGCAAGTGTTTTTTGCTAGTTTCAGCCGGACGCAGTTCTCATTTTCACGTCCAGCGTCACGTTGTTTAAATATCAAATGCGCTGGCGCATCTGTTCGCCCATGGGCGTCTGGTCTGAACACCAGGTGTGATCAGGAGCATTGTTGGAGCGTTGCTGTTGAGGAACTGAAAACGACTGTGCAATTGACCAACAACTGGCTTTTAAAGGGAAAGGGAGATGAGACTCTAATTGGTTTATTGCACGTTACGCCAAAAACACACCCATGACTCATTAAGAGACTAGGGACAACCCTTTTGGACCATGAACCGGGTGTGGCGACCGTTTTTTTCCGTCGTTAAACTAGCAAAAGTGGATTCGGACACGCCCTAAATGCACTTGCGTTGTGCGCTTTAGACCATTCGCTCAGATCGTTAAAATAGTGTTTATAATGTTTTTAAATGTTTGTTTTACTGGTGTTTTACATTATTTCCGAATGTAATATTAAATGTTACTCAGGTATTGCCTATACTGATGCTATCAGCAATGCACAATGCACTTATAGTCACGGGTTACACCAATTGGCAGACTAACCCTAACCCACTAACCCTAACCCTATATCTGTAGATGTTTGGAAATATCCAGGGTAAGAATGACCTATCCCAGCAGTAGGACTGGAGCGGGCTCTCCAGAGATGAACGCACTGCCGTTTTGTCTCTCATCTTAGACTGAGGGAGATGTTTGCCTGAATGAGGCAAGTGATGAATACGAGTCATTATGTGCTCCACCGAAAGTATATGGTCCCTTCGTTTCGCACGGCGTAACGCTCGCCGCAGATGTGTGTGTGCATGTGTGTTGACGTTTCATATTTTCACTTCCACCACTACCGTGCCGTCTTCTGCCCTTAATGATGCGTCTGGCAAATGTGTATCATTAAATCTCGTCTTCCTCTCAATCCATCCCACGCTCAGCTCGCTCACTCACGTATTATTAATGCAATCAAGCGGCGATTTGGCCTTCGATGCTCGCAAAGCTTGGGCCGTTTGTGGTTAACGTAACAGCAAGCGCTCTTAAGAAGCTAGCCAGGCCTGTCATGTCCTCTCACCGGGACTCTGGCTTGACGCACGACTTTATGAACATCTCTCTCGCCGAGTAGCTGGGTTC
>NC_137113.1:46205359-46260359 GCF_949357685.1 Gobio gobio
AAAGGGGTCATGACTGATTTTTTTTATTTTTTATTATGCATATAAGCAAATGTCAGCCGGTGCGATTATTCCACTATATTAAAATCAGACGTTCATTAAATAAATGTATTGATTATAATAAGGAGGATGTTTTAAGCTCTGAAATTTGAAGGATGTTTTGAAATGATATAAATATCTCTTATATGTCAAAAGATCGCACCGTTCAAAAGTCTGGAGTCAGCAAGATTTATATTGCTCACGAGGCTGCATTTATTTGATCAAAAATATAGTAAAAATTAAAAAAAAATATGTGAAATATTATTACAATTCACATTAACTGTTTTCTACGTGAATATATGTTAAAATGTAATTTATTCCTGTGATCAAATCTGAATTTTCAGCATCATTACTCCAGTCTTCAGAGTCACATGACCCTTCAGAAATCATTCTAAGATGATGATTTGCTGCTCAAAAAATATTTCTGATTATTATCAGTGTTGAAAAAAGTCATATTTTTGTGGAAACTGTGATAGATTTTAATCAGGATTGAATATGAAGATCAAAAGAACAGCAATTATGTCTTTACGGTCACTTTTGATCAATTTAATGCATCCTAGCTGAATAAAAGTATAAATAAGTATTGTGGGGGTTCTTACTGAACCCAAATTCTTAACTAGTAGGGTACAACGAGGCTAAAGTCTCCATGGGGTAAAATGCTCCTTTGGTTTTATTTTCCTCTAAACCACTAGATAGCACTTTCAAAAACATCTACTTTTCAAGATGCTTGTGGAAATGTGTCTGATCTTTGACACGATCTCAGGCAGTAGCGCAATGTTGATTCTGCACTCATTTGATCTAATATTTGATGTTTTTAAAAATTTTGTAGATATAAGTAGCAAACAAGAATCGCTAAAATTATTGAATATATTTTGAAACAAAGGTTTTGTTAATGTTTTTCAGTTTTGTTCAAGGTAATTAAAGCAACAGTTTTTCAGTAACGGACGAATATGTAAAAGTATGGTATTTGGGGTAAAAGGCACAATAATTAACATGATAATAAATATCTGGCTGACTTTTCCATTTGTTGACATGGTTAGATTCAGGTTGTAAGTATCATATATTAAGTTTGGTGTCCACCTTAGAGACAATCACCATATTTATAATGAAACCATCATATTTAAAAATGTGATATTAATAATATTATATAATAAAATATAATTTATTGTTACTACTGTAAATCTATATTTAATTATTATGGGATCTCCTTCAATGCTTTCAGAATCTTTACTTTTTAAATTATTTTGTTTCTATATTTTTCAGATATATTTCTATATTAACACATTTTCAAAAATTTATTATTTTATTCATCAAAATAAAAAGAAAATAGTTCAAACTTTGCTAAAGTGATTGTTTTGAACAAGTATTAACTTAGACATTATTAAAAACATATTATTTTAGTGAAAGTATTTGTATCAATACTGTGTGTCTTTTACACCAGTGTGTGGGGTGAAATGCCCCCCTTGACACCCCATACATTTTTAATATTTTTAAATAAAATAAACCACTTTTATGATTTATTTTCACACAAAATATGTTGCTCCATAAATGTTCAATACAAACACACACACACACACACACACACACACACACACACACACACACACACACACACACACACACACACACACACACACACACACACACACACACACACACACACACACACACACACACACACACACACACACACACACATATATATATATATATATATATATATATATATATATATATATATATACACTCACCTAAAGGATTATTAGGAACACCTGTTCAATTTCTCATTAATGCAATTATCTAATCAACCAATCACATGGCAGTTGCTTCAATGCATTTGGGGGTGTGGTCCTGGTCAAGACAATCTCCTGAACTCCAAACTGAATGTCAGAATGGGAAAGAAAGGTGATTTAACCAATTTTGAGCGTGGCATGGTTGTTGGTGCCAGACGGGCCTGTCTGACTATTTTACAATCTGCTCAGTTACTGGGATTTTCACGCACAACCATTTCCAGGGTTTGCAAAGAATGGTGTGAAAAGGGAAAAACATCCAGTATGCTGCAGTCCTGTGGGCGAAAATGCCTTGTTGATGCTAGAGGTCAGAGGAGAATGGGCCGACTGATTCAAGCTGATAGAAGAGCAACTTTGACTGAAATAACCACTCGTTACAACCGAGGTATGCAGCAAAGCATTTGTGAAGCCACAACATGCACAACCTTGAGGCGGATGGGCTACAACAGCAGAAGACCCCACCGGGTACCACTCATCTCCACTACAAATAGGAAAAAGAGGCTACAATTTGCACAAGCTCACCAAAATTGGACAGTTGAAGACTGGAAAAATGTTGCTGTTGAGACATTCAGATGGTAGAGTCAGAATTTGGCGTAAACAGAATGAGAACATGGATCCATCATGCCTTGTTACCACTGTGCAGGCTGGTGGTGGTGGTGTAATGGTGTGCGGGATGTTTTCTTGGCACTCTTTAGGCCACTTGGTGCCAATTGCGCATCGTTAAAATGCCACGGCCTACCTGAGCATTGTTTCTGACCATGTCCATCCCTTTATGACCACCATGTCCCCATCCTCTGATGGCTACTTCCAGCAGGATAATGCACCGTCACAAAGCTCCAATCATTTCAAATTGGTTTCTTGAACATGACGATGAGTTCACTGAACTAAAATGGCCCCCACAGTCACCAGATCTCAACCCAATAGAGCATCTTTGGGATGTGGTTGAACGGGAGCTTCGAGCCCTGGATGTGCATCCCACAAATCTCCATCAACTGTAAGATGCTATCCTATCAATATGGGCTAACATTTCTAAAGAATGCTTTCAGCACCTTGTTGAATCAATGCCACGTAGAATTAAGGCAGTTCTGAAGGCGAAAGGGGGTCAAACACAGTATTAGTATGGTGTTCCTAATAATCCTTTAGGTGAGTGTATACACCAATCAGGCATAACATTATGACAGGTGAAGTGAATAACACTGATGATCTCTTCATCACCTGTTAGTGGGTGGGATATATTAGGCAGCAAGTGAACATTTTGTCATCAGAGTTGATGTGTTAGAAGCAGGAAAAATGGCCAAGCGTAAGGATTTGAGCGAGTTTGACAAGGGCCAGATTGTGACGGCTAGACGACTGGGTCAGAGCATCTCCAAAACTGCAGCTCTTGTGGGCTGTTCCCGGTCTGCAGTGGTCAGTCTCTATCAAAAGTGCACCAAGGAAGGACCAGTGGAGAACCGGTGACAGGGTCATGGGCGGCCAAGGCTCATTAGCTATGTTTCTATCCACCTATTTTTATGCACATTTTGGGATAACGCATCAAAAAATGCTGAATGGAAACGCATAAATTGTGCAAATGTGCATAAAAAACATTTAAATAAAAATACATTTTCAATCCGATAAGAAAACACAGGCATAAACTCTGATGGAAATGCATTTACAGAATAAATTCATTGATGTGCATAAAAAAACTTTTGCGATGTAACAGCATAACTGTACTAACCAACGGAAAAATCTTGTTTGCGACGCATCTGAAATGCTGTTTTGGTCCTTCAGAAGTCTGTGTTGTCAAAGATGCTCGGTATATTTCCCTCCTAGAACTGTCTTACATACATCCCAAACAGCAGCATCTGCCTCTGAAAGCAAGACAACAAATTTATTGAGACGCACGAGTTTCTCTGAGATGCAAATAATGTATTATATACGAAAATTATTATACACTCACCTAAAGAATTATTAGGAACACCATACTAATACTGTGTTTGACCCCCTTTCGCCTTAATTCTACGTGGCATTGATTCAACAAGGTGCTGAAAGCATTCTTTAGAAATGTTGGCCCATATTGATAGGAGAGCATCTTGCAGTTGATGGAGATTTGTGGGATGCACATCCAGGGCACGAAGCTCCCGTTCAACCACATCCCAAAGATGCTCTATTGGGTTGAGATCTGGTGACTGTGGAGGCCATTTTAGTTCAGTGAACTCATCGTCATGTTCAAGAAACCAATTTGAAATGATTGGAGCTTTGTGACGGTGCATTATCCTACTGGAAGTAGCCATCAGAGGATGGGGACATGGTGGTCATAAAGGGATGGACATGGTCAGAAACAATGCTCAGGTAGGCCGTGGCATTTAAACGATGCCTAATTGGCACTAAGGGGCCTAAAGTGTGCCAAGAAAACACCCACACCATTACACCACCACCACCAGCCTGCACAGTGGTAACAAGGCATGATGGATCCACGTTCTCATTCTGTTTACGCCAAATTCTGACTCTACCATCTGAATGTCTCAACAGAAATCGAGACTCATCAGACCAGGCAACATTTTTCCAGTCTTCAACTGTCGAATTTTGGTGAGCTTGTGCAAATTGTAGCCTCTTTTTCCTATTTGTAGTGAAGATGAGTGGTACCCGGTGGGGTCTTCTGCTGTTGTAGCCCATCCGCCTCAAGGTTGTGCGTGTTGTGGCTTCACAAATGCTTTGCTGCATACCTCGGTTGTAACGAGTGGTTATTTCAGTCAAAGTTGCTCTTCTATCAGCTTGAATCAGTCGGCCCATTCTCCACTGACCTCTAGCATCAACAAGGCATTTTCGCCCACAGGACTGCCGCATACTGGATCTTTTTCCCTTTTCACACCATTCTTTGTAAACCCTAGAAATGGTTGTGCGTGAAAATCCCAGTAACTGAGCAGATTGTGAAATACTCAGACCGCCCCGTCTGGCACCAACAACCATGCCACGCTCAAAATTGCTTAAATCACCTTTCTTTCCCATTCTGACATTCAGTTTGGAGTTCAGGAGATTTTCTTGACCAGGACCACACCCCTAAATGCATTGAAGCAACTGTCATGTGATTGGTTGATTAGATAATTGCATTAATGAGAAATTGAACAGGTGTTCCTAATAATCCTTTAGGTGAGTGTATATGGTGGCTTCTCCTATATTTGAAGTGACGATCGGAAGTCTCTTCGACTCACTGGATGGAAACGGTGCTTTATTCGCAAATGTTTTATGCGATATTGCAATTTTGAGCATAAGTTACATTCGCAACTTTGGATGGAAACATAGCTATTGATGCACGTGGGGAGCGAAGGCTGGCCCGTGTGGTCCGATCAAACAGACGAGCTGTCACTCAAATCAAAAGGGGGACAACACACAATATTAGGTCATAATGTTAAGCCGGATTGGTGTATATTACTGTCGACCACATGTGCACGACTTTATCTGTCATTGTGTGTGTGTATGTGTGTTTGTGAATCCATGTCTCAGGTTGTGGTTTGAGGTGACTGTTTTCAGAGAAAGAAAATGTCTGTGATACAGTTCATGCGGTGGGGTGTGGGAGACACATACGGGGGGAGAGAGAGAGAAAACCCAAAAAAGATGAATTAGACCCTGTGGCTGAGCATGAAAAGTGGATAAATGTCTGAAATAACACATTGAGAGAACCAATCATGGCTTTGGCAACCCGTCCATGAAAAGAACAACTCCATTTGAACTTCTCCTCCACATTTCCCCCCGTTTTTATCCCTTTCCCTCATCATGCTTTTGTTTTCCTTCTCACTCTCTCCCTCGGCCTCTTTAATAAATTAATGACCTGCGCTCGCCTTAGTGTCTGCCTTTTAACCCGCCGTGAATGATGGGGCCAATTCTGGAGCAACTCAAAATGCCATCAAAATGCAATCTACACTTTAGCCTTGCTTTTGTGTAAACCATAATCAATCTCAGGGCACAGGTAGACTACAAATGCATTGGTCAAAGAGTTAAAACATGCGAGGAAATGGCTTCGGTGTGTGTTTTATGATTCACTTTTTATGATGTGTTTATTTTTGTCATTGTTTTGTAGATGAACAGTGTTTTCTCTACTTCCATCCTATACGTGCGAGTCTGTTTTTGTTATTTCTTTGTCCATCATCAAGGTGCTTTTAAGTACTGGAGCGCGGGTACATATGACATAATGCACAGGAGCTGTCTACTCCTTTTCCTGCCAGGTAATGAACGAGCTTTAGCTTTTAACGAAGTTCTTACCCAGGCAGGAGTTAAACCAAACTAAACATCATATATCAGGAGCAACGCCGGGCATCTCGCCACACTAGATAAATGTCGAGAGAGAGAGAGTGACACTTTGAGACTGACGGCTAGAGAGGAAAAAGAACAGATGAAAGGAGAGGAAGAGAAAAGGACAACTGCATTTTAAACAAACCTTCCTTTAGTGGTGCTATATGTCAAGAAAGCTCTGAAGAGTTTTCAGCTTCTTCTGCTCCTTGCGTGTTCCTTCGATAAAGCTTTCGGCCATCAATAGTAGTGAAGTTCTCTCAGCTCTGATTAATGCGTTCCACAGATTCACACCAAAATTTTACAGAAAATGCAGAGAAAAAAAAGTCAGGATATCAACCTAGTCATGCAATATATTTTTTATGATTTTTGTCTTTAATTCAGAAATATAAAAGAGAAGTATTGTTGTCACAATACTGGATTTTTTTTATCAATATAATAGAGTTTGATACAATATCAACTTACGTAAAGTGTGATTCTACCACACGTACATTTACTTACGTTTTCATACACACTAAAACGTACAATATTGATGTACTGAAAGCACTAAAACGTAAATTATTGACGTATCCAAGTGTGAACGTGTACCAGCTCGTATGAATATTAAATTGGTGGAATTAATGTTTTGTTTCTATTGTATTCAACTGTCACATCAGTACATGCTTTCAGTCGCATTTTTCAATATCAGTGTATCAGTATTTACAATATTCAAATGCATTTTACTAATCTGCTTAATGTAAAATAACATTTTGCTCTGTTCGTGACTTCTGCTGCAAACTCATTTTGGATGATTCGATAATGTTAAAGAAGACTTTTAACCATACGTTTAACCATTTTGTAGTATTTAGCTTGTTTGCCGTAAGACAAAAAAAGCCGTTTTCTCATATTCAGCACTGCCGATACACCAAAACACAGCATAAATTCACAAAACACATACATTTTATTAGTTCACTGTAATCCAAATCTTTACAATCCATATGTTTGCGAGGAACAGATCCAAATTCAGCCCTTTTTCCATTGATTTTCATCTCCATTCTCAAATTCAAAAATCGCGTCCTCATGAAGCATTATGACATGATTTACAGCAGTGGCATCGAACACTCATTGGCTCTCGCTTGATTCGTCACATATTGTGATATGCCGTGTTTCAGTCGATTTGTATTTGAAATAGGAAACGCGGGCCCCAATTTATCAAAACTGTTGTCTGTAATTCCACAGGTCTGACAGCACTGAGGGGGATTATTATTATTATTACAATACTCATGACTGAATTTCCTCACTTGCAAGATTTAAAGGGGTCCTATTATGCTTTTTCCCTTTTTTGACTTCGTTAAAGAGACGCGTTTTTTTTCCACCCCTTTTCCAAAAATTTGTTTGACCTTCTCAAGGCCGTGTTCACACTTGACGTCTTTTTTGAAGGTGCCAGCATCTGTTTTACATTATAAGCCTATGGAGTAAACCGTGTTTTCAAAAAAGTCGTGAGTGCTGTTTTAAACGCCAACGCCGATGTCTTTTTCTGCTTCTCAACGCATCTTTTCAAGTTGAAAAAAGTTCAACTTTTCTGATAAAAACGCCCTAAGTCAAGCGCCTTTTTGAGCTGCAGAATGAAAAGCAGTAGCGAAACCTGACTCGTTTCCATAACAACAAGAAAAATGGAGAAGGTGCCGGTAGATCGACTAAACAGCAGTAGCAGGTCTTCAAACTGACTTTTGTTAAGTCTAAAATATGCCGCAAACCACTAGGGGTGTAACGGTACACAAAACTGACGGTTCGGTACGTACCTCACGGTTCGGTATGGGTTCGGTACAGCAGGTTTACAAAATTGCTTTTTATTTATTTTTATTAAACAATGGTTTAATGAAAAAAAATGTGTCTGTCCTTACATTAATTAAATTTAACTAAAAGTTTATTGAAGATATTGCTGTAAAATATATAGGGAGCCATTACTTGCACATTACTATTAAAAGTTAACAACAGAGCCCAAACTATTAGCCTAAATTCAGTTGCTATATATTTTTAGATATAATAATCAACACCAACATGTAAACTTCACATAAGTTTTTGCAATAACTTCTAAATCTAATTATAAAATAGTTTTTTCTCCAATTTGTTGTTGAAATATAATCATTTTAGCCTACACAGTGGCTGTCATTTTCATGACAGATTTATTTAAACATGAAATTATCAAGACTTCACTTAACAGGTTAAGTAGAATATAATGAATATATAGGCTAATATAGTGCATTTATTTAGTGAAAGAGTTGATTTCTCTAGTGAATAAAATTCTGTGGACACTGAATGACTGTCTGAGGTAAATGTGATGCTACATGACGGTTTACAAGCAGTTATATTGAGGTCTTTCTGCCGTTGAAACACTGATTGAGTGATTACACCACATATGATGCGTGACAGTTAGTTGTAATGTATCCTCAACATTCCTTCAGATGTTCATTCATGTTTATTCTTTAGGAAGAGATGATCGATCGTGTTCACAGATGATCGTGTTCATGTGCGTTGCGCGGCCGCTTGAATTGTGATCAGTGATCAGTCACGCCACATTAAAGAGCGTCAAAACGGCATTTATCGTTTGAATTTCATGATAAAATGGACTGAATACTTAATATGTCCGTGTGGGAACTCGGATTGAAGTGTGTTCCACGCTTAAAACAAGCCAACTGTTAAATGTTAAAGATTGCATTCGGAAACACGCGTGCACCGAACCGAAAGCCCTGTACCGAAACGGTTCTGTACGAATACGTGTACCGTTACACCCCTACAAACCGTGCATCATCCAACCGGAGCTCCTGGATTAAATTATTGTAAGCACCATACTGTTTTCTTCCCTGTATGATGTTGTGCATCCAACAAACAACAAACGTTGTGTGCACAGACATTCTCCTCCCCATTAACTTCAAAAGCCAACGTAAGAGCCAACTTTCTCTTTCTCGTAATTTTGTATCTTTGTATCTAAAATGTTAGAAACATTATAACCCAAACGTTTATCTGTGCATAGCACATTTCATGGAGAGCTTCCTCCATGCAAGCTACGCACAAAAGCTTCTCCTGAAACGGAGCAGTTCTCACTTCTGATCACAACTTGTTAGTATGTCTTATTATTTGTAGTTTCGTTTTCTATTAACAGTTCTAATTATACGTCTTATGTTGTTGCTGTGATGTAAACAAAGGGCAAAGCTTTGCCTCCGCTCGCCTGCTAACCAACATTAGTGTTGATGTAATGTTTACTGTAGTGTTTGCAACCCCCACTTCGGAAAATTAACCATGGTCTTGTGATCGATTACTGTTTGTATTACCATAGTTTCCTTGATTAAATGGTGTAAAACTTTCTAAAATGTGTCCTGTTTAAAAAAAAAACAACAACCTCATGAAATCCGTTCTGCACAATCCTTTTGTTTGTTAACACTTTTAAGTCTGAATCAGGCTTGAAATGGTTTGAAAATTACACCATCCTTAATATTTAAACCCTGAGCAGATGAAACTCGTGGTTCTGGTAATGGGTGGGACATTTTCCGAACACGTGCTTCTCCAACCCTGATCTCACGGCAATTTGTACATATTTTACGAGGTGGCTAAACATGTACGTATTTGACGAGTTGGTCAATTCGTATGATTTCGTATGAATGAACTACCCCTAACCCCGTCCCTAAGACCTACCCATCACTGCAGTATAGACAAATCATACGAATTCATACGAGTGAGGATGTATAAATTTTCACAAATTAGCCACCTCGTACAAATGCGTACGAATTGGTCATGAGATAGCGTTGACTTCTCTGCTAGCTGCAAGCGGGAGGTGCAGTAATAACAGGCACGTGCAGAGGGGGGGGCTTTGGGTGCTCGAGCCCCTGCCCTTTTTCAAAATGAATCAAAAGTGCCCCTCTCAGACAAATATCAATGATAATATCGTGGTCAATAAAACTAAATAAATGTGATTATTATAACATGACAATGTATACAATAGTAACGAACGGCTCAAAAGTCGGACAATTTCTGTTGAGGCGTTGCCATAACGCGTTGCTATGGGTTGTGTTGCGTGCGTTTTGATTGACAGCTGATTTTCCACTTTTCAGAAACGGCTCTCGAGCTAAATATGCTCCTTTCTGAGAGTGTGTGGCCTCGAGGGAAAAAAGTAAACCAATATTTTTTTTTTCATCCATGATCAGAGCTAATGTGTTGATTTAATTACAAATCTATATATTATATATTTTAAAGTATTACACAATTCACCAATGCCCGTTTGTCATGTATATACACCAACCAATCGTGATCTGGCAAAGCAAGTTTAGATTCCATTGGGCGATGTGGAGCGGTAATTTTCTGTTCTTATTCATAAATCGGTTGAAAATTACATGGACAGACGAACTAACGTTTGTGGAACGATTTCCTGCGGTTTGTCTCATTTTATAAATTGCATCACTGACAAAATGGATTTTAACTGACAACAAACAAATCCCTGCACAAAACCATGCAGCAGCAAAAGTCGCATTAATGGTAAGTAGTGTTAAATTCACTTGTATTTATGTACATTGATACACCGTTTACTACTTCATGAAACTATCAAAGTTAACAAAACCCAAGTGCCACCGGCATCTACAGGCCTATTATGTGAAGTGTAGGCTGGCGAAATGGTTACATGAAAGGACTTTATTATATTACCATTTTTGAATATTATGCAGCATTATGAAAGTCTCTTATGTTCATCAAGCCTGCATTTATTTGATAAAAAACAGCAATATTGCGAAATATATTAAAATAATGGTTTTCATTTTAAAATAATTTTAAATATAATTTATTCCTGTGATCACAGCTGGATTTTCAGCATCATTACTCTTACTCTTACTCTTCAGTGTCACATGATCCTTCAGAAATCATTCTAATATGAGGATTTAATGTCAATGATGGAAACTGTGATACTCTTTTCAAGATTCTTTGATTAATAAAAAGTTAAAAAGAACACAATGCAATAATATTTCACATTATTAGGCTACTGTTTTTTCTGTATTTTTGATTAAATAAATGCAGGCTTGATGAGCATAAGGATATATATACATACATATATATACATACATACATATATATATATATATATCTGACGGAGAGAAGAGAGTGCAAGAAAAGGTGAGACGGATCATTTGATCTCACAGAAGTGCATGTGAGAGTCATCTCTCATAGCCAACGTTTAAAATAAACACATACACAGAGCTGGAAAGCCTCATCTACGGACTGGGAACTCTATAATAGAAAGACCTTTTAGCCTGCCTGACCTGGACTGCCTCAAACTCTATTGTTGCGATCCCAAATGTTATGGTAGCCCAACCGAATCAGAGGCGAGTTAGGCAAACAAGGCGTCATGCTAGGCTAAGGTCTTGAACTCATTAACACATTAGCTATCCAAACGCCTATGCGAAGTATTCTGCTACCCAGTGTCTGCTCTCTTGACAATAAGTTGGAAGAGATTACATCACAACAGGAAAGCAGAGACTTTCTCAGAAGAATCTCTGAAAACACAAGGGTGGCGGTTTATGCGTTTTTGTCAATTATATCAGAGAAAGTACAAGGATGGGAGGTAAATGGAATTGAAGGAATCAGCTCGGCTGTAGGAGAGAAACACATTTTTACCTGTCAGACTAGTACACGGCTCTCACCCATCATCTCACCCCCTCAAACGCCTCATTTCACCCATCATGGTGTGCTGCAGATAACTTACAGTCATCTATCTGAACCCTCATTTCCAGCCCCGCTGGAATACTTTAGTCTCAGTACAGTACTGTATATATTACAGTGTAACTGGTCTGTTGTCTGCGTTGGGTGTGAACAGGACAGCATTCGGCAGTTTCGCTAATATTTTACTCCTGATAAAGAACAAATAAAAGCAATGAAGGAGAGTCACCCTTGTTTCTTAAAATTAATGTACACTGGTCACCATGTGCTTTATTTCCACTTATAAGACAAAAATAACCACACAGATAAGTAAAATAATATTATATACATAAATTGGAGTGAAAATATAGACATAAAAGCAACAATTAAAATAAAGATTAAATAAGATTAACAAGTGCCCAAAATAACCTCACCTCTCCAATGCATCACCAATGCGAAGAGGAGGTGACAGAACAGGAAATGATATTGACTCATGATGTCATCACCATAATTAAAGGGGAAAACACTCACATTCCAAGTAGGCAGTCACATAAGGTGTATGTACGGAGCCCCGCACATGACATGCAGTAAAAAACTAGTTGGCTAAATCGTGCGCACAATTTACTATTTCGTTCCCTCGATTTATAAAGCGTGCTCACGTTTTACTAATTCGTTCCCTCGATTTGCTAAATCATGCGCATGATTTATAAATTGAGGGAACGTATTAGTAAATTGTGTGCACGATTTAGCAATTTGAGGGAACAAATTAGTAAAACGTGCGCACGATTTATAAATAGAGGGGACGAAATAGTAAAATGTGCGCACGATTTATAAATAGAGCAAGGATCTGTACACAATTCCTGGAAGCTGAAAACATCCCAGTTCTTGCATGGCCAGCATACTCACCGGGTATGTCGCCCGTTGAGCATGTTTGGGATGCTCTGGATTGGCGTGTACGACATATATCAATATCCAGCAACTTTGCACAGCCATTAAAGAGGAGTGGACCAACATCCCACAGGCCACAATCAACAACCTGGGGTGCGTTTCCCAAAAGCATCATTAGCCAACTATGGTCGCAAGTTCTGTCGTTATCAGCATAGTTCAACGAGTCGGTGTTTCCCGAAACCATCGTTCCAACAAACGTTCACAAACAGCATCGCAAAGTTGCGTGGTTGCAACGACAGCTCTCGACCTGGTTAGAAGCAAAGTTTCTTGTTTGCATAACATGTGGACTTAATAAATCCTTATCTTGAGCAAAATAAGCAAGCTGATATTCAGTACAACCTGTATCTTTTATTTAGAATACATACAAATGTAATTTACGTCTTTTAGTTTGTCAAGAGATTTAAAGCACTGTTTTTAAAAAGTGCGCATGTGCGGACGTGCTCTAGTACGTAAGGACGAGCCTATGATTGAATCTGGAAATAAAACAAAATAACTGAGAAAACGTATAATTAGTACTCAGATGCCATGTTCATAGTTTACAGCAAAAAATCGAGCATTAATTCAACCTTAAACTGATTTATTAAAAGATGTTATTACTCCACCACCTGCGTGACGTCATTAACCAATGTGGTTGAACGACAGATTTGCGACAATACGGTTTCGGAAACAGTCGTGACTAGTTCGTTGATTTCTTCAACGATTCATCGTACTATGGTAATTAAGCAGTGAGTTACGTCGTTGTACGGGAAATGCACCCCTGATCAACTCAATGTGAAAGAGATGCATTGCACTGCATGAGGCAAATGGTTTATCTCGGCAAAAGAGAAGTGATTACTAACACAGATTTAGACAGATTTGTGAACAATATTTGAAAGAAATAGGCCTTTTGTGATCTTTGATGGAGAAAGCCTTTTTCTTAGATCTTTGAGTTCAGCTCATGAAAAATGGGGGCAAAAACAAAAGTGTTGCATTTATAATTTTGTTCAGTGTAATTGTGTTTCAGAATATTCTATATTTGCAAGGCAACGCAAGGTTCTGATTTGCTATTCTGTACTGTATTAAATATTTTGTTCTGTATATAATTTCAGCATTATAGGTGACTTGTTATCAACTTCTAAGAAATATAAGGCTACTTTAAAAAAAATATTAAATTGTATCCTGCACTGTAAAACTGTAAAAAAATAAATAAACAATACGGTAAAGTCCGTTAAAAATGCTACAGTAAAAACGTATTAATTGTTTTAGGGATGCACCGAATCCAGATTTTTGGGGTTCGGCCGAATACCGAATCCACTGGTTAAGATTCGGCCGAATCCGAAACCGAATACCGAATCCTACTCCCATCCGCAGTCCATTATCACAGTAAACAAATTAATGAAGTTAACAACGTCCACAGCAGTGTAGGGATGCCATTAACTGTTTTGGTCAAGTTTACTAAAGTAAACATTGTCGTGTATGTTCTTCTCGACGCTATTTCATGATGGTTTATTGAAAAATTACCCCGAGTCCTCCTCTGTCGTTTCAAAGAACAACCCAACGGAGACCGCAGGTGGCGCGCGCTAGGGTTGTGCCGACATCAAGATGGAGCGCCACCATCGTGATGCCACGCCCCCGTTGCGAGTCTGTTGTGTGCGACACACACTAATCCTCTTCTATAGTATTAGTTAAACTAAAAACTTAGCAGGGATTGCTCTGTAAATTAAATTGAGAATGTAACTAATGCATATATGCTATTTTAAATACTGTAGTCTATGCCAGATATATAGCCTACATTTTGAAATCATTTGAGGCTGAAACATCCATATGCGTGTTTATTTTAGCACTTCCGTCAGTGAAACAACACACTAAATCCTATAAAACAAAAACGATTTTTAGTAGGCCTAAATAATGATAACCTCAAGAATATATGAAAATTAAATATTAGTTAGAAAAATATTTGATTCATACTATTTCCCCGCAAAGATGCGTCATATAGGCCTACCGCTCTGCGCTTTGAGAGGAATGGGACACTGAATAGACACCTTCTTGAATATCTTCGTCTTCATATATTCTACTGATGTTGCAAAGCAACACTTGTTTTAAAAGGTCTGAAGAGCGGATTTTATTTTCCACAGGGTCAAGACATTTAGGCAATCTTTGATTATTCACTGCCAGAGAAAACAAAACTAAAATCACCGGCGTGTGTGAAATGCGCTATTCAAATAAACCAAACTTGACGCGCCTTACCAAGTTTAATAACAAGAACAAACTTTGTTAAATAAAATTTGAAGTAAAAAGGTATTCGTCTTACAGTGCTTTTTATACTTTCCCACAGTAAAGGATGTAGTTATAATAGACTTATAAGCAAACGAAAGGAAGAAACGTTTATAATCCCCTGCGAACATGGGCGCGACGTGAGTGAAGATTTGGGAAAAGAAACGAGATGTCCATGTCCATTGGGATAAAATGGACAAGGCCTTTCACGGAAAATCGAGTGACCAGATCCAGATCACAAAGCAGAATGAAAAAGAGCTCTCTGACCATTAGGCTATTTCCTTTCTAGGCTAAACAAAGCTTTGTGCTTCACTGCTGTGGTAATATTCACGTGAAACAGCATTCACATAGCCTACAAAACACTGGGTTAGTAAAATAACGAAGTTATTTTTTTTAAAGTAGAAAATAGTATTTATGTAAAGAGATATATTAAAATAAAAAGAGCTCAACTCTTAAGTGGAAGGAACCTATTTTGTCCCCCTCACGTGCAATCTAGCGGATGAATCATTAGGCTATTTGGGTTAGTAAAAATAACGAAATGATGGTTTTAAGAGAATAGTATATGTAAAGATATATAGTAGCTATATTATCTACCTATTTACCTAATTCCGGTTCTTCAAAGCTTACGGATTCAGTGTAGCCTATTTTCGTTTTGTCATCTTAATTTGGTAATTATTTAAGTGAAAAATATTTAGTGTAGGCCTATATATTTTATTAATTTTATTTATATTTTATCTGATCTATAGATCTATAGGCTGTTTGCAAGGTAAAATAAAATACATTTTGGCTGCTGTCTGTAGATTCCTTCATGCACAACTCGTAGCCTATTCTCGGATGTTTCATATGCAAATGTTATAACAGCGGCTGTTGTTAAGGGTCATCACGAGACAAATCGGCATTGCAAATTGAACGCGTAGCTCAACTTGAATCGCCTTCTTTTGACTTAAAGTATACTGCCACGTTTTCTGTTCATGAGTTCCATTTTCACTTTCAACAGCGGCGTCATTACGTTCGACCAGCGGGGCACGTATAGTGCAAGCCTAGTGTTCGGGTTCGGTGGAAAAAAATTCTGAGGTTCGGCAGAAACCGAACCCAGTCAAAAAGCCCAATATTCGGCCGAATCCGAACCCGAACCCTGGATTCGGTGCATCCCTAAATTGTTTTAACAGTGTTTCCTTACGGCGAATAACTGTAATAGATCTAACCTTCTATTTAATGTGATTTCACAGTAAAATACTGTTAAATTTCTAGTTTTGGAAGTGAAAAAGAACATCATTGTATAATTTACAGTGAAAAAACGTAAATTGACATTCCCAGCATCCCTTGCGTGACACTTCTCATGTGACGTATTTTCCTTGAAATAACTGTTTCTTAGTTTTTTCTTGTCCGTTATGTACGTTAGGGTTTTGTGTTACATCTAAAATGAATTTTGTTAAATGAACGTTTATTGCATATTTTTAGTTTTGTGTGTGTTACAATGATAGTGTTTCGTGTTTATGAGAATGAATGACACTGTGCACCTTTTATATATTAGTTTCGATCATCTCAGTTTGTGGAAAAGATATTTGTCATGAGCTTTGATTCATCATGTGACTTTCTCTTCACTACCTGTTTTCAGTGTATTACAAAACAGATATTAGTAGTATAGATTGGTATGTTAACATTATATCAGTTGATGACATTTTTACTGTTAAATCTGTAAAACCTAAAATGTTGCTTACATTTTTACTGTACATTTCTGGTAACCGCAGCTGCTATTTTTTTTTTACCGTAAATTTCACTGATTTTTGTTTTACAGTGTAGGACCATGTATTGTAATATTTGCATACTGACATTTATTTACTGACTCAATTCAGTGGTATTATCTTTTTCTAATAATACATTTAACTATATTTTGTACTGCAGAAACAGTGTGCCGTTGTTTGTAACGACAGCAGAGCAGATCTGATGGCATTTCATGTTGACTAAAGATTAAAATTAAACTTGCCTTGCAAACGTTGGTATTTCCATTGGGATATACACATACCGTATTTATAACATATATTTTTTAATGCTTAAATCTCCATATTTTCTTCCACGGCATCAGGAGGAAGTGAAATTGTAACGCGCCTTAAGATTAAATCTGATTACGAAAGGACTTGCAATTACATTTTCCAAAGAAATCACTTGTAATGGAAATTATCCAGGTCACATTTCCATCCAACAACCCTGAAGTGTGATGGTATACTATCTTAACTTGATTCTCACTAAACTGAGAAGAAAACTAAAGCATTAAAGCTTCTAATTGATATAATAAAATGTATGGATAATGTGTGTGTGTGTGTGTGTATATATATATATATATATATATATATATATATATATATATATATATATATATATATATATATATATATATATATATATATATATATATATATATATATATATATATATATATATATATATATATATATATATATATATATATATATAGACATATACATATTGTTGTTTTAACTTAATAAAGTTACCTGGTTACCTTCAAATTTTGAGTTCATTGAAATGAAATATTTGAGTTAATGCAACAAAGGATATTGGTTTAATAAATGAAAAAAGTCCAAATATTATGTTATCAGAATCACATTAATTATCTAAGTTGATTTGACAAAAGATAAAAAGTTGTGATAACAAATCGTCAATATATTTTTTTACGGCGAATGAGTATGAAACTCTTAATTTCTTCGTTTATTATTGCAGTCTCCTGACGCCATTAGTGATTAATGCCAATCAATGAGAACATTATCATTTGTTTATTCATTTTTTTCTCTCTCCCTCAAGGGTTTGAAGTCCATCCAAAGAACATAAACAGCCTTTAATTTCTGAGTCAGCATGTGCACTAATACAAGCCTCTTTTCCTGAATATCTCTCAGTTGACGAGGTGGACGTGACTTGCGAAGCTTTGTAAATAGCGGAGGACACCCCATGTGGAGGTAAGCGTTGAATGCATGACTGTAGTCTGTTCTGACCCGAGCTTGAGGAATGAGAGATTGTTTGTGTTTATAAATATGTCTTTGCTGGGTAATCAGTGTATGATTACAAGCTACCACACGGAAAGACATACATTAACATCCACTCAAAGAACATGTCCAGTGGTAATGGACCCAGCAGAGTATGAATTTATGAAATATGTTTATGCATGCAGCATGTGTATTTATTGCTTCTTGGCCGGCTATGACAGGTTTTTGGAAAGTCAAACACGTTTGAAAGGCCGTGTTGTTTGGTTTCCAAAAAGCTGGTAGCAGATAAGCTCCGGGGTTGCCGTGGTAACATACCCAACTGGAGCCAAGGCCCAATTTTGGAAACCACAAAATCAACAGAAGCGTGATGGACAGAAAAGGGAGTCGAGGAGAAAGAAAGCAAGGTGTGTTTTTGAAAGCCCTTTAAAAGGGGACACGAAACAAGCCTAAAATGGACCAAAAGATCCGCATCCATCAGTGAAAGCCAAAGGGACATTGATCATCTGGACTATTTAAAGTCGAGAGACATGTTCTGGATGCATTAACTTAAATGCTTCTGCTACAGTATATTATATGAAAAATGTGTGGCGAGAAAGGTAACGTCATGCAACATTTAGCAAAAACAGTTGTGAATGTATAATGTGAATGAATTTATTTTGGTTTAATACTTAAAACAACATAAATCCCCCGTTTCATATGATTGTTTGAGCATCGTATGTGTTTCCATGTTGTTTTTCCATGTATTTTTTGGGGGAGTAAAAGTAGGATCCAGAGTCTCAAAAAAAAGCATTTTTTTTTTTTTCATATTTCATACCATTAAAAAGTGTTTTAATATATTTTTTAAAATATATATTAAAAATCTTAAATGTGATTATATTGTAAAATGTAATTTATTCCTTAAAGCTGAATTTTCCGCATCATTACTCCAGTCTTCAGTGTCACATGATTCTTCAGAAATCGTTTTATTCAGCAAGGATGCATTAAAATGATTAAAAGTGACAGGAAAGACATTTATAATGTTACAACACATTTCTATTTCAGACAAATGCTGTTTATTTTACAGTTATTTTAAGTAGTGTGTGTGTGTGTGAGAGAGAGAGAGAGAGAGAGAGAGAGAGAGAGAGAGAGAGAGAGAGAGAGAGAGAGAGAGAGAGAGAGAGAGTGTGTGTGTGTATTTGTGATTTATGAGGACACAAATGTGTATAATGACACAGGTATTACACTGGTATTACAACGTAAACATGAAATATGAGCACATTTCATATGTCCTCATATTTAAAATAGCTTTAAAAACATACTAAACAATGTTTTATTAAAAATGCAAAAATACAGAATGTTTCCTGTGATGGGTAGGTTTAGGGGTTGTGTGTGTGTGTGTGTGTGTGTGTTCATGTTCAAATAAAATATGTTTCTATGATCATTTTATAATTCAAGTTTAAAAATGAGACCTTGTTTAATTTTTATCACTGATGTATCAGACATTAGGATTTGTTTTTCCTAATCACTTATAGCATATTATGACCGTTTTGGCACTAAAATGCTCAGATCAATTTTGCATTAAGTAGTCTTGATCCAATTATGACTGAAGTGAATTAAGGCAATGAAAAAGGGCGGAAAAAAAAAACTGGCTGTGAGATTTATAGACAGAAAACAGACCCACTGTGACAAAAACCTGAACCATCGAGTCAACGAAAATTCAACATATTTAAAAGCGGATCAGGGAGTTATAAATTCAAAGCTTTTTCATAGTCTCTCCTCTCAGTGGGTGCAAGCAGTGCATGATGCCATCCCAATAAATTCACCTCAGAGCCATGTCGACGTGCTGTTTCATTTCCCCCGATGGCTCTGAAATTACGCCTCATGTTTCGTTTCATTGCGTCTTACTGAACCTGAATCTGCAACCTCTCGAACCGAAGGTCCCGCTGTAAGAGAAGTGACTTACTCATTCAGCTGCACAGTTACGCCTTTAAATCTCTGTCATTTTGCTCAAAATACACATGCATGCAATATTAAATATTTGTGAGGATTATGATATATTGAACAAAGTCATAAAATTACCACATTGCAATAATGGAGACATTTTTTGAAACACATTATTTGGACATTGTTGCAGCTCCTCTTTTCCCATTCTGTCCGTAACGCTCTGTTTAGTTCCTGTCTCTATGAAGCCCCTCCTTCTGAAAAGCTGTGCTCTGATTAGTCGACTGGAGCAGTGTGTTGTGATTGGTCAAGGGCTTCCAGTATGTTTGGAAAATGTCCCGCCCCTTACCATCACCGCCAGTTTCAACCAAGCGGCAACCTCCCCCAGTTTCTCATGAAGCCAATACGGAAGTGACTTAAACTGTAATTCATCGACTGGCCACTAGAGACACAAATTGTGGTTTTGGTCTAAACAACTAATTTTTCCCTTCATGACGACTGTGAGGGGGGTGAATTTTTTACATTATATAAAGCCTTATGTAGCGTTCACACCGGATGCAAATGACGCTAATTATTCGCGCTATTCGCGTGAAGTTGGACGCTTGAACATTATGAGTTTACTCGTGAAATTCGCTTCATTCGCGCGTGACATTCACTTAACAACAGATGCGAATTCGCGTCATGGGAGGGGCTTATGCAAGCCGGCTCGTCTCGTTGAGAAATGGCTGACATGGGCTGTGTTTTTTTTTTGTGTTAATATCTACTGTTAATGTGTGACAAAACATAGTTTTAAGACTTTTTAGGCAATAATGTAGTTGTTTAAAGCTCAAATCTGTGGTTTATTTATAAAAAGAGTGCCTATTTGAACATTTTATATGGCGTTTTCGGAGTTGTGAGCTCCAGTGGATATATTAATATAATTATATAATATAATATAATTTGTCTTGTGTATATGTAACGGCCGATCTTTGGTCTCATGGATCTATAATTTGTTACCTGGCAAATCGTTTAGGCTGAGGGCAAAGTGAAGTTTCATTACTTTTGTATTTTTAGGCTATTTAACTTTACGTTACCATTGTAGCCGACTAGCACTGACTTTGAATGTTTGACTGAATTGTTTGCTTTATTTCATGTATAGCTTATTATACCTTTTACTTATACTTTTGTATTAATGATCATACATAAACTTGCCTTTAACAAAAAGAGACTGGGTTGCGTTTCATGTCATTTAATGTTGTCACAGTGATAATCATATGCACACTGAACCAGATATTAATATACAGATTTTCTCCTCATTGTTGTCACTACTAGAGCAAGCTCCTGATTGGTTAACGCGGCGCGAATATCCGCCAAAGTTCAGATTTTTTAACTCGGGCGATTCGCGAATCAAGCGTCAAACGCTCAATTTGCTCAATTCGCGGCGCCTCATTCGCGCGAATCGCACCGCAGAATGTCTATTCACATCTTTGCATTGACTTAACATGTAAATCACTCGCGCGAATCGCGTCATTCGCGTCCGGTGTGAACGCACCATTAAAGTTCTGCATAATTAAGGGCTGGCCACTTTAAGTGATAGGTGGATTGCCGTTTGTCTGCTGTCTGTTAGTCATCACATCACCTCAGCTCCACCCACATCCCGCCTCTTTGCCCATTTTCTGTTATCCGAGAGTGACACACGATGACGTGCTGCCAAGATGGCGACAGCCGACTTTGAGGCTTCAAAACTGCTCTTCAGAATCCTATGGGTGACTTCATGGACACTACGTCCATATTTTTTTTACAGTCTATGGTTTCAAAACACTACTAATCAACCAGGCCCCACCCCTTATCCTGCGAGTTAATTATTATAATGAGGAATATTGTGTTGTGTTCCCGGAAGAAAGCTCTACAATGGAGGTGTTTTGGGGAGTTCAGAAACACTGATATAGAGAAGAACTTTGTGTGACTTTGCAGAGCTTTTTCATGCTCAAACAGGAACATTACACACTAAAGAAATTTGAACATGTAAAAAATCATAATATGACCCCTTTAAGTATATCTGTGCAGTAGTTTATGCAGGTACTGCTGCTTTGACGTTATTGGCGTTCTGAGTTTATGCTCTATCAGTGCTCCAGTTTTCCCGAAGAACCCCGTGATTGTCAGTTTAATCAGTTCCCGGACGTTTACACAGTATCAAATCACAGAGGCTCCTTTTTACAGAGCCAATTAGATCTACTAAATCAAGTGTGCTTGTTTGGCTTTCCTCCTCTAATTTAGAGAGACAAAATCAATTAAAACCCGACACTGCTCAGGTCTCGCAGGTCTCTTAATGAGCATACTAGCCAATAATTAGAGCTCTTGTTTACTTACAGACTAAACCCCTGTGTCTGTATGTGTGTGTGTGTGTGCGTGCATGCGTGTGTGTGTGTGTGTGTGTGGACTGGTAATCCCTACGTTATGGGGACAAAATGTCCCCACAAAGATGGCAATATCCGAAATCCTCATCCTTGTGGGGACATTTTTTGGTCCCCATGAGGAAAACATCTTATACATCAGACTAAGTGATGTTTTTTGAAAATGTAAAAATGCAGAATGTCTCCATTGATGGGTAGGTTTAGGGGCATGGGCAGTGTAGGGGGATAGAATATACGGTTTGTACTGTATAAAAACCATTACGCCTATGGAAAGTCCCCATAAAACGTGTGTGTGTGTGCGTGTGTGTGTGTGTGTGTGTGTGTGCGTGTGTGTGTGTGTGTGTGTGCGTGTGTGTGTCCTGCTACACCCTATGTTATTAGGTAAAAATGTCCCCACAAAAATGGCAATATCCGAAATCCTTGTCCATGTGGGGGCATTTTTGGACCCCATAAGGAAAACAGCTTATAAATCATACAGAATTATGTTACTTGAAAATGGAAAAAAGTTTTGTGTGACGTTAGGTTTAGGGGTAGGGTTAGTGTATAGGGGGAGAGAATATACAGTTTATACAGTATAAAAACCATTATGTGGAAAGTCCCCATAAGACATGGAAACGCAACATGAGAGAGAAAGAGAACGTGTGTGTGTGTGTGTATGTGTATGGTTCAAGTATTCCCTATGTTATGGGGACAAAAAAATGTGGTCCTCATGAGCAAAGCAGCCAATAAATCATACTAAATTATGTTGTTTATTTATTTTTTTTAAATGTAAAAATGCAGAAAATTTTCTGTGACGGGTGTGTTTGGGTTAGTGCAAGGGGACAGAATATAAAGTTTGTACAGTATAAAAATAATCTATGGAAAGATTATTTATATGTTCATATGAACAGTTTCAATTCCAATATGGTAATATACTGTAATATATATAAAATCAATTTAGACCAATATGCCTCTATAGGTCGTTTGTCACTTCCCTGAAACACGACCATAGGAGCGTTTACTAAAGTTGCGCCCCTATTGACAACAGGACACTTTCATTTGAATGCTTTGTTTCCTTTTATTTGCGTCATATTTCGGGTTTTGCGTAGCTCAATTGATAGGGCATTGCAAAATACAACATCATGTGATCATGCAATCATGGGTGTGATCCCAGGGAACGCATGTGCTCATAAAGTGTATATGCACTATAAATCACTGGGTAGGTTTAGGGGTGGGGTGGGTGTATTTGTTAATAAAACATGATTTTTGCTAAATGGAAATATGACAAATGGTGGTAAAAAGTCCACACACTGCATTTGGTAACAACAGTCATATGTCATTTCATGACGAAAGACGTAACACAACACTGTCATTATTTTTACGCCAGCTAGAGGGCGCATGACTTTAAAACGTAAATAAAGGTCATAATAAGGTGCTTGAAAAACAACCAAAAACAAAAACAATTTTTTTGCAGGACAGTCTGAATGAACTAGACTAACTGATATAAATTTCGAACATTATTGAAGACAAGTATACAGTCCCTAATGCAATGAGAACGAATAAGCCAATTAGCAATAGCACAAATAAATACAATGTTTACAAAAAATACAAAAGTTCAGAAAATAATGCTGAATAGTTTTCTTTTTATAAATAAAATATAGATTAATCCTTATAAAAGTTATTCAGTCAGATCAGTGTGTGATTTTCTTTGGTTCTTTGATTAACAGTAATGATCCAGACGGAAGGCTGCCGTCACTTTAAGAGCTTATGCACAGATCCAATATACTGATACACATGCGTTTTCTTTCTCAACTGTTTACATTCACATAAGACATAACCGGCTGTGTTTACAAGGATGTTTTGACACAATTTTGTGTGTATTTTTCAAGCACAAGAAGATGCGAAAGAGAAACTAAATTCAGCATTTGTGCACTATATGAGAGGCGGCTTTTTGTGTGCACTCTAGATGTGCGCATCACAAAAACCAATGCGCAAGTGCCGAATTGAGCTCTCTTTCACGTGTTCTTGTGCTTGAATGGTTTAAAACCACATTGAAATGCGCACACATGAATTGATAAGCGGAATCGGAATTTTGCATTAAAATGCGCACTATGGAAAATCCCCATAAAACATGGAAACCCAACAGACTTTTTAAATGAATAGCTCAACCAAAAATCAGAATCATAATTTTAACTCTTCATCATGTCTTTTTTTATTGAATTTGATTGTTTTAATTGATTTAAAGGGGTCATGAATTGAGAAATCAACTTTCCCTTGAGCTTTTGATATATAAAAGGTCATGGTAACATAAGAATATCCTGTAAGTTTCAGAGCTGAAAACTTCCTTGTTAGTCAAAGAAAAGCTTTTATAGACACCAGGCCCAGCAAACGAGAGATCTCAGAATGTGCCCGGCTATGACGTCAGAGTGTAGTGAAGCACCGCCTTAACAGAAGAAGAACAACGCCTGATTCTGTAGCCCCGCCCACTGACTCGTGCCACTAACATGATATAGGCCTACATGGAGCTAAACCGGATCCAACTTCTAAGCAGTAAACATACCACATAAGCTTCATTCGGATTCCAATATTATGAATGCATGGATGAACTTTATTTTTAATGAATATCCAGCTCACTTGGGGAAGACATTGCGCGTCTGTTCCTTCATTTAACCACGGATTCGTTTGTAAACAAGAGACTAGATTTGCAGGCAGGGTGAGATTACATGAATGAATGAAACAACAAACTAATGTGAGTAAAAATGTTTTTTATTTGTGAGAGTATTGCGTTGTTACAGATCGTATTGATTATGTGTACGTGTCTAACTGAACATACCTTAGCACGCTGTCAAAGGCTGGAGAATCCTTTATTTGTGGTGGTGGTGTTGGTTCATTGCGAATCGGGATCAGACTCGGACATGTATGGGCCAGGGCTCGCAAAGCCCAACGTCCCGGGGCTATGCGTTTTCCAGATGGGTTACCAAAACGTATGCCTGGCCTGGCAACGGCTATCTTAAATAACGAAATAACATTCTTTTCTTGATGTGCGTTGTTCACTCTCTTGACTTGATATTTGAAGGGCACGCGCATGCGTGTGTGTGTGTGTGTGTGTGTGTGTACAGTTCATGGTTATATCCATATATCGGGCGGGCCAAGTAACGTAAAAAAAATTTCTTGAGAGAGCCTCAAAACCAGGGCAGAAAATAGCCTATTACTTATTCATTATGATGTTTTTGAAGGTAAAAACCACACAAACGCAATAAGTTGACCCCAGACAACAGTATACATTTTTTTAAAAGCCAGTTCATGACCCCTTTAAGATGGATTTGATATTAATTTCACACTCCATAAATCACCATAAATGTACATGACTATTGAAAGTCTTCTGAAGTAATGCGACAGCTTTGCGAGATGTTAAACGTGAGAATTAAACTTGAGAAATGGAACTTGAAAGCCAGATCGGAGATCATTCCTGCGAGGCATGAACATTTTAATCCGGTTCACAAATCAAATGAACACAGTTGTTTTTGGTTTTTGAAGATTTTCAATGAATAACGTTCATCACATAACGCTTTCGTTTGCATATGAAGTTTTTGAATACAGCATTAGACTACTTTTACTTTTACGATTACGATTTTGTTTGTTTGTCCATTCTTGCAGTTTAATAGATGTCAGTTGGATAACACTTTATTTTATAGTGTTCTTGTTGCATATGTTAGATATACTTACCATAGTAATAACAGTAAATTATGCATAATTACATACAACTAACCCTCAACCAAACCCTAACCCTATAGTAAGTACATGTAGTAAATATTATTACTCAGTACTTAAATGTATAGTTACACTGACACCTTAAATAAAGTGCAGCCGTAAATTGCAATGACCAGTGCGAAGATTCTTGAAAACATTGAATTATTTGTACCACAGAAGAAAGAAAGTCATTCTGGTTTATTAGATGTCGTATAGTGTGATATGTAATGATATTGTAAGATTGCTGAAATTGCACAGGGATAAAACAAGGAGATGAATCATTACAATGTGGCTACGATTTAGTAAAACAAGGGGACAAATTATCATCCAAATTGTGAGGCATTGTGATCTCAGAATTGCAAGAAAAAGTTGCATTACCTTCCGTGAAGTCTGTTGCAGGAGAGGTGAGTACGGTTGAGGAGATGGGAAACCAACAGGGTTGAAGTCCACGGGGTGGCACTGCAGTGTCTGTTACATTTAACCACACAATCATCCGTTCCTGAGAAAAAATAAATAAATTGTGCGTCACCTGGCAGATCAGCACACTGATAAAACTGCTTTTTGGGTTTGGAATCTGATTATCTCGGCTGTAGCTATTACTCCGCTTCACATTAAGGGCACTTTATTCCTGAAGTACATTAGAGGTTGTCAGCTAATAGCCAGACGCGAAGACTGACGTACAGGTTAGTGCTCGTGTCACTGTAAACAGAGGGCGCCTGACCAGGGGCTCCGGGTCTCAGGTGTCCCTTTAATTCAATTTGGAACCACTCTTCATAAATAAGCATACCTACATGCAGGCCCAAGAAACGTTATTCTCTCTGACACTTGCCATGATGTGTTTACTGCACTTATCTGGCTAACAGAGTCCAGAGTGGAGCGAGAGAGTCCATTTCTATAATCTTGAAATCTGTTAAAAAAAAAACTCCCACTCACTTTCCTCACATTTTTTTTTTCATTTCTCATAAAACTTTGGGTGTTCACCAAGAACTTAATGTGCGCACAGATGGTTAGTTCAGTCTAACCCATCAGCAACAGCAGTGCATATGTAATATGATAATTTCATGAATGCACAATTAATGCAATGTTTATGCACTTTTCTCGTGACATGACTCATGAAGTAACTACTCAAGACAAGATCAGTCATCTACATGATCATAGTTTTTTATTATTATTTATGAACCCATGACCATGGCAATGAATAATAATAATTATCCTTCTTACTATTACTATATTATTATAATAATATATAATAATAACTATATATGAATTATTATTATTATTATTATTATTATTATTATTATTATTATTATTATTATTATTATTATTATTAGTAGTAGTAGTAGTAGTAGTAGTAGTAGTAGTAGTAGTATTACTATATAATAATAATAATAATAATAATAATAATAATAATTCTCCTTCCTCTTCTTACTATTACTATATAATTATATTATTATAATATCATAATAACAATACATTAATTATTATTATTATTATTATTATTATTATTATTATTATTATTATTATTATTATTATTATTATTATTATTGTTATTATTATTATATTACTATATAATAATAATAATAATAATAATAATAATAATAATAATAATAATAATTCTTCTTCTTCTTAATATTACTATATAATTATATTATTATAATAATATATCATAATAACAATACATTAATTATTATTATTATTATCTTTTATTACCATTATTATTATTATTATTATTATTATTATTATTATTATTATTATTATAAATTGTTATTATTACTATATAATAATAATAATAATAATAATAATAATAATAATAATAATAATAATAATAATAATAATAATAATAATAATAATAATAATTACGGTTACTATATAATTATATTATTATAATAATATATAACAATAACAATTATTATTATTATTATTATTATTATTATTATTATTATTATTATCAACATCATCATCATCATAAAAAAGAGAAACTGAGCACATCACATTGATTCTGGCTTACAGCCTCATATTGAAATTATTTTAAAGTGTTTTTTTGTCTAGCACTATATCATTTACTGTAGATCTAGAATAGGTTAGTTACTTTTTTGATTCAAATCACAATTTATGTATTTTACTGAAACATCTGACAACAAATTGCCTGAAGGAAATGAGTTCTTTACTGACTATCTAATGATTGAGCATAATTTGTTTGCTAACTATGACAAAATGAAGATATATCATTGCCTTGCGACGTGAGTATTTAGCACATATAGACTTCTTTGTGTAGATATTGGGTTTGTTTCAAATACGTACCATCCGCAGCTAAAATATCAAATTTGTGTTTTATTTTATGTTGTCTCAGTTGTTAACGTTACATCATATTGCATTCACAAACCTGAACTAATAATGAGCAAAATATTTTTCTCTTAAAAGGGCTATATGCAAGAATTTTCATAAATTAATCGCTTTTTTATGGTCAATGTCTGAACAGCTTTGTAACCAAACTTAAAAAACAAGATCAACCCCAACTTTTATGTGGACTCGGATGTTTTTCGGACTATTTGTGCTGCTATTCATGTTGTGTGACGTGGTTTTAGGATTTATTAATGTCCACATCTAACCCAAACCTTAAACCTACCATTAAAACAATACAAATAGGCTATAGTGTTAATGACACAATCTGATAGGTAGCATTATTCGTCAAGACACCTGTGAAATCAAAAGGAAGTGACTTATACAATGTTCAGGATCATGCCGGAAGAGTGTCATGCAGAGAGGATTTGTTCAAACTATAGTCTCACATACATATCAGATCTACACACACACACACACACACATATATATATATATATATATATATATATATATATATATATATATATATATATATATATATATATATATATATATATTAGGGGTGTAACGGTTCGCGTATTCGTACCGAGCGGTTCACGGGGTGAGTTCCAAATGGAATCAGTATTCCCTATTTGATCATCCCTATGTGAGCAGGACACGCGTGTGCCGTATGTAGCAGTTTGGAATGCACTTGGCAAAGGGAGCGGCGTAATTTCCTCATTATCTTCAGCTGGGATGTTCCCGTGACAATGCAGCGCCAGCATAAATAAATATACAATTCATATTTTTAAAGGGGTCATAGAATGGTACATGCACTTTTACAAGTTGATTATATGGAAATGTGTGTTGGCAGTGCCTGTACACAACCATCCTATAATGATAAAAATACATCCAGTGTTTTTTTTAATCTCCTTATATATTTTCCCCTGTCTCAAATCGAGCCGTCTGATCGTGTGACGTTACACGGTGTACGCCCCTCCCAGAGCCATAGAGAGAGAGAGTTGCGACAACGGAAGTTCAAAACGCTTGATAGTCACGTGATTCATGTAGACCTCGAATAGTTCCAGGAAGTGCTTTGACGGGCAATTCAAATTGATAGTCACAGTGACAGAACTGCGCTTTTTGGTAATTAATAGTCAATAAATGCATTGATTTTCAATAATTTTATTACACATCGACATGTGTATGTAGCATGAGTATGTAGTTACAGCGATGTTGTTTTTAAAATATATATTTTTTTAATGATGAATAATCTACACAAGCAGGCTTTAATGTACAAGTTATTTTGATTAAAATGTGCTGATCATATAAAATCTTACTGATTAAACGTCTTACCTTTTAAAAGTGCATCACAAACGGTCTGTTCTGCTGTAACTCTATGGCGCGGCTGCTACTTCCGGGAACTATTGAGAGTCTCCGCGAGCCGCCATTGCTGTAAAAAAAAACCGTTCCATTGGAGTCTATGGAGTTGTCGCAACTCTCTCTCTCTATGGCTCTGGCCCCTCCTAAGATTGTTGATTGACAGCAGCGTTTCAACACAGACCCGCCCTGAGCGAGCTGTCATCAGTCCGCCATTGTTGATACTCTGGAGCAGAATGGCGTCTAAGCGATTGTGGTGTTGTGTTGTTGGGTGTAATAACGAACACAGCAGTCATTTTGATGTTCCTAAATCCGAACCGCTGAAGACCCAGTGGCTGCAGTGCTGAGTTTTGTTTTAGAAGGGAATATCCCCCATTTGGAACATTCCATTTGGAACTCACCCCGTGAACCGTTCGGTACGAATACACGAACCGTTACACCCCTAATATATATATATATATATATATATATATATATATATATATATATATATATATATATATATAAATATTGATAGAAAATGTTGAGATTAATATTAGCCAAGATTAATAAATGCTGTGCTAGAGAAGTATCATTAATGTTAGTTCAAGTTAACTAATGTACTCAGACTGTCCTCCAAAAAAAAAAAAAAAAGGTTGTTGGTCGTAGGTTGTTTTTCAAGCACCTTATTACAACCTTTATTTACGTTTTAAAGTCATGCGCCCTCTAGCTGGTGTAAAAATAATGACAGTGTCGTGTTACGTCTGTCGTCATGAAATGACATATGACTGTCGTTACCAATCAAAATGTGTGTTCATTTAAATGCAGTGTGTGTACTTTTTACCACCATTTGTCATATTTCCATTTAGCAAAAATCATGTTTTATTAACAACTACACCCACCCCACCCCTAAACCTACCCAGTGATTTATAGTGCATATACACTTTATGAGCACATGCGTTCCCTGGGATCGAACCCATGATTGCATGATCACATGATCACATGATGTTGTATTTTGCAATGCTCTATCAATTGAGCTACGCAAAACCTGAAATTTGACGCAAATAAAAGGAAACAAAGCATTCAAATGAAAGTGTCCTGTTGTCGATAGGGGCGCAACTTTAGTAAACGCTCCTATGGGCCGTATTTCATGAATTAAAATGAAACTGTCCTGTTGTCGATAGGGGAACAACTTTAGTAAACGCTCCTATGGGCCGTATTTCATTAATTAAAATGAAAGTGTCCTGTTGTCGATAAGGGCGCAACTTTAGTAAACGCTCCTATGGGTCGTATTTCATTAATTAAAATGAAAGTGTCCTGTTGTCGATAAGGGCGCAACTTTAGTAAACGCTCCTATGGGTCGTATTTCATTAATTAAAATGAAAGTGTCCTGTTGTCAATAAGGGCGCAATTTTAGTAAACGCTCCTATGGGTTGTATTTCAGGGAAGTGACAAACAACCTAAATAGGCGTATTGGTTGGAGGACATGTTGAATGTACTTTACTAATATTAACAAATGAAGCCTGACTTTGTTTTATACCTAAAGGACATTAAATCACTGTTATATTTTGTTCAAACATAAACTTTTCCTAATTTAGTTTCATAATCAGTCAGCTATCTAAACAGCCCTGTCGGCTGCATCATGGTTCTGAAAGTGTAATGGTTCATTACAACTGTGATTTCTCCTTTCTGCTCTAGAAAAAAGAAAACTACTGATTTGGCTCTGACCTCATTCCTCATGGCTACAGTGTATGTAAACACGTGCGCTTATAGACCTCGTGACTCTCTCCCTCTGCTCTTTACTGGCTGCGCAGTGACCAGGCAACCCTCCGTTGTGTTCAACAATAGAGACGATGGACGAGCTTTCTCCCTCACTGACTCATGTAGTCGGGTCACGGACTGACCCCTTGGAGGTCATTCAGCACATAAAGCCAAACTACCAAACAGATGCCTCATTCCCTGTTGGACTTGACCCAGTTAGGCCCAGTAGGCAAGGAAAACCCTGATTGCGGCTCACTTGGACTTGTGTTCGGACTCGATTCAGTGAACACGAATGAAAGGAGGTAGAAGTTTCTGCTGATTTTTAATTGGAATCACAATGTATGGATGGGGTTTCTGAATCATCCAGGAGCACATCATCAATTCCTCGGTTTCCTCAGAGAACAAATTGCCTGAGTAAAATGGGTTCCTTACTTGCCGTTTAATGACTAATAGAGCAATTTAATTGTTAACTGTGCCAGTAATATCAACGCTTTCTATGATTGTGTATTGGATACTGATAAAGTAGGTGGGTTTTTGTGTTGCAGGGTTACTGTGGTAATAAACTGGCTCACAATACAAGAGACCTCCCATGTCCATGGCAGCCAAGTTTATTGTAAAAACGCTGCCACCTTCGACAGACCACATGCTCTGTTATTTGTTTGGATAAGTCTGTTACCCCGTCCATCACAGCTGTGCTGAGTTCCCAGGAAGAAAAGGAAAAGTCCAAGCTGGCAGATAGAAACAGAAGCTTTGTTGCTTTAAAATCTGTGAATTTGTGAAGGGATATCAGAGGTCGTCCTGTGCCCTGGCTAATCGAAACCTGGCAGTACCTTTCCAACAGATGCAACAGACTGTATAGGGGAAATGGTTCTGGCCGCCAAGTAATGGGTTTCCTCCCCAGCGAGCGATGGGAGTCGAAAGCGGCATCATTCACCTTGCCCGCTGAAATCCGTCACCTCACATCACGCAGAATAACAGCTCTAATGGTTTGAGTAATGCTCAGGGGTGGGTGTGCCTTAATTGGGAATTAAGTGCTCTTAGTGTGCCGCTTTCTGCTGAGGTGGACAGTGAAGCTGAAGGAACAGAACAGGCATGTGAAATCAGGCCAGCCATTACGGAGACTGCAAACATGAATTCATCTGAGAGGGGAGGGTATGGAAAATGGCCATAGTTTGGGGCAGTTTAACCTTAAAGGGATAGTTCATCCAAAAATGAAAATGACCCCATGATTTAATCACCCTCAAGCCATTCTAGATGTATATGACTTTCTTATTTCAGACAAATTCAATTGGAGTTATCTTAAAAAATGTCCTGGCTCTTCCACGTTTTGTAATGGCTTACAAAGCCCAAAAAAGTGCATCCATCCATCATGAAAGTGCTCCACACAGCTCCAGGGGGTTAATAAAAGCCATGCGTTTGTGTAAGAAAAATATCCATATTTAAAACTTTATAAACTAAAATAACTAGCATCTCAGAGACACGGCCGTATGCATCGATTTGCGGTGAAAGAGTGACCCTTGACCTGGCGTATGATGTGCTGACGAAAGCGGAAGTGCAGAGGATAGAGCTGGTCATGAATTAGACTGGTCATAAATTAGAGTCTGAAATGAGAATAGTGGGAGGAGCTTGAGTTTGTTGCCCAGCCCTTTTTGTTTGAACCGCGAGCAGTGTCAAAGCTTATGCTGCGTTCCAGGCAGGTTTTTGAGCCTGTAAGTCACAACTTCAAACCACGACTGATGACTTTGTAGTGTTCCAGGCAAAGTCACACCAAACTGCAAGGAATTGTGGTAGCTAGATGTAAACAAAGTGTAACCCCTCCAGTTTGCACCACCCGCTCCAAGCGGGGCTCGAACCCAGGTCTGCCGGCATGACAGTCAGATGCTCTAACAAGGAGGCTAAAGGCTGCAACCTCTAATGTCAGTCGCGAGAGCGTCTCTTGGGATCAGAGACGTGAGGTTTACTCACACAGCAACTACTAGCTGGCCTCCGTTAAAAAAGCATGGAAGACCGTACAGGGCTTATGCTCATTTACAATCATTTCTATTGCCAAAGGTGCTCACTCCTTGCTTATTGGGAATTGGAAGAATTGGAAGAGAAAAACGCGCATAAGGCAAGAGAAGCTGTTATAGCTTTTATTTTACGTTATTTGTACATTTGGAAATGTAAACACCGCATCTGTAGGGGCTGCCATTGTTGTTTCACGGGCTATGTGATGTCAGAGCACGTAACTGGGAGTACATCGATCTAGTACGAGATCACTGGTGGAAAGTCACGGGTTTGACTGCCGTTCCAGTGCACTTTCACGGTCAGAACTTTTCCACGGGTTACGGGTTGCCTGGAACGCAGCATTACTCTACTCCTACATCCTGCATCTTGCGTTGGGTCAGAGGTCACTCTTTTGGCATAAGTTGACTTGCATAGACCGTCTGCAGGAAGCTAGTTATTTTAGTTTATAAAGTTTTAAATATGCTAAATTAAATGCTCTCCTCCCATAAATTTTGCGTCTGAAAGGGAAACTCCTACAAATACATATGCAATAAGGGCAGCCTCAAAAACAACTGTCCACTCCTTCCCATCGCTAATTTATCACTGCGTGTCTTTAGTAAATTCTGACAGTTGTTTTTTAACGCCAAAAGAGGGTTTGCGTTGGTGCAAGTTGTTAGTAAATCTTCCCCTAAGTTGTTTCTTGTGCAATTTTAACCATTTATGCATTATTATTATGCATTAACAATTATGTATTGTTTTGGAAAATGTGTGATCTTGTTCACTTTGAAACAAGAATATATATGCTTTTTAAAGAAATTTATAGTTTTATTCTGCATGGATGCATTAAATTGGTCAAAAGTGACATTATTTATATTTCAAATAAAATGCTGTTCTTTTGAGCAGCGCAACTGTTTTCAACATTGATAATAATTTGATGTTTCTTGAGCATCAAATCATGAATGATTTCAGGAGGATCATGTGACACTGATTTTTTTTTTTTAGCTTTGATCACAGGAATAAATTACATTTGAACATATATTCACATAGAAAAAAGTTATTTAAAATGGTAATAATATTTCACAATATTACTGTTTTACTGTATTTCTGGTCAAATAAATGCAGTTTTGGTGAGCAGAAGAGACTCTCTGTAATTCCCAAACACTGTATTAGACATCATGCATAAAGGGTTGCAATACAATGTGAAACGAGTGTATAAGGAAAACTCTCATATACTTAGAGAATGTGGGTAGGGGTCAAAGGTCGCATCACACCCTGAATGGTTCACAATGGCACTGTAGTGGACAACAGGGTGAAGGCTGTGTAGTTTTGGGATCTTGCTGTCAACATGCAAGTTGGGCCATCTATTGTGATTTGATCTCTGTAAGTAAGAGACTGCACACTTTCAGTCTCAGAGTTCAAGGAAATTGTGTGTTTTTCAATCCCTGGCCAAATGAAACATGACCTGATATGATTTTTTCTTTCTTTTTTTTTTTTCATGGTTAATGTGCCGTTTAACAAGATTTTCGGTGAACTGCTGCTCAACTTTTTTGTCAAGCACCATCAGCTTCCCAGACTTCTTCTTTAGACATGGACCCTCTTGTCTGGAGATTTTGTGCATGAGTTTGTGCATGAGTGTGTGTATGGGTCAAACGCATGAGTGTGTGTATGGGTCAAACACACACGTAAACACACTCTCTGATTAGATTGTCATTTTAGAGCAGGGGTTCTCAAATTTTCGGGGGGCAGGGACCTCCTCATGGAAAATTTTCCAAGGACCCAATAATTATAATAGGGATTAAACTCAAAGTTAATGTGAATGGAAGTAATGAACACAATATGCGTGTTTCATTGGCGCAAATGGACCCCATCTGCTAAATATGGACTTTTTAATAACAGCAGCACCAGGGGAAACTAAAGAAAGAAAAAAAAAAAAAAACATTGGTGTATCAGTCACATTTTCCTAACATTATAAAATAATGTAAAATACTGGTAAATTAAAACTAAATGTTTACAACGCCTTAAACGAAAAGTCTGAAACGACAGTGAAAAATCTTTAATTTATATTTTTAGTATTAATGTGAACTTTCAGTTGAACTTTTCACTCAAATTTATGGTGGCCCAGTAGTGCATAACACAACGAAATGTTAAAAGCAAACATAAGTTCACAACACAATGGAATCAAGCAACTACACAACGTACACAAGCCACAACACAAAGGAATGCTGTGTTGTGGCTTGATTTTGTTGAGTTGTGGCTTGATATGGTTGTGTTTTGGCTTATTTCTGTTGTGTTGTGGCTTGATTTGGTTTTGTTGATTCTTGATTTCATTGAGTTGTGGCTTGATTTGGTTGTGTTGTGGCATTTCCGTTGTGTTGTGGCTTTATTTGGTTGTGTTGTGGCTTGATTTCGTTGGTTTGTGGCTTGATTTCATTGTGTTGTGGGTTCATTTGGATGTGTTGTGGCTTGTTTCCATTGTGTTTTGGCTTGATTTTGGTTGTGTTGTGGCTTGATTTGGTTGACTTGATTCTTGATTTGGTTGTGTTGTGGCTTGATTTTTGTTTGTGTTGTGACTTGATTTGCTGGTATTGTGGCTTGTTTCCATTGTGTTGCGGCTTGATTTGCTTGTGTTGTAGCTTGATTTGGTTGTGTTGATTCTTGATTCCATTGTGTTGTGGCTTTATTTTTATTGTGTCGTAGTTTGATTTTGTGTCGTGGCTTGTTTTCGTTGTGTTGTGGCTTGATTTCGTTGTGTCGTGGCTTTATTTCGTTGTGTCGTGGTTTGATTTTGTTGTGTCGTGGTTCGATTTTGTTGTGTCGTGGCTTGATTTCGTCTTGTCATGGCTTGATTTTGTTATGTTGTGGCTTGATTTTGTTTTTTCATGGCTTGATTTAATTGTGTCAGGGCTTGATTGCGTCGTGTTGTGGCTTTATTTTGTTGTGCAGTGTCTTGATTTAATTGTGTTGTGGCTTGATTTCGTTCTGTTGTGGCTTGATTTCATTGTGTCGAGGCTTGATTTCGTTGTGTTGTGGATTGATTTCGTTGTGTTGTGGCTTGATTTCGTTGTGTTGTGGCTTGATTTTGTTTTGTGGCTTGATTTTGTTTTGTGGCTTGATTTTGTTGTGTCGTGGCTTGATTTAATTGTGTTGTGTCTTGATTTTGTTGTGTTGTGGCTTGATTTTGTTGCGACGTGGCTTGATTTCATTGTGCCGCTGCTTGATTTCATCTATCGTGGCTTGATTTCGTTGTGTTGTGGCTTGATTTCGTTGTGTTGTGGCTTGATTTCGTTGTGTTGTGGCTTGATTTTGTTGTGTCGTGGCTTGATTTCATTGTGCCGTGGCTTGTTTCCGTTGTGTCGTGGCTTGATTTCACTGTGCCGTGGCTTGTTTCCGTTGTGTTGTGGCTTGATTTTGTTGTGTCGTGGATTGATTTCATTATGTTTTGGCTTGATTTTGTTGTGTCTTAGCTTGATTTCGTTGTGTCTTGCACTACTGGGCCACTGATCAAATTGCTTTGCCGATAATAAGAACAGTAATGGAAAATTTAATACAAATTTTAATTAATGTATTAAATAAAAAATGCCAGAGGTCTTAGAAGTTTGTACAGTATATATCCTTTCCCTGTTTGTACAGTCCATTCAGTTTTGCACAGATTTAATCTTGTAGAAATATGAAAAGTTTACACTTGAGATGTGCTGCACAGTTTACACAAGACTCTCAGAACGACCATATCAAGGGATTATAAGAGTAATCCATCAATCACATAAAGCAGGTGAGGAGAGCTTGATATTTGATCATTCAGTCTAGATATAAGCGAGACGCAAAAAGACCTGCATTCATAAGCATCTCCTTTTTCCATAATCCTAAAGCGTGCCTCTCATACTAATGCCATTGCCAAAGAGACCACGAGGGAAACCCCTGCTGCTGATATTTATACTTTCCAATTTGCCCCTGAAATTTATTAGCTCTTTCTGGATCTGAATCATTTGGACAGTTAATAATCCAGATAATACGCAAATAATTTCAGAGAATTATCTGGGTCACCTGGATATCGAGTTATAAGTACGTTTAATAATTTTCAGCTGTGCCTCGCGTTCGATTACCTGACAATAACACTCATCGGTCACACGCTCAGACGCTATTATTTGTTTTTCATCATAAGATGATATTCTAAGAGGTATTATAACAGCTCATAACGCATTTCTGCTGTATTAATCCCTCCGTATTTACGATCCCGAAAAGAGAAAAGGTAGTGTTTTTGGCACACGTCTCCGGCGCGTCGCATGTGGCAGCGTGTGAGTTGTCATGACGTGGTTTGTTCAGTTCACTGCACACATACTAAACCGTATTAGACACCCTATAAATCGTGCTGCTCCAAGAAAGCAAACAGTAATCATGATACATGGCCGACTGATGAATGAATGACTGAACGTAAGAGGAGAGGATTCAGGGTAAAAGGGTGGAGGTGATATGGAAGGGTGGTGCGCTACCATTCGAGTGTCAGAAAGCCCTCGCCCGGAGTTAACAGGGGTGTTTTGAAAAGACGGGAGAGCGATGGCGGATGGAAAGAATTCTGTCTCTACCTGCTCGGTAATGAGCAAAAATTAGTTTTTGGCCTCTGGGAACTGGCAGTGGAATCAAGAGACGCTTCTCGGGGCTGGAAAGACTGTTTTTTCTCAAAATAAAATAACAGAAATGTAACCTTCCAATTAATTCCAATTTACATATCCCCGGCTCCAGTTTCCATCTGCGAGACGTCATCGGCACAGCCTCCGTTTGATTAGCTAATTAATAATTCCCTCGGCGCTGCCATTAATTTGAAATTAGCCAAACAGATGGGCCGCACAGGAGTACGGGTGCTCTGCGTTTTGACAGCTTTCTTCATTGGCACACAGAGCGGCACGGTGGCCAGCAGAGGTGTGTTCGCTTCGGACTCTGTGAAGCTCAGCGGTAGAAACTGCCAGAGATTAGTGCAGTTTGTTTGCTTTTTCGTGTCATTAACGCCGTCATCAGGGCCCTGGCACCGTGGCTTTACAGTTTGTCACCTGCTCCATGCTACGCTCAAACCCAAAAAACCAAATGAAGTCACGGCTTTAGAAGAGTTGGCAGAATCCAGTGGCCTGGTCTGGACGAGGACCAAAGGTGTTACAGTGATTCCTAGAGCGAAACTGGAGAGATTTCGCTTTGTTAAACCTGTGAAAATAACAAATTGTTGTGATTGGCCCAGTTAATATACCAAAATGTATTCGAAATACATTTATTTTATGCTAAATATATTTATTTATTTGTGTACTTAATATAAATACCCTGCAATTGTACTTTTGGTACACTAAAGTCGGCCCCGCTTTATATTAGGTGGCCTTAACTACTATGTACTTACATAAAAAAATAAGTACAATGTACTTACTGTGTCCAAATTGTATTGCAAAACACCTTTGCTGATATTGAGGTGGGATACGGGTAGGTTTAGGGACAGGTGTTAGGGAAGTGTCAACTACAGAAATGAACTAAAGGGTTAGTTCACCCAAAAATGAAAATTCTGTCATTAATGACTTACCCTCATGTCGTTCGACACCCGTCAGACCTCCGTTCATCTTCGGAACAGAAATGAAGATATTTTAGTTGAAATCTGATGGCTCTAAAAGGCCTCCATTGGCACAATGCACGGTTCACTCTCAAGACCCTTAAAAGACACGCGATCCGAATCATGATTCGACTCACTGATTCATAACGCTTTGAAGCTTCATGATGCCGTGTTTTGAAATCGTCATCACTATATAAGTCGTTATTTAGGGGTTTTTTTGCACACAAAAACTATTCTCGCCGATTCATAAAGTTATTGTAGAACCACTGTAGTGAGATGGACTTTGTAACGACGTCTTTAGTACCTTTTAAGGGTCTTGAGAGTGTAAAGTGCATTGAGCCAATGGAGGCCTTTCTGAGCCATCAGATTTACACTAAAATATCTTCATTTCTGTTCTGAAGATGAACGGAGGTCTGACGGGTGTTGAACGACATGAGGGTAAGTAATTAATGACAGAATTTTCATTTTTGGGTGAACCAACCCTTTAAAGGTGTAATTACATGCAGGTATTTTTTTAAATGTAAGTACAATGTAAAAACATGTATGTACACAATAAGTGCATTGTATCAAATGATTAATTAAAATGTTAGTACATAGTAGTTAAGGCCACCTAATATAAAGTGGGTCCCTAAAGTCCTACTAAAGACATACTGAAGTATATCTGATTTAGCTTAAGTGGAACTTTTGCATGTTTACTTCATGCACACTTTAAATATCTTGCATTCAAATATTGATATTATGCAGAGATCATACTATCCTTACTAATAGTGATATTAAATCACATGATATGGTTATTGTGCATTGTGCAACAAACAAAAGTTTAATTATAATATTTATATCAGTAAGTCTCAATCTACATGTCAGTATATTCATGGATTTTGTAGTATACTTAGTATGAAATAAATATATTTTAAATACATTTTGTTAAAGGTTTGTTTTCACTATAGGGGGTACAAATATTCATATTTATATTATGTTAATTATGTTTTAGCACCTAAAAATAGATTTCTGTATTACTGTGAACTATCTCCTAAATATATTTATTATTTTGTTTATTTATTTATTAATTATTTGATGTTGCTCTTTTTTGTCATAAAAATAGGATTAGGTTTTGACACAACATAAAACAACCAAATAAACCAACAACCAAAACAAATAAATAAATACATACGTTTTAACTTAAATTTAACTTAACAAAAATTATTTACTTGAACCATGAACTATCTATCTATCTATCTATCTATCTATCTATCTATCTATCTATCTATCTATCTATCTATCTATCTATCTATCTATCTATCTATCTATCTATCTATCTATCTATCTATCTATCTATCTATCTATCTATCTATCTATCTATCTATCTATCTATCTATCTATCTATCTAATTTTTTTACCATGTTTTTGTCATAAAAATAGGTTTAGCAAAGCAAACAATCAATTAATTTTACCTTTAATTTAACTAAACTTAAATGATTTACTTGAAACATAACTGTATTTTTTTTTTTTTTTGTACTGTTTTTGTCATAAAAATAGGCTTACGTTTTGACACAACATAAACCAATCAACCAACTAATCAAATGAACAAACTAAATAAATTAAACTAATTACTTAAACTATAATCAAAATTATTTCCTTAAATTCTTTACTTATTTATTTATTGATTTCGCCCTTTTTTGTCATGGAAATAGGTTTTGACACAACATAAACCAACCAATCAAACAAACATAAATAAATAAATACATTTATTTTATCCTGTTTTTGTGATGAAAATAGGCTTAGGTCTTGACACAAAATAAAACAAAAGAACCAAATAACCAACTAAACAAGCCTAAAGCCTAAATTTAACTTAAACTTAAACCACTAAACTCTAAAAAAAAAATGGTTCTATATAGCACCAAAAATGGTTCTTCGTCATAATCATAGAGGAACCACTTTTGGTGCTATATAGCACCTGTATATGGTTCTGTATATGGTAGCGGTGCTATATAGCATCTTAGTCAAAGAACCGGTGAAGAACCTCTGAAGCACCAAAATTGGTGCTATACAGCACTTCAAAAGTTTTCCCTATGCCAAGAACCATTTTTGGTGCCACATAGCACCTTTTTTTTTAGAGTGTAAAACTAAAATGATTTCCTTAAATTCTTTACCTAAGCTTGCATTTATAACTAAGTTTTAACTGAAATTACAAGTAAATAAATGTGACAGTATTTAGAGTAAACCACAATATTGGAGAAATGATCAAATATGGTAAAAATATAAAATGGAACTTGATTTATGAAATCTGGAATGTGGCCTAATGTGAATTGCGTAACACAATGAAGCCAGAGCCAATGTGAATTTGCTTAATAATGTCTAAATATCAATCTGGCTGTTGGGTAACATGTTTGTCATCACGCCAGTGCGAAGGGAAAACTGTTTCCGCGGAAGAACAATTTACTGAGCATTTTTTCTTTAGGAATAACACGCAAAGATGACTCATTCACAGGAAGATCAAGAACCAGGAACACATTTTGAGTCAAAGGGAACACTGAAGATTTGATGCTGATGAAGAAAAGGTAAAGAGAGGATGCCCCGGAGCAACAAAGCATCTGTTAGCTATAACCCACTCCAATTTAACATGGATTTTGGAGTTGGCATTATAAATCGTATTTCAGATCATCATCATCATCAGCTCTTCCGTGTGGGACAGACCGCCAGTGCCAAGCGAGGGAGTCTCCGCAGACCCACCAGGAACCTCAATAACACCAACAATTCTTCTTCCTCCTCTGACAGTTTCAAATGGCAGAGTCGCCTCACTTTATTACGAAAGCGTGAGTGATGGCAGAGCGCATTAGCCTCCAAACGGCTGCAATTACCACTGCGCAATTAGCACCAATCACAATTAAAGCAGTGGTGCAATTACACCAGCAGATGCCCGTGAGTCATGCAGCTTTAACAGCATGAGCGATGGACGCGCTGTTGCTGGATGAGGGTGGTAATGTTGACTGCGTGAACCCAGAGCGGGCTCTCGTGTGTGTGGTACTCGGCCCGGGTCGTCGCTGGCGTGTGGGCCGTAATTGGTCAAATCCCTCCCAGTCGAAGCTGCAGGACACATTGGGCACAGGTGCCTCCCAAATCCCTTTGTTTGGGCCCTTGTACCGCCGACTCTCGCTAGGCCCCTGCGCTAAGCCTGGCGGCTGAGCCGGCCCTGGTTGGTTGTTTGAATAAAACCAAGGGTAAATATTGTCTGAGACCAAGTCAACACTTGTGTCATGCATTTTCAATTTGGCATTCAATTAAGTCCATTTATTTTTTTCCCTTCCTAAGGGGGAAAGAAAAACAGGCTTCGCGGAGGCCGGAGAGATTTGGTGAGGCTAATGAAGGTGCCAGATACTCAAAGCACTCATTTCATGGACCTCTTGCTCTCCAGATTTAGAGAACAACAGTTGATGACTCCATTTATACAGACAGGCGGTCTATTAAACACGTATTTACTGTATTACATTCGGAAATAAGCTTCTTAAGTCGCCTTGTCTAGTGGATACTAACTTTGATTGGTCAAATATTACGATACATGTGGGTCTGCACCCTCTGACCTCTGCTCTTAAAGAGACAGTTCATCCAAAAATAAAATAATGTCATTATTTACTCACTCTCATGTTGTTCCAAACTACATTCCCTTGTGCAAAATAAGCATACTAATTTGGAATAATTCCGATTTTTTTATATTTTTGAAAGAAGTCTCTTAAACGCTGCATTTATTTGATGAAAATTCAGCTTTTCCATCACATGAATAAATACAATTTTAAAATATATTACAATGTAAAACAGTTATTTTAATTTGTAAAATAATTTTACAATATTAAATCTTTTACTGTATTTTTTATTCAATAAATGCAGCCTTGGTGAGCATACACTTTAAGATTTACGCATTTCAATTAATAGTAAAATTCCATCAAACTGTATTGAATTATATATAAATACACACACATGCATGTATATATTTAGGAAAATGTACGCATAAAATGTTTATATTTATATATAATATAAACGATATGAATATATTTACAGTATATACATGCAAATATATATGCATGTGTGTGTTTTTATATATACGTAATAATTATACAGTACACACGCATATATTATGTAAACACAAACTTTTATGTTGGATGTGATTAAACGCGATTAATCGATTTGACAGCACTAATACAATATATATAAGGATTATTCAATTCAATTTGATGGAATTTTACTATTATTTGAAATGCGTAAATCTTAAAAAAAAGAACTTGACTTGCAGTGTGAGTGAGAATTGACTGTAATGTTTTCGGACACTTAATTGCAAGTTATTTACAATTAAATGAAAATTATTTATTATTTTTAATTATATTGAATGCAATTTTTTGACCCGCTTAACAGTTAAACCAAACAGTTTTGGTTCCCATTGACTTCCATTTTTTGTTTTTATGTCCATATAATGGAAGTCAATGGAAACTCTTTGGTTACCAACATTCTTAAAAAAAAAAAAAAACAATCATACAGGTTTGAAGGCGAGTAACTTATGACAGAATTAACATTTTTAGGTGGACTATCCCTTTAGGAATTCTAAAATATAAAATGCAAAGGCTGGCTATCAGCCAGTTGCTGCATTATCCCTACAGTTTCCCCTTATGACCACAAGAGGGGGCAATCGAAGGACCCGTTCAGACAGAAACCACAGTTATGAGGTTGCCAAAGACCACAATAACTTGAAAAAAGCTTCTATTCTCTGCATCATCTAACACCTTTCTTGTCCACATCTTGCGGTGTCCCACTCACTGCCTTGTATTTCACACGATCCTCAGTGATGATTGCAGTCGGCCAAGGTTTTGTCAGTATTTAGTGTCACTCAGCCGGTTTTCTCATGTATTCAGTTCTGATTTGCATCCAGCCATTGCTAGTGTCTTTTTCACCATGCTTGACTTACATGTAAGCAACCATGACATTGCATTTATACATCACATGCTATCAAGTCAAAACGAACCGCTGTGCCAGTCAAAACAAGCTTCCGTGATTGATTAGTCCTGCCTGACTTGACGTCCATGACGTACCGCGGTAAAGCATGCCAGATTCATTTGGGAGTCAGCGCCGCGCGACCACCTTCACTTTCTGTCAATGAGCTCCAATTTAACAGACACATTTCTCTCTGCGTTTTATTTGCAAAGACTCAGTAAACAGAATTTGAAGAATTGCACACAAAGGCGTTTGGCGGGTTGTGACACAACAATTGTATAAAGTTGAAGTACAGACAAAAATAAGCAATGGTTGGAAATGCTGGGTCAGGGGCGCAGGAGCGATTTAAAACGGGGACATGTTAGGTCATTACGTCTGTGGAAAGTAATGATTATCTCTCCGAAAGTGAAATCTGTGCTCTGAGTTATGATGATTGCTAAAAATAAAGTTGAGCTAACTTAAAAAATAAGGCAATTTATCACACTCAACTTTTAGAGTTAACTCAACTAATCCACTCCAGTTAAAATCAACTTAAAAACTTAATGAGTATCAGGTAATCTTTTGAACTTAAAACTTCTTGTAAAGGCAACTAAACAATGTTTAGCAATGCACACAGCTACAGTCCTTGTTTTTCCATCTCCATGTTTGATTTTCAAAGTTAACTACGCGACATGGACATCATTTGCCACATTGGCACACAAGTGGAAAAGTGGAAAAAATAAAGTGCTGGTACTCACCAGAGGAGGCGGGGCTTTGTTGGGGGCGTGGTTATGGAGGGGGTTGTTTAATTCAAGAAGGTCCATATTTTAAAGCTCTTTCTAACTTGTACTCAGCCTTAAAACTAACATATAGTTATTTTAAGTGTTTAACTATAGCATTTTTTAAAGGTTTATTTACAAAGCAAGACCATTGATGGCATCTCATTACCATGCAGGCCAATGTTAACTTTTTTCTTTCTTTTTTGAACCCTCTGGGATTCTTCATTTATGGGTCACACTCAGGACTTTCGGGTCAAAGATGACCCGGAGGGCAGGATTAAGATACACATTCTTTTTAGTAAAAGCAATGAAAAATATTTTTTTTCAATAATATTTTTTCTTTTCTTTTTTGGTGTTTTGAGATAATTTTATGATTTATAATTAATATTTATGCAAAAATTATGACCCATTTTTCCCCTTGAATATAATAGAAATTGTATATATATATAATTTTGAATTATTAAAGCTGTATTTCATTTTAGAGTCAAGCCTAGGCCTCATGAAAGCAATTTTTTAAATGAAATTGGTGCCATCCGATGGACACAGCATTTTTATCACGCAATAGCACATTTTTACCACTATAATGGATCTTACGTTTGATAATTAAAAAAAAAAAAATCGTAGCTTCATCGGAATGCTCTGAAACAAAAATAGTCTTTGAGAATCTGTTATTATATATTAAATGGTAATTTGAAGTGTTGCGTGTGTTTTTGTGTGTATAAGTGTGTGTGTGAGTTTTTTTTTGTCTGTTTTGCACTCTTGATGTTTTAGAGATTCACCCTTTCACTGTTGGGTTCTTTTTTTCTGCATCCTGGCTGATTTTAGATTGTATGCACAAAAAAACTCTTTATTTTCATATTTTTGCCAATTTCACATTCATTTCCTATGGGGGTCATTTTTGACCCGAAGGTCCTGAGTATTTTTTTTACGACCACTTAGACTTTTCAAATCCTGTCCCCAATTTTTGTGGGTGTTCATATACCAAGTATCAATACAGTCACCAAGTTTTGGACCATTCTGATGAAGCTACGATTTTTTTTTTTATTATTATAAAACGCTTCGGGTCATTTTTGACCTGAAGTACCCCAGATGGTTAATCTATAGCATTTGTTATGAAAAATAGCAACACAGTTATAAACTATAGCTACCACATGCCACAGGTGTACATCTTTAGTGTAATCTGATGCTGCTCTAAATGTTGTACATGTCATGTCGTGACTACTATGTTGCTCGGAACTGCACCAAGAATTTCACCTGCTGTTGCACTTGTGTACATGGCTGTGTGACAATAAAGTGATTTGATTTTGATTTGATAGTGAAAAATCTATTCCCTTAACTGATTATCTATTATAAATTCTACAACTAGTCAAAATTTACCACAATAAATACAACAGAACGTGATAAACTCTAGTAAATGTGGTCATCATGAGTTTAAAAAGCTTGCAGGATGATGTTTTCCCCTCTTTCATCAGTCATTTTAGTGGCTGTTTTAGCTCATGTTGGACTTTCTCCGTAGTGTTTTACTACATTCTCAATAGAATTCAAATGGGTCGCACATTTTATCATCAGCGTTGCATAGGAGTGGCTCGTGCAAATCTTTGTTTTTACTTGACGCGTCCGCACAAGACCCCATTTCGCTTGCCGTTGTGTCAAGCGGACCCTCGCGCTGCGTAGCCAGGCGAAAGCATAAACAAGGCTGAACACTTTGGGAGCGCGATGGTGAACGCACCTACAGTGATTCGCGCGCCACTTACTTAAACATTTGGGCGTCCGTTATAAAGGCGAGAAGTAGCGGTACGCAAGAAAAGTTGCAGGTACGCTTAAAGGCCCTTTCACAACGGACGCGTAACGAAAAAGCAAAGCGGAAAAAGCGAATATTTTGTGTGCGAATAGTTCACGTCAAAACCTTTCACATCAGCCGTGACGCGAGTTTGCGACGTCTGTGACGTTTCAGAGCTCCAACATTTCAAAACATTCGCAGCGACAGCTGAGAAAACACGGACACTTCATCATTCACTGAAGACGAGCTTTTCATTTTATTTAAAAGACCGAAAAGAAGGTTTTGGGTGCACCCAGTCTTAAAGAACAGAGAGTCTGAAGGGGAGTGTGCTAATCTACAGGAGCTAAAACTTTATCATGACCGGTTCCACACTTACTTTCAAATGTCCATGGGACAATTTGAGGAGCTCCTCCAGAGACAGTAGCAGCGCAACTGACGAGACACACACACACACACACACTTCAGGGAACCAATCGATCCGGAGCTGCTGTTTCCAGTTGAGTCACAATGTAAACATTTCAGTGCCACAGTCATACTGACAGAAACACATTCACTTTCCATAGTCGCGGACACAATTAGGTTAGAAAAAAATCAACGTATTGATTATAATATCGTAATCTGTAGCCTATAGGCTAGTGGGAAAACACAGCTGCATCTGTACAGCTGTAAACACAACTACAGCTGTAATCTCGTGAGAAATGCGATACCTGGCAAAGGTTAATGTTGATTGAATGGCTAGTGACATTAATTGGACATGTTGTCACCTTTGTTTCCTTGTATGTGATTGGTTTAAGCCTATTCTGTCGCTGCGAGTGTTCAAAAAAATCGACATAGAGACGGAAAAAATAAACGTTGTTTTTCCGCCGCAGCACATTCGCGTTCGGTTTGGAAGCTCTCATTACACAAAAAGCTGATCAAAATATAAAACCATCGCGCGAATTATTGAGGACCGCTCCACTTCAAGCACTGGAACTGGCACAACATTGTTGAATGTAAAAATGTTTGTCCAAATAACTCAATTTGTAAAGTTGGGTCAACAAAATTTTTTTGTTCTAACAAATGTAAAAATAGATTGAACAAAGATTATTTGGGATCAGTCTGTTTATTATCTTGAGTGAATTAAACAAGAATGCTCTAAAAGTTGTTTTGTTGACCAAAAGTACTTGTCCAAAACTTGTCCAAATGTTGTCCCAACTATCCAAATTAAGTTATCTGAAGAAACACTTTTTACATTCAACAATGTTGTGCCAGTTCCCAGCATGCATTGCATTGTGAAAAAAAATAGGAGGTAATTATTATTAAAGGATCAGTTCACTTCAAAATGAACATTTCCTGATAATTTACTCACCCCCATCTCATCCAAGATGTTCATGTCTTTCTTTCTTCAGTGGAAAAGAAATGAAGTTTTTTGAGGAAAACATTCCAGGATTTTTCTCCACATGATGGACTTCAATGGGAACCAACGGTTTAAGGTCCAAATCAATGCAATTTCAAAGGAAGGGCTTCAGAGGCTCTGACCAATCCCAGACGAGGAATACGGTCTTATCTAGACAAACCATCGGACATTTTCTATATTTAAATATATATATCACATATATATATTATTTACTTTGTAAACACGAATGCTCGACTTCAGTGTTCTGCTTTTGCATGACGTATGACGTCATCACGTCGGAAAGGTCACGCCGGTGGCGTACGTGGAAGTACCGACCCAGTGTTAAAATGAACGTATAAAAGACTAAATCAAACGCCCTTTACAAAATTAAAGACACAACAACGATGTCAGACAATTTTAAAGTGGAGGAGAACATGAGATGGAGTTTTTCGGCACTGGGTCGGTACTTCCACCTACGTCACGTGTGACCTTTCCGACGTGATGACGTAAAACGTCGTGAAGAAGCACAACACCGAAGTCGAGTATTTGAGGTTAAAAACTATTTTAAAAAATGTTTGGGGGGGGGGGGGGGTGACGATTCTCCGGTAAGACCGTATTCCTCGTCTGGGATCGGTCAGAGCCTCTGAAGCCCTTCCTCTGAAACGGCATTGATTTGGACCTTCAACTGTTGGTTCCCATTGAAGTCCATTATGTGGAGAAAAATCCTGGAATGTTTTCCTCAACAAAAAAAAATTCGACTGAAGAAAGAAAGACATGAATATCTTGGATGAGGTGGGGGTGAGTAAAATATCTGGACATTTTCATTTTGAAGTGAACTAATCCTAACTGGCTTGATTTATGCCGCTGCTGTTGTTGTCACTGTTATTTACCTGTCATATGTTTCAGAGTTCATATTAACTGTTGACCATCATCAATTTGCGTTGACATGAGACATGTGTTGAGGTGTTACAACTTTTGCAACTTATTTGCCCGGGTGAAATGGGTAAACCAAGTGCCTCTAGTTTTAAGAGGCACAATTTGATGTGGTGTAGTTAACTTTGAAAATCAAACAAAAGGATTTGAGTTGCTTGCAATGCTAAACATTATTTGGTTTTAGGTTTAAGTTCAAAAGATTACCTGCTACTCATTAGATGAACCAAAGTTTTTAGGTTGATTTTAACTGGAGTGGATTAGTTGAGTTAACTTTAACAATTTGAATGCGATAATTTGCCTTATTTTTTTTAAGTTAGCTCAACTATCTTTTACAGTGTGTAGTAGAATAACACATCTTTGTAAACTTGCACAGTATTAAACTGTGTAAATGCATCTTTCCTTGCCAATTTTTTCATGCTGCTTCAGAGATTCAATCTTTTTGTGGTTCCTTTGCAATTTAAAGACCACAATAGATCAAAAACACACTGGAGCAAAGCAAAAATAAACAAATATGTCAATAAATCCTGGCGTTCAGCCTCCACAACCTGTTTCTCCTAACCGGCTATAATAATCCCCATGGTTGGGATAATAAATTGGTCCTCCTGGGTTATTGTAATGAGCTTCCCTCCCAAAGGAAAACATGCAGATTGGCGCTGTGAAAATAAATAGTGTGAACGTGAGATCACTAGACTGAAATCATGTTCTGCTTGGCATGTGTCTGTGAAAACAGAACCCAACATCCCAGAAACTCCTGAAAGCTGACTTTACTACACCAGTTCTTCCAAACATGATTTAAATACATAGTTATGCAATGTTGAGGGATCAAGGTGGTGACGCTACTAACTTTATTACATTATATCATGACAGTTGAGGAAGTAATGCTGTCTACTAAAATGTCTTTCATTGGAAATCATTTGGACAGTTCATGTAGAAGCAGCTCAAAAAGAAAGTTTTTAGTTCCTCTGTGGCATTTTGTACAATACGTTTTAGTTAATATGTATTAGTTTTGGTAACACTTTAGTATGGGGAACACATATTTACTATTAACTACGACTTTTGTCTCAATAAACTCATAATTACTGCTTATTAATAGTTAGTAAGGTCGTTTTTGAGTTTAGGTATTGGGTGATTATGGGATGTAGAATATGATCATGCAGAATAAGGCATTAATATGTGCTTTATAAGTACTAATAAACAGCCAATATCCTAGTAATATACATGATAATAAGTAACTAATCATGAGAATTGAACCCTTAAGTGTTAACAATATTTCACGCCACTTTTCATGCCATTAATTCAATTATGGGTAACTTGATGGTCCACTTTAGATATTCTACTAACTATAACTTTGCAACTACACGTCAACTAGCAGTCATTAGAGTAGGGTAACATGGGGAAATGTCCCCCTTAAGAACAGTTAAATTGTAACAAATGTAGATGTAAGTTCAGCTTGTGCAGGATAATGATGCAACAGCCAATGTGTTATTATAGGAAATACATACAAACATTTGCTAATTTAGTTGTTATACAACATATGAAATTATTTAAGGAGGTAAGAAGCCTGGCTAAACTTTTACAGAATGTATAAAGGACTTTTGATATAATTATTATTTATATTTGTAATTTTTTTAAGTGTCATTAATGTAAAATACTAAATCAACTATTCTGTTTAAAATTCAATTTTGACAATTTAGTTGAATAATTGAATGACTGACGACAGAATCCCAGTAAGAGATCCATTTTGAAAGGTAAAATTATTCTGTGACTTATATGATTAACAAATGATATTAACAAATTTAACTGCCCATATTTTAATTGAAAATAAGTCATAATAGCAACACTATGAATGCAAATTGAGCGATTTAACTCACCTGTAGGTTTTAATGAAAGCGAAGATGTCTGAAAAGTACATCGAATTCATGGAAATACTGAATAATAACCACATAAATTACAATAATATTACATTTTAAAATTGACACTAGTAACTTCTGTGCTAATTCTGAGATCTTACCCCACACATCTAATTTTATCTTTTTACTTCAAAATCAAAACTTTAACTTTTACTCCACAAATTTAGAAAACACTGATGTGTCGACAAATTCCCCATTACCAAAAAGACACTTTGATATTCAAAATAATACATCACTCTTTTCCAGAGACACCAAAGTAGATCAATTAACCTAAAAACTGACCAAATCTCACAAATGTTGATATTTAGATGAAACGACTAAATTAAAAATAGCATATTCATTCGTCCAAAGTGCTGAGATGAGATTTTGTGTCATCAACGGTCAGGAGAGAAAAAAAAAAAGTGGTTCATCTTACCCCGACTTACCCTATTAGTAGAGTAGTAGACTGTCTGCTTAAAGGGATAGTTCATGGAAACGGTCTTCCCTGGTGACTGTGGCTCTTTCAGCAGATAATGCGCCGCCACAAAGCACAAATGCTTCAGGAATGGTTTGAGGAGCACAACAACTAGTTTGAGGTGTTGACTTAGCCTCCAAATTCCCCAGATCTCAATCCAATCGAGCGTCTGTGGGATGTGCTGAACAAACAAGTCCGATCCATGGAGGCCCCACCTTGCAACTTACAGGACTTAAAGGATCTGCTGCTAACATCTTGGTGCCAGATACACACCTTCAGGGGTCTAGAGGAGGCCATGTCTTGACGGGTCAGGGCTGTTTTGGCAGCAAAAGGAGGACCAAAAACGATATTAAGTCATAATGTTATGCCTGATTAGTGTATATACTCTCTTTTTTTCAAGCTTGACTGTAGTTGAACTTTAAATCATGCAAATCTTGTAGTTTGGCAGGCGGGATGTTTGCAGTATTTCCCCAGCAGAGCATATGCAGCACATCTGCCCTAAACTGACCCGTAGGAAACACGTTTGAGGTATTTAGGCTGCAGGAACGTGTCCCGTTCTGCTGATTCACCGTCACTCAGTCCACAACCTTTATATTCCTCCGTTAACCACTGTCTCTGCTGAAGGTTTCCACTTAATGTAGTCTGACTGCTTCTGCCCGCTAACTATTAAGAAAGATCTAAAGAAAACGCAGGGTTTATTTGTGGTAATATGTGGCATATTCAAATGTGTGTGTATGTTTTATACCAATAATAGATGAAGTCAGTGCTTAGCAACGCCCTACCAATTTCCATAATGCTCTGACACTGATGACACTGACGACATTGAGTGTTTCATATAATTCCAGGGGGAAATGGAATATATGAAATATCATATTAGTTCAACTAAATATGTATTTACTAGGCACTGTCCTTTGAAGCTTTCAATGATTCACTTTGGTTAAATAGGCAAGAATGGGTTACATTTGAACTCTCTCTCTCTCTCTCTCTCTCTCTCTCTCTCTCTCTCTCTCTCTCTCTCTCTCTCTCTCTCTCTCTCTCTCTCTCTCTCTCTCTCTCTCTCTCTCTCTCGCTCTCTTTTCTGGCTTGCCAATAAGATATGATGGAGTTGGGCAGAGTGGCATGGGAATGGCACTATGGCGGTTAGAGGCCGTATTTTGATTGGCGCCTCGCTCCAAGTCCAGTCTCCACACGCGTCTGCCAAACTGTACACATTCAATCAAACAGCCCCGTTTCCATGGATACTGTAATAAATTAGAAGTGAGCACTATGATTGTCTGAAGCATTTTCCAATTTCCTTGGAATGAAAAGAGTAAATTTAAAATTTACTTGTGTACATAATGGGAATGGAAAGGGCCTGCAACATTCTCAAATTCTGTTCAATTGTTATTTGTATTTTTTTTTTTTAAGTAACATGAATAGGGCTTTATCGTAGAGCATATGACGTATATGAATTATACAGTAATACTATTCAAGTAAGAATATTGAAATGATAAAATGTATTTATTTATGCAGATTATGCATTAGGTTCATGTTACTGAAAATCCAGTAACACTTTACAATAAAGTCCCTTTATTATTAGTTACTGTAATGAGCATTACATTTGTTACAGTATTTATTATTTTTTATTATCATTAGTTAAAGGAACACTCCACTGTTTTTGAAAATAGGCTCTTTTTCCAATTCCCCTAGAGTTAAACAGTTGCGTTTTACCGTTTTTGAATCCATTCAGCCGATCTCCGGGTCTGGCGGTAGCACTTTTAGCATAGCTTAGCATAGATCATTGAATCTGATTAGACCGTTAGCATCTCGCTCAAAAAGGACCAAAGAGTTTCGATATTTTCCTTATTTAAAACTTGACTCTTCTGTAGTTACATCGTGCACTAAGACCGACGGAAAATGAAAAGTTGTGATTTTCTAGACCGATATGGCTAGAAACTATACTCTTATTCCTGTGAGATTTTTGAGCGAGATGCTAACGGTCTAATCAGATTCAATGATCTATGCTAAGCTATGCTAAAAGTGCTACCGCCAGACCCGGAGATCGGCTGAATGGATTCAAAAACGGTAAAACTGTTAAACTCTAGGGGAGTTGGAAAATGAGCCTATTTTCAAAAATAGTGGCGTGTTCCTTTAATAAAAATAGAACTGTTCATTAGTTAGTTCGTGCATTGAATAATATCAACAGATACAACTTGTAACATTACAATGAATAAATGCATTAGTTCATGTTAAGTGTTACCGAAAATCCTCATTTGCCCTGATCAACGCTAATTCTTTGCACCGCCATGACAGGCCGCTATGTCATGCTTGGTAATTCTCATAAAGTAGTTTTCCCATATAAAAATGAAAGCAAAGAAAACAAACACTTAACTGTAAAGCATAACGCAAGCTTTTTCCTGTGCGTCACACGCAGGATCTCTGAGCAGATATTACCTCTCTGCACAGATCTCGGACCTGCGGTCTCACTCAAATCCTGACTTTAAACTAAACACTGAGCGAGAAACCTCAGAGCTGGCCTCAGATCAGTGTTAATAGCTAGCTTCTTCCATCTCCCACACAAACAACGATGAGCAAATGCCTGTTGCATAAATGGCAGCATGGCTCAGTTCCTGACACGCACTGTGAAGAATTCAAACATCCAAACAGGAGATTTGAGCGTAATGAGTCTGAATCAGCCAAAACCCACAAAAACAAACAAACCTCCATAAACACAAATAAACTCAGGCTGAATTATGTCATGCATAATGGAGCACCCTTATATGTTGGCAGTTGTAGAATATGGCAAGGCTTCTGCAATATGCAAAGCAGGCTGTTGTGAGGCGAGTGAGAGAGCATTCTGCTGTCCTGCACGTACCGTTCACACGACTCTGTCAGCATTTCCTGTGTGCCAGTACCTTGTGGTACATTCAAAAACAAACAAATTATGTCAGCTCTAACAGCATGATCTCTAAAGTGATTATCACTACAAATTAGAGTATTCATTTAGCACAATTCATTATTAAAAGTAATAATAACATTAATCAAGAATAAACAAAAAAGCGTAAACAAACACATAAACATAAATAAATAAATACAGTACATATCAGCACTAACAACATGATCTCTAAAGTGATTAACTCTACAAATTAGATTATTTATTTTTTACAATTAATTATTAAAAGTAATGATTTTAAAAAATCAACACATAATTGTGTAAAAATAATACAACTAACTAACTAACTAACTAACTAACTAACTAACTAACTAACTAACTAACTAACTAACTAACTAACGAACTAACTAACTAACTAACTAACTAACTAACTAACTAACTAGCTAACTAACTAGCTAGCTAAGTAGCCAACTAACTAACTAACAATAGGAACGATCTATAAAAAATAATTAGACCCCCTAATATATATTATTGTGTAAAAATAATGAAAACTTAGAAAAACCAACCAACTCACCAATCCAACAACCCACCAACCAACTCACCAATCCACCAACCAACCAACTCACCAATCCACCAACCAACCAACCAACCAACCAACCAATCCACCAACCAACCAACCCAACAAACCAACCCAACAAACCACCAATCCACCAACCAATCCACCAACCAACCAACCCAACAAACCACCGATCCACCAACCAACCAATCCAACAAACCACCCTCCAATCCACCAACCAACCAACCCAACAAACCACCCACCAACAAACCTAACAACCCACCAACCAACCAACCCAACAAACAACCCACTAATCCACCAACCAACCAACCAATCCACCAACCAACCAATCCACCAACCCAACAAACAACCCACCAATCCACC
>NC_137113.1:46265359-46297859 GCF_949357685.1 Gobio gobio
AAATTCGCTTCATTCGCGCATGACATTCACTTCACAACAGTGAAATTCGCGAAATTCACGCGAATTCGCGTCATGGGAGGGGCTTCTGCCAGGGGGTTTGTCTAGTTGAGAAATGGCTGACATGGGCTGTGTTTACACGTCTTTTTTGTTAAAATACTACTGTTAATGTGTGACAAAACATAGATTTAAGACTTTTCAGGCGATAATGTAGTTGTTTAAAGCCCAAATCTGTGGTTTATTTATAAAAAGAGTGCCTATTTGAACATTTATATGGCGTTTTCGGAGTTGTGAGCTCCAGGCGATCAGCGGCGCTCAGCGCTCATTAATCCCGGTGAGAGCAGCCTTTCCTCGGCCAGTCCTTCTGACGTTTGCCGCTGGCTCTGATGTCTCTGTGGTGTCTCGAGCTATAATTTGTCTTGTGTATATGTAACGGCCGATCTTTGGTCTCATGGATCTATAATTTGTTCCCTGGCAAATCGTTTAGGCTGAGGGCAAAGAGAAGTTTCATTACTTTTTAATTTTTAGGCTAATTAACTTTACGTTACCGTTGTAGCCGACTAGCACTGACTTTGAATGTTTGACTGAATTGTTTGCTTTATTTCATGTATAGCTTCTTATACCTTTTACTTATACTTTTGTATTATTGATCATACATAAACTTGCCTTTAACAAAAAGAGACTGGGTTGTGTTTCATGTCATTTAATGTTATCACAGTGATAATCATATGCACACTGAACCAGATATTAATATACAGATTTTCTCCTCATTGTTGTCACTACTAGAGCAAGCTCCTGATTGGTTTACACAGCGCGAATATCCGCCGAAGATCAGATTTTTCAACTCAGGCGATTCGCGCGTCAAATGCTCATTTCGCTCAATTCGCGCCGTGTCATTCGCGCAAATCGTGTCATTCGCGCAAATCGTGTCATTCGCGCAAATCACACCGCATAATGTCTATTCGCATCTTTGCATTGACTTAACATGTAAATCACTCTCGCGAATCACGTCATTCGCGTCCGGTGTGAACGCACCTTTAGAGGTCATCACACTATAAGAATATCCTGTGAGTTTTAGAACGGAAAAATTCCTTGTTAGTCCAAAAACAGCTATTATTGTAAACAAGCCCAGAGAACAACTGTTGTGGAATGAGCCTATAATAGAAGGTGAAAGACCGCCTCTGCAGAAGAACTTCATCATCGCAACTTTGGCCCCGCCCACTGGAGTGTTAGTGAGATGACGAGGAGAGATGAGCGATACAGGATGGGCTACAAATAACATTCCCTTCCAAAGGATCCAAATGCTAGGAATGTGTGTATTTATTTTCATCAATGTCTCAGTTGAGCATTATTTATTTGTATTTACGCTACATTTCACTGTGGATTCTTTGGGAAATCAGTCGCAATATCGGTGCAGGCTTTGCAAACAGACTTTTACGATATGGACTCGACAGTAACGCCACAACATGTGAGTAACCGTGTTAATGCCTGATCTGAGATCAGTGATTTCTGATATGTAGTCAGATGGTCTTTGTCTGTGTGTCAGTAAATCAAACTAGTGACTAAACTGTCATGAAGGAGTAAGTAATCAAAAAGTAGTCCAATTATTTAACCTAAAACTCAAATTTTCATCATGTAATTTGTATTCAGTAATGGACTACAGTTTGTAAGTGATCTACCCAGCACTGCAATAGTAAAAGGCTGTTGAGTGAAAGCACCTGCTCTATGTGATCAAGTTCACCCGCTGGACAAACACATCACGGCAATCACACATCAACTCACTGTGATTTACAAACCATTTGAAGCCCTGCAGCACAGGATTCGGCACCAAGAACCTCCTAAAAACGACTTGAGTCTCAGTGTTTAATTCATGAGAGGAGGTACACTGGAATAGTGAGGGTGAGGTGAGGCAAGGAAGCTGTTGATTCATACTTACAAATGGTCCTAGATAGGCAATCATTTCCCCTAGACCTGTCTGCACTCTCTTCATATGGGGATTTCTTTAATGTTGGAGGGCCTCGGAGGTTCTCTGATAGGAATCCCATGCAGTCTCCAGCTGCTGCAGTCATCAGTGCTTAATGTGTTTAGAAGGTCATTCCCCTGAGCACTCAATCCTCTTCCCTGCATGCTCAGCGTCCCTCAACGTCAAATACTTGTTAAAAAAAATAAAATAACAACAGAAAGTAATATGAAAAGCAATTGAATGAAATTTAAAAATAATTCTATGTTTTAATTTTTTATTTTTATTTTAGTTAAAAATTAACAGGTGTATAAATCAAGCACTAGGCGTGCAGACGCTTCTACACACATTAGTGAGAGAATGGGCCGCTCTCAGGAGCTCAGAGAACTCAAGCGTGGTGCCGTGATCGGTTGCCCCCTGTGCAATAAGTCCATTCGGGAAATTTCCTCACTACTAAATATTCCACGCTCAACTGTTTGGGAATTGGGAACAACAGCAACTCAGTCATGAAGTGATAGGCCATTTAAAATCACAGAGCGGGGTCAGCGCATGCTGAGGGTCACAGTGCGCAGAAGTCGCCAACTTTCTACAGAGTCAAGACCTCCAGACTTCTGTGTCCTTCAGATGAGCTCAAGAACAGTGTGTAGAGCTTCATGGAATGGGTTTCCATGGCCAAGCAGCTCATCCAAGCCTAACATCACCAAGGGCAATGCAAAGCGTGGGATGCAGTGGGGTAAAGTGCGCCGCCACTGGACTCTTGAGCAGTGGAGACGTGTTCTCTATGACCAATCACGCTTCTCTGCCTGGCAATCCCATGGGCGAGTCTGGGATTGGCGGCTTGGCATATTTCCAAGTTTATGGTGTGGGGTTGTTTTTGAGAGGTTGGTCTTCGCCCCTTAGTTCCAAGGAAAGGAACTCTTAATGCTTCACCAAGACATTTTGGACAATTTCATGCTCCCAAATTTGTGGGAACAGTTTGGGGACACCCCCTTCCTGTCCCAACATGACTGACCAGTGCACAAAGCATTGGTCCATAGAGACATGGATGACCGATATATAAATACACACAGATGCATATATATATATATAATGCAATGGACCACTTTCCAAGGATTACCTGAAAGAGATTATGTTCTCCAGAGATGCCATAGAGGACAGTATTTCTGAAAAATCACTCATCGAACTCCAGAGGAATGAGTTAATATCTGCAAGACAGAGAGTTCTTCAGTGGATCGTTTGAAAACTAGAGAGCGTTCAAAGTTTCCTCAAGAACAATATTTAGATTCGAGTCGTCAGATAAAAGAGATACATGCAGAGGCAGCAGTACGGACCATTGGGAGCAAGAGCATCTACTTCATGTGCTCTTTGTGGCTTGGCAGAGATCTTCAGAAATCTCTTACCTGACTGCAGGCATAATTTACTCTGAGGTGAAGATTCAGGTCAGCGAATGTCTCTTTTGAGGAAAGGAAAGAATCCAAAGATGACTTTGAAACTAAACACTAAACTCTTCTGCTGCCTACAAAGGGCTTAAAAAATGCACACCTACAGGTTGTATTTGTCAAGTCAAGTCACTTTTATTTATATAGCACCTTATACAATACAGACTGTTTCAAAGCAGCTTTACAGGGATCAACAGGAAAATGATTCAATGATGTTTGCAATGATGACGCAAAGAAAGTTCACTTGAATGTATTTATCTTTTTAAAGCACAATATAAAAACATGGGCTGTGCCACGCCAAAATATGATATTTATTCAAACAATTGTACAGTATTTTTTTGTTTAACTACACTCACCTAAAGGATTATTAGGAACACATACTAATACTGTGTTTGACCCCCTTTCGCCTTCAGAACTGCCTTAATTCTACGTGGTATTGATTCAACAAGGTGCTGAAAGCATTCTTTAGAAATGTTTGCCCATATTGATAGGATAGCATCTTACAGTTGATGGAGATTTGTGGGATGCACATCCAGGGCACGAAGCTCCCGTTCAACCACATCCCAAAGATGCTCTATTGGGTTGAGATCTGGTGACTGTGGGGGCCATTTTAGTCCAGTGAACTCATTGTCATGTTCAAGAAACCAATTTGAAATGATTGGAGCTTTGTGACATGGTGCATTATCCTGCTGGAAGTAGCCATCAGAGGATGGGGACATGGTGGTCATAAAGGGATGGACATGGTCAGAAACAATGCTCAGGTAGGCCGTGGCATTTAAACCATGCCCAATTGGCACTAAGGGCCCTAAAGTGTGCCAAGAAAACATCCCCCACACCATTACACCACCACCACCAGCCTGCACAGTGGTAACAAGGCATGATGGATCCATGTTCTCATTCTGTTTACGCCAAATTCTGACTCTACCATCTGAATGTCTCAACAGAAATCCAGACTCATCAGACCAGGCAACATTTTTCCAGTCTTCAACTGTCCAATTTTGGTGAGCTTGTGCCCGGTAGGGTCTTCTGCTGTTGTAGCCCATCCGCCTCAAGGTTGTGCGTGTTGTGGCTTCACAAATGCTTTGCTGCATACCTCGGTTGTAACGAGTGGTTATTTCAGTCAAAGTTGCTCTTCTATCAGCTTGAATCAGTCGCCCATTCTCCTCTGACCTCTAGCATCAACAAGGCATTTTGGCCCACAGGACTGCCGCATACTGGATGTTTTTCCCTTGTGGTCATGTGTGAAAATCCCTTGTAACTGAGCAGATTGTGAAATACTCAGACCGGCCCGAAAGAAAATCACTTTTCTTTCCCATTCTGACATTCAGTGTGGAGTTCAGGAGATTGTCTTGACCAGGACCACACCCCTAAATGCATTGAAGCAGCTGCCATGTGATTGGTTGATTAGATAATTGCATTAATGAGAAATTGAACAGGTGTTCCTTATAATCCTGTAGGTGAGTGTATAATATATATATATATATATATATATATATATATATATATATATATATATATATATATATATATATATATATATATATATATATATATATATATATATATATATATATATATATATATACATATATACATACATACATATATATATAATGTACACATATGTTAATATAATGTACACATTTCTTTTTAATGTTTGGCATAGGGTTATGCAAGTCCAGCAGCTGTGAAACACTCTGTCCTTTATACAGCGATGGACGATACAGCACAACCAGTCATTTTAGCAGCATTACATTTAGTAAATGTGACAAATGTGTGCTCACTCTAAAAATCCAAATGCCTTAATGTCCTGGCGCTGACTCTGCAAACACCTTGCTATTTGGCATGTAATGGCATATAAAACATCCGCTCTAAATGTTCTGTAAAGAATCTGTGTTTACAGCGAAGTTGAGCAATCTGTCCCTGAAAAATAAATCAGAGCCTCCCTGCAGAATCTGCAGACAGTTTGAAGCCTTTTTTCGTGGTAACTTATTATACCCGGCGTTCCCCCCCACTCAGCGAATTTGCATGTGGCTTGTAGATTAATGCTTACCTGCCAATGATGATGCGCTCTCTCCTAAATCATCCTCGCTCCCATGGGCCGCAGTACATTTGTAATACAATCCCCTTACCAGCCTTTTGAATCCGTGCCCTGCATTAAATCAGGTATTATATGACGAACAGCTGTTTTTGTATTAATCACTTATTAATATGAATTCCAGAGCCAGGCTGGGCGGACCCGATGATGTTGTCATAGAGTCATCCCGAATCAGAAGCATGACAAAAATCAATGATGTGCAGAAACACATTGAGGGGTCAGCATGAGAAAACAAAACCTGCACCTGTTGAACATATCAGGATTTGGAAATGATCTGTAGCAGTGGCGCCATAAATCATTTCGATTAGGATTTTAATGGACATTTGTTGCTGGCACTCATGGCGGAGTCACATGGAATTGACTGTGGATTTTTACTGGATGAGAAAGGACGAAGGTGGAGACTTGATGTTAAGAGTATATTTGAAACATTCATTTATTAACAGGGGGGGGGGGGGGGAAGACTAAATGACCCAATCTACTTTTTTCTCTCTCTCCAAAATGACATATTTCAAACCTGTCATGAAATCAAATATTAGAACAATTGCGTAGGATTTACTTTGGAACAATTTTCACTCAGAAAATTGCAAACACATTGAATTAAGCGTGACATTTTGAATCAGAAAGACTGAAATAGTATGTTCTTGTAAAATGTACAGTTTACTTAAAGGCTTTATATATAATGCATTATAAAATTATATTTTAATGTATTAATTTATTATGCCTTGTAATGCATTGTATGATTTCATAACCACAGTAATAATACATTTAACACACTTTTAGAAAGTTTGCATTAAAAACACACAATTTCAGATGTGACAGGGTATCTGCAAATGTAATGCATTATAATGTACATTATACATTTATAATGCATAATAAATAAAGGCTTTAAGTAAAGTGTTGCCCCCTTTTTTACCGTATGCAAATGCATAAGCACTAATCAAACAAGTATGGAAATAATATGTCAGTTTAGTTTTAGACTCAAAATGCATGTCACCAGAAGACTCAAGTAATGACAATGAAAATATAACGTTTCAAATATCTATTGGAACATGCATTTCTGTTCAAAAATAGCTTTGAATATTAGCGACATGGTTCATAATGGATTTACTGAATATTTAGTTGCATGGATTGAATAGCTAACATCTCTTAAGTGCTTGCAGTTGATTTGAAGCTAATGAAAGTAAACGTTCATTGGATAAAACTGTTATTGTGTGGTGTTTCACTAGTCGGCCGGCTCTCCTCCCAGTAGATTGGACAGTAGTATAGCATGACTGGTGTAAATCTATACGCCCCGGCTTGATTGAGCCAGCATGTAGCGTCCATCTCCAGGGAGGATCAGCCGGCTACTGCGAACCTGAGAAAGACCGGCAGTGAAAGACGGGAGAAGCGGCGCCAATTCTAATAAGAGAGCGCGGGCCTTAAGAAACCACTAATAGTTCCTAAAGTTTCCCGTCCCATGAGCCTTAGCAGCAGGAGAGAGGGAGCCGAGTGGACGGCCGGTAATCAATGTCAGGCTGCTCTGTGTGTGTGTGTTGTGAGAGGAGGAGTGTGCGGGGGACTCCTGAGAGCCAGAGAGACTGTGCAGGGCTCTGAATATTAATGTCCATTTCCGGCATGAAATACAGTAGCCTTGTTGGGTTGAACTGGCCTCACACTTCAGCAGACAACTGCCATCCCTTCACTGAAAGCTGCTTATTAGTAATTAGGTAAGTCTGTAGGACAGGATTCTCAGAGTGGGCGGAGCCTGTGTAGTTCAGCATCAACCAGCTGCAATAAGAACGTGAAGAAAGCTCTTATGCTGTGTTCACACCAAACGCGAATAGAGCCTCAAAATCGCGTCTAGTCGGATGCTTGAACATTTTGAATCCATTCGCACGTCCACAGCGAATTGGACGCAAGTATAAATTGAGCGTTTGAAGCGAAATAGATGCACGTTCAAGGTGCTCCAGGAGTCATAAAACAACACTCATTTTCATAAAAAATATATATTAAACATTAATAGCCACACAAATGTGGTCCAGGCAACTCCTACATTATCTTCACTGCATGTATATTTAAATATTCTTAAAAAATAAAGTTATGAAACTTCTCTTTGCCCTCAGTCAAAATGATTTGGCAGACAACAAATTATAGATTCATGACACCAAAGATCGGCCGTTAGATCCACACAAGATGAACCGCTACAGGCCATCAGTGCCAGAGGCAGACGGCAGAAGGACTGGCCGAGGAAAGGCTGCTCTCGCCGGGGTTAATGAGCGCTGAGCGCCCGCTGATCGCCTGGAGATCACAACTCCACAAACGCAAGATTTTTTTTTTTTTAAATAGGCGCTCTCTTTATAAATAAACCACAGATTTGAGCTTTAAACAACTACATTCTCACCTGAAAAAGTCTTAAAACAGGGGTCTCAAACTCATTTTATCTGGTGGCCGCTGGAGGTTCAAGTATTGCAAAAAAAAGTTGCACAACTGATCCAATCTTCTCAATCTTTATTATAAACAGTTCTTCAACATGAATGTTTCTTCTGAACATGAACTGTTCCTGTACTAAATATAGCCTATAGAAATTAAATCATGTAAAATGAAATAATTCATGATTTTAATTTAATTTTAAATAATAGACTAATTCACAGCAAGGCCGTAACCAGGTCAAACAGAACAGTGAGCGAAATTCTAGGTCTAATTGTAGTTGGGGAAATAATCTTTTTGGGACTATTAGTAAACAATATTTGCATTAATTTGCGTCAAATATATTATCAGTCCCGATATTCTTAGCATGAGTGAGTGTATAAATACATAGATATGCGAGTTCATTTGAATTCTCTAGTGGTCTGGTGGTAGAATTTTTGTCAACCGTGTCAAAGGCTCCGGGTTCTAATCCGCTCTCATATAGTTTTTCTTCATTAAAATCAAAGATGTTCATCAATGATTGTATAATAAGACCATGGACACGTTTGCATTTTGTTTTGTGATTTCACCGGAAAAAATAGAGTCTCTCTCAGCAACTGCATTAAGCGATAGATTGACGCGCTCGTCTGTGTGTGAAGACTGTGCAGTGTGCACAAGCCAAAAGAGAACGTAAACCCTGCATACTTTGATTTGATTGGCCATCTCAATCATTTAGACACTGACGAGCGCTGTTAGACCACATTCGTTTTAACTGTCTGATCAGCTTCGTTCGTCTGTTCCTGTCAATCACACGGTGTCAACCAATTATACTGCACGAGGGAGGGGCGAGCCAACTCTCTCTCTCTCTCTCTCTCTCACACACACACACACACACAAAGGAGGCAGCAAGCGTGGCAAGCGCTGCAAACGCAACGACTCAGCAAAAAGGTGCTTTTCAGAGCAACGCGCGGGCCGCACTAACACTAAACTTTGATGTCAAGAAGGGGGCCACAAAATATCATCCTGCGGGCCGCGAGTTTGAGACCCCTGTCTTTAAACCTCATTTTGTGACACAATAGTAGTATTTTTAAATTATGCAGGGTTTCTCTTCACGTCACTTTACCATGTGACAGCAGCGAGCAGGCTCCTGATTGGTTAACGCGGCGCAAATTGACGCCAAAGTTCAGATTTATCAACTCGCGTGTAACGCGCGTATTGCGCAAGTTGCTCAATTCGCATCCAATTTGCGTAATTCGCACAAACTGGACGCGCGAATGAGGCGGAATCGCGTCCATTCTTCCGAGCGAAACGCGTCCATCGTGCCGCAGGACCTCCAGACATGCGTCAACGTGCCTTTACATTTACTTAACACTGAAATCACTCGCTCCTGACGCTCTATTCGCGTTTGGTGTGAACGCAGCATTAGTCATGATACTACTAAATGAATACTAGTGGTTTTCTTAACGTAAGGATTGGTTAGGAAATGGGCAGTTGAATTATTTATTTATTTTCATGATACGTATATTGCACACAATTCTGATATCTACCGTAATAAATCCGACATTTTATAGCCAAACGTTTTGAGATGCCAGCCTTACATACACATGCACTTTAATGACATCCCATTCTTAATCCATAGGATTTAATATGGGCTGCGTCTCTAAAAAATGCTGGTTAAAAATAACCCAAGTTGGGTTGGAAATGGACCAGCCCAGCAATTGGGTTGTTTTAAGCAAACATTTAACCCAACCGCTTGGTTAAAACAACCCAATTGCTGCAATTGCATTTTCAACCCAACTTGGGTTATTTTTAACCCAGCATTTTTTAGAGTGTAGGCAGCTGACTCGTTGCCTCGCTGCCTTATCAGACAATGGCTTGTAAGGCAGTGTTTGTTCATGAAGGCACCTCACGAATCTAATTTCGGACAGACTTCTTAGGCAGTGTAACCGTTTAATGATTTACAGCAAAATAGAGTGAGCTTTGCCTGAGAACTTAACACATATTTAATTACTACATTAGTAATTTCTCGCTAGAAATGACATCAGAATTGGAAAATGTTGGCAAGAAAACGTACATTCACACAAAAACTGACCAGCAAACGCAACTTTCGGACGCCATCTTTTTTTTCTAGCTCAACTATCACAGGATTGCACAGGATTGTGAGATATCAAAGGCAGCGAAGGATACATAAATGCTGCCTTCAAAAATCCATCAGATGAAGGGATCTCAGGAGACAGGAAGTGAAGCTAACATTAGATTCGGACGTGCCTCTGTGCCTTCCTGCCTTGAAATGTGTCCTCCGAAGGCAGCATTTTCCAGGTTTCGGATGCAGCCATGGAGTTAGCCCACCATCTATAACAGCTTCAACTCTTCTGGGAAGGCTTTCCGCATGGTTTAGGAGTGTGTTTATGTGTCATTCTTCTAGAAGCGCATTTGTGAGGTCAGGCACTGATGTTGGACGAGAAGGCCTGGCTCTCAGTCTCCGCTCTAATTCATCCCAAAGCTGTTCTATCGGGTTGAGGTCAGGACTCAAGTTCCTCCATAGAAAACTCGCTCCTCATGTCTTTATGGAGACGCTTTGTGCACTGGTCAGTCATGCTGGGACAGGAAGGGGCCGTCCCCAAACTGTTCCCACAAAGTTGGGAGCATGAAATTGTCCAAAATGTCTTGGTATCCCGAAACATTAAGAGTTCCTGTCTCTGGAACTAAGGGGCCAAGCCCAACCCCTGAAAAACAACCCCCCCTCTACCAAACTTTACACTTGGCACAATGCAGTCAGGCAAGCGCCAAACCCAGACTCGTCCATGGGATTGCCAGACAGAAAAGCGTGATTATTATGTGATTCATTCGAATGTTTCACCAAGCGCTCTCGTATATCTGTGCTCAAGTAATGGTTGTAGCGAAGTCTTTTAAAACGGGGAGTGATCCATAAACGGACACCAGTCTGATCAGCCTCATTCCCTGAGCTCTGTTTTTTGTGTAGCCGTGTTGTGCACACCAACCCACCGCAAGCTCTCATGTAGATCAAATTGGCCATGTAACCGGCACATTAAACACAGAGCATGAACAGGAGAGCACCATCAGGTCGAGCACCATCTAAACATTCCCACCACTGATGTTTATTTTGAGCTAGGGAGGTGGCAACACACCTACACAAGAGGCCTGTATTCTGCAGAGCGATCCAACACAGGGGAAACGTTTGGTTGGACACTTCAAATGTTTGTCCTTCATTACTTATCTACCAAGCCACCCATAGTACACACTGTGGTCTCTGCATCAGTTTTCAAATAGAAATAATAAGCATATAATTGTAACGTTTTATTTATTTATTTATAATGAAACAACCTATTATTTTCATTAGCTTTTATTAATGTTATCCCATTATCCCATGAGTAAATATAAAATATTGAATGGAATTATTGAAGGACACCATGTCTCATGGCTCACTTCCAGCTGGGATTAAACAACAGCCTTCTGACTTCCAGACCAGGACCTTAACCACCACACCATCACAAAAGGTAATATACGAACTCTTGTAGATAGCCGTTTTATTCCTCTCCCACATTGTAAATGTCCACAGGCTGCTATGCGGCATGATGTCTGTGTCTCTGACAAGTGAGAAATGTCCATGTTTTCCATGACCTGTGTGAAGCAGCGTTTGCCTCTTTCTCCATTCACGATGGCAGCAGCAATGTGGTCTTCAATGCAAAACGGCTGTTTGCAATTTTCCGAAGTCCACTTGAGAAATAGAGGTCATTATTTGAATGAATTTAGAATGATGGGGTTTACATGCGTGGAGACATGTTTACTTTCACTGTTTTCCATGCCTCCCATTGTGACCGGTGATGCCCGGGTCCAAATGAGACTGGACAGATCCGGGAACAGTTGGTTCCAAGGGCGTGCGTAAATGATGGTTGAGGTCTGCTTGCCAGCCCTGATCTTGGGCATGAAGGCAAGAGGTGTTGGCTTTGGGAATTGCACTTAGTCTACAAGGTGGCTTGGTGGAGAACAGGTTTGGAGTCAGGCGCTCTTGGTGGTGTGCTTTCTGTGGCAGGGTCCGCGAGGCACATCCATCTTCTTGCCACTCCAGTGACGGCAAAGCAAACAGAGAGAACAAACCCCCCATACAGTCAAGAACCCCCAAGATCCAAGCGCTCTCCAAAACAGCAGCACTGATAATACGACAAGCCAGGATGTATGTGGAGTATTAGGAAAATATTGAAATCAAAATCCCATTTATTTCATTGCATAGACTTTCCATCATACTTAATTCTAGTTGGACTAACGTTTGAGTGCTCTATGGTGAGTTATGTGTATTTTTCTTGACTTATTTATAATCTTATGAAGGTCACCATGACATCTTAATCCTCTTTCCCACAAATATGCCATAAAACACTCCATTATAAACACTGAAGATGCTGCCCATGAATGCACGGGCACCTTAAAAGCATCATTCACCCACAAAATAAAAATATTATATCATCGTTTATTGACACTCGTGCATGTTCCACTTCTGTGCTACACTGGTCTACAATGAATAGGGACTGGAGCCTTTAAAGCTTCCTAAATTATATTAAAGTCGTATAAGAGCTCATTAAAGCAATCTATACTGTATGGCTTGTCCACTACACTCCAAAAAAAAAACTTTGGGTTATTTTTCTACCAAAATCCTGGGTTGAGCTTTTTGGGTCATTTTTGGGGAGGTTATTTTTTCAGTAGTTTTTGTGTTACCCAGATCCTGGATCACTGTAACAACCCAGTGTTTGGGTTGTTTTTGTGTTACCCAGATCCTGGGTCAGACGTAACAACCCAGTGTTTGGGTTGTTTTTGTGTTACCCAGATCCTGGGTCAGATGTAACAACCCAGAGTTTGAGTAGTTTTTGTGTTACCCAGATCCAGGGTCAGATGTAACAACCCAGTGTTTGGGTAGTTTTTGTGTTACTCAGATCCTGGGTCAGACGTGACAACCCAGTGTTTGGGTAGTTTTTGTGTTACCCAGATCCAGGGTCAGATGTAACAACCCAGTGTTTGGGTAGTTTTTGTGTTACCCAGATCCAGGGTCAGATGTAACAACCCAGTGTTTGGGTAGTTTTTGTGTTACCCAGATCCAGGGTCAGATGTAACAACCCAGTGTTTGGGTAGTTTGTGTGTAACCCAGATCCTGGGTTAGATGTAACAACCCAGTGTTTGGGTAGTTTTTGTGCTACTCAGATCCTGGGTCAGACGTAACAACCCAGTGTTTGGGTTGTTTTTGTGTTACTCAGATCCGGGGTTAGATGTAACAACCCAGTGTTTGGGTTGTTTTTGTGTTACCCAGATCCTGGGTCAGATGTAACAACCCAGAGTTTGAGTAGTTTTTGTGTTACCCAGATCCTGGGTCAGACGTAACAACCCAGTGTTTGGGTAGTTTTTGTGTTACTCAGATCCTGGGTCAGACGTAACAACCCAGTGTTTGGGTAGTTTTTGTGTTACCCAGATCCTGGGTCAGACGTAACAACCCAGTGTTTGGGTAGTTTTTGTGTTACTCAGATCCTAGGTCAGACGTAACAACCCAGTGTTTGGGTAGTTTTTGTGTTACCCAGATCCTGGGTCAGACGTAACAACCCAGTGTTTGGGTAGTTTTTGTGTTACTCAGATCCTGGGTCAGACGTAACAACCCAGTGTTTGGGTAGTTTTTGTGTTACCCAGATCCTGGGTCAGACGTAACAACCCAGTGTTTGGGTAGTTTTTGTGTTACCCAGATCCTGGGTCAGACGTAACAACCCAGTGTTTGGGTAGTTTTTGTGTTACTCAGATCCTGGGTCAGACGTAACAACCCAGTGTTTGGGTAGTTTTTGTGTTACTCAGATCCTGGGTCAGACGTAACAACCCAGTGTTTGGGTAGTTTTTGTGTTACTCAGAACCTGGGTCAGATGTAACAAACCAGTGTTTGGGTAGTTTTTTTGTTAACCAGATTAAGTCCATCAACACCCGAAACCTTCACAGGTTGTCATGGGTCGACATTTCATAAAGTAACATTAGGCAGTTTTGATTTAAAATAATGTAGATGATCGTGTTATTTTACACATGCATCTGCTTACCTATGCAATCACTTGTTTCTGCTTCTTTTTTTCATGTGTTTCGATCAGGAGATTCAGTACTCTTTCAGAAGATTTGTAATAGCACCCCCTACCATATGAATTTCCATCAATGGTAGGGAAAAAGTTACAAGATCACACTCACTAACTCACACAAATCTCTTGTATGTCCTTGGAAGACCTGGAATATAGCGCTCAGATCTTGTGGACCACTTTTATGATGCTTTTATGATATTTTGATGGTGATTTAGTTTTCGCTGTCTGGTTCTCATTCATTATTGCATGGAAAAGAGAATACAGAATCCAATATATCCAACTTGGACTATTAATAAACAGCATTGCGCTCTCAAGGTTTTACTTTTGCAAACTCTAATGGTCATGGAACTGTATCTTATGTACTATATATTTTTCTTTAAAAAGGTGATACCACAAAGATGAATGCTCTTTATTGTCACATCATTTTGTCGCACTCTTTCCCCGTCTGTCTTCTTTTGCCCCAGGGCCAGTTGGGTTTGTAGCTTTATTTGACATGCATTACCACAGCCGTTGAGAACACAGCCTCTTTTAGAGTTGTTACCTGGAGCTAAAAGAGAGCTATATCGTTCAGCACTTGACGTGGCTATCATAATACTTAGACCCAGACAGACCTTGTGCCCTGGCAGAAACCACAGACTGCACTGTGACACAGTCGCTGCAGCTTTAACAGTGAAACTCGACCCGTGTTTCCCTCTCCGAGCGGTTTTCGGAACAGTATTCTCTGTACCTGAACACACTGGCCTATAGTGAGCGCGGAGGTGAATGAGTCTCTGTGGAGGTCTAACCGGCCTGTTAGGCCTGTCGCCTGCTAAATATAGAACAACAACAATGGAAAGAGGAAGTTCTTGACTGATGCTGAGATAGAGCTGTCACGTTCATGTTTGGACTTACGTGTTTGTTGATATTCGGTGTGAGCGCGTTGACAAATAGGGTAACGTTAAAAACCAGTGTAAACATAGCCTGACTCACTGGGACTGATATTGGATCTGTAATGAGTGTGATTTTTCCATGTATTTTGGAGTCTCAAAGGCTATAACTTGCACACACACACACCGATCAGGCATAACATTATATTGTGTTGACCCCTTTTGCTGCCAAAACAGCCCTGACCCGTCGAGGCATGGCCTCCTCTAGACCCCTGAAGGTGTGCTGTGGTATCTGGCATCAAGATGTTAGCAGCAGATCCTTTAAGTCCTGTAAGTTGCGAGTTGGGGCCTCCATGGATCGGAGTTGTTTGTTCAGCACATCCCACAGATGCTCGATTGGATTGAGATCTGGGGAATTTGGAGGCAGAGTCAATACCTCAAACTCGATGTTGTGCTCCTCAAACCATTCCTGAAGCATTTGTGCTTTGTGGCGGCGCACACAAACGCTGTGATGCTCTGTGTATTCTGACACCTTTCTATCAGAACCAGCATTAACTTCTTGAGCAATTTGAGCTCCAGTAGCTCGTCTGTTTGATCGGACCACACTGGCCAGCCTTCGCTCCACACGTGCATCAATGAGCCTTGGCCGCCCATGACCCTTTGGCCGGTTCTCCACTGGTCCTTCCTTGGAGCACTTTTGATAGAGACTGACCACTGCAGACCGGGAACAGCCCACAAGAGCTGCAGTTTTGGAGATGCTCTGACCCAACCGTCTAGCCGTCACAATTTGGCCCTTGTCAAACTCGCTCAAATCCTTACGTGAAGCGATGCAACAAAAAAATCACAGTTATTTGGTTCCAAAGGAAGTTTAGTCATAAATAGGTTGCTTTTAAAAGTTGACCTATTGCTTCTGAATAATTAACTATAGTTAATGATTTAGTCAGAAATTAGGTCACCTTTTAAAAGCAACCTATCTAATATTTCCCTTCATGTCGTGTAATGATCGTTTACAATTTTATTGCTAACACTCACGTCATAAACACCTTGTAAAACTTTTATTTGGGTTGATATAATCCCTCTATATTTGTAACAATATCTTACAGTTGATCAGGCTTGAGTCACACACACACTTCAACATTCAGCATCAAAACACAACAATGGGAACAACAATGGTAGCTAAACTAAGTCCAGAGTAAATCTAAAGTAAAAGATCAAGTACTCTCTACAGTACTTTTTTTACACTCTAAAAAATGCTGGGTTAAAAATAACCCAAGCTGGGTTGAAAATGGACTAACCCAGCAATTGGGTTGTTTTAACCCAGCAATTGGGTTGTTTTAACCCAGCGATTGGGTTGTTTTAAGCAAACATTTAACCCAACAGCTGGGTTAAAACAACCCAATTGCTGGGGTAGTCCATTTTCAACCCAACTTGGTTTATTTTTAACCCAGCATTTTTTAGAGTGTAGTTAGTAGAACTCTTGTGTAAGTGAACTATACTAACTAAGCATTTGTTAGCACAGCATACTATTTTACTTTACGTTTTTTTAAGGCAATCGGTTTGCATGCTTTTTTAAGTAGTGTGGTATTACATGCATGCTTGATTCATCTTTTTAATGCATTTTTTAAAATAATGAAATGCACCAAATTAATACGTTAAAATTACTTATGACTATTTAAAAAAACTAAAAGCCATTTTGTGCCTACTGTCGTCAGCCTAACGTCAGGCTCAACTCGTCACCAAAACTCCAACATGACAAAAAATGAACATTAAACATTAATAACAAGCTGTTTACTTCATTTATCTTTCTTAAAAACACATGAAGATTATCTTCTAATTAGGGTTGGGTACCGAAACCCTGTGCCAATATGGCACCGGTACTTATATAACCGGTATGTACCGGACCGAATCAGAATGCAGATTTCGGTGCCTCATTTCGGTGCCAAAATTCAAACGTGCTTTCGCGCTTTGGCTGGCACCGAGCCAGACGCTCAGCGCTGGTCACATCACAACTCATGACAACTATTCAGTGTTTTCAAACACATCATGTTTATTTCAGGTTTTAGACATTTAAATGCTCATAAGTAGGCTACTAGCAAAAAACACACACTGATGTCTATGAAAGCGGCTATGACAATCCTTTCAGACGGTTATAATTTGACTAACGTTACGTGTTTTATTCACATCAGATACATGCACATTATATAGTAATTATATAGTTTACTCTATTCTTCTTCCAGTTCACTGGTCACTTACTTTCATGTATTTCGTGAAGTGAAGTGTATTTTCGAGAATGAACTCAAGTGTTGTAACAAATCCGACAGATCCGATTCTGAGGCGCAAACTAATATGGCACCGCCCATTGCGCTTTATAGATCAACTAACACACATTCACTCACACATTTGAACATCAGATAGTTTGTGACACAGTTAAGAAGTTTGTGAATATTTTGAATAAAATTAAAAAACAAAATAAACCCGATACAGCTGAGCTGTCAGCGCTATTGCGGCTGCTGTGTGTCATGTGAGAAACATAACGCGTCGTCATGGAAACATTGGCGATGCGTTCTAAAATATTTAGCCAGAGAATATATTATCATATTTCAAAATAAAGCTGAAGCTCGAAGCTGGTTTGTAGCAGACCAAGAATACAGACTACTGCTGTTATTACTGTAGCTGTTATTTAGAGTTAAATTAGGCCTGTAGTTGGGTTAGGTGGCTTAGGTTTTACTGTGAATTTGTAAATAAGTCAATAATAATTTGTAAATAAGTAAATTGTGTTTTGTATTTATTTATATTCATACATTTAAATATACATTACAATTTTAATAAATGGTTAAATTTAAATAAAAAATAAATAAATAAAAAGCCATTTAATGTCATCCACCTCGTTTTGTGGCCTTTTTTTTTTTTAAGTACACTCTAAAAAAAAAAGGTTCTATATTGCACCAAAAATGGTTCTTGGCTCGTAATCATAGGGGAACCTTTTTTAGTGCCATATAGCACCAATTTTGGTGCTTCAGTGGTTCTTCAGCGGTTCTTCAGAGGTTCTTCACCGGTTCTTTGACTAAGGTGCTATATAGCACCTCTGAAGAACCGCTGAAGAACCACTGAAGCACCAAAATTGGTGCTATATAGCACTAAAAAAGGTTCCCCTATGATTACGAGCCTTTTTTTTTAGAGTGTATCGGTTCAGGCACCGTTTAGGCACCGGTACCGTTTTAAAAGTATCGGTTTGGCACCGGAATCGGAAAAAACCCAAACGATACCCAACCCTACTTCTAATTAAATCTCACGCAGAGCATTCTGGGAACTAGAAATCTAATTATTCCCAGTAAGTAGATTGTACACAATAAAATTAAGTTGTGACAAAATGTTCATTTAAATATAATATTGCTCAAGCAACAAACATCCTTGAAACAACAACAGTCACGCCTGACTACCTTACAATATGAAATATGATTGCTAGACTTATGTTGCAATATGGAAAACTAGGTCGTCACCATGTGAAAAGGGTTCATTGCATCAGCCAAATCCACCAGTACATTTGGTAAATGTAACTTAAAAAGTATGCTGGAAATGCACATGTCTATAAAGCCTTGATTACTCAGGATAAGAAGTGCGATATATATGTTTCTGCAACAAATGCAAATTAAGTGAGCTACTCAAATTATCCAAGTAAAGTAACAAATAAAGATTAATTTTTAAAAAATGATGAATTTTTATCAGTGCTGTGTACTCTTAAAGACGGTCAAATAGTACCATTCAGAGAAAAAGGTAACCTTCCGTCTTTTCTCAATGCAAAATCAATATTAAATCATATTTGATCATGCATTCATGCTTTTAATGTCCATTTTTTTAGTTATTCCAATTATAGTGTTATTTTCCCTCAGACCAGACAGGAAGTTCCATCATTAATGTAACACATATTTCGCCTGCAACGTTTGGTATTTAGGGTCAGTTTTTGAATTGCTAACACCCTTAAAAAGTTACTACTTTATTTTAGTAGTTCACTTCTTTTTCCACCCATTTTAAAATAGTTTAAACGTCTAAAAAATAGCCAAGTAATAAAAACGTCCCCTTATCTTTCCTTTACTTATATATTCTGAATGTTTCGCGCCAAGCCATACACCATATGGAAAAGAAAACGGACCGAAAAAATACTCACGGATAATTACTGAAAATGAGCAGTAATGAGCAATATCCATGCACATTTAGGTGGGATCATAAATAGACCTGACAGCGAGGGGGAGAAATGAACCTGCGTTAATAGCGTCACACTCCACCTCACTGAAATCCATCTTTCAGCTGTAAAATCATAAATGCAGACTTTTCCTTTTCCGCTTTTTCATTGGTTATTAGTAATACTGTTTCCTTACCAAGTATCCACACCTATGTAACACTAGAAATCTTTACAGTTTTGTCTACGTGTTATTTCTGATTCAGGACCGACTCATTGACGTCATAGGCTCTTGTTCCAAAAATAAACCTGGACGAACGAGGGAGGGGATGAATTTGAGGGGAACTCAGGAAACCACTTGCATATTATTCTGGTTTTAGAATGTGCTCCATAACCTTTTTCTTAATAAAAAACGATCACACTGGCATTCGAGGTTCATATAAAGCATGAAAATCATGTTCAAGTTTCTGGAGCTGATGCTTGGGAACATGTCTGAGGTGGGAAAGATGATCGATTCCTTGTAAACGTGCCAGTGCTTATGAGGCTCGAACGAATGTTTCCCGCAACACACGGCCAGTGCAGTCGCAACAGTCGTTTCCCTTTAATTAAGCTCAAAACCAAATCCGCAAACCTTTCTCCAGCAACCCCACTTGCTAAGAACTGTAATATTACACTCGGGTAGCAAACTGTTCCGATCATATAGACTCCGTCTGGTGCAGTCTTTGCTAACAAACTCTGGCAGAGTGACTGGCATGTTTGCAGGGTGAAAGTGGAAATTAATTTGATCCTGACCACATTTTGTTGTTGAGTTCGCTCTTGGTTATTGCAGCAAGCTGTTCACAGAATCCACTATTAGGTGCCTCCTGTGCCTCGTATATATTTGGCTAGACTGTTCTGATTGTTGAGGTCTTTGTGGAAAGTAACTTTTTCGTTACAGTCAAAGAAGAGTTAAAAGCAACCTATGCTCATTAGAAAATGTGCCACTACAGCTATATGTTTGCAAAAAAAAAACTACCGATACATATAATTCACTGCAGTTTCCAGCTGAAATGAACACTGTTGGCAATAAAACACCAACGACTTTTATTCCTTTTCACACAGATTATGATTACAGCGGAATATTGTTGATTAATAAAGATTTATGTTTGCTTGGTTCCTTGCACAATACTATATAAGGTTGCACTTTCTTTTTTAGAATTACATATACTTATTTGGTTTGGTTTGTAAATATGACACTAAAAAGTGTTACCCTTTATTTTAGGTTACATTGTAATACATACATCAAAGTAGTTATTACTATAGTAACTACTTGTAACATATGTAACAAGGACACTGTAAAATCAAGTGTTATCAAATAAAGGGTAACACTTTTAGTGTCAATGTTACACGTTACATGTAGTTACTATAGTAACAACTGTAAATGGTGCATAGTTACAAGTAACTAACCCTAACCCAAACCCTAACAGTAACTCTATAGTAAGTACATGTAGTTAATTAATATTATTTAGTACTTATTTGAGTAATGAAACTACAATGTAACTACTCCACCTTAAAATAAAGGGTAAGACTTTTTAGAGTCATTGTTATGTTACATATAGTTACTATTTTAATAACCTTTAAATTGCATAATTACAAGTAACTAACCCTAAACCAAACCCTAGCCCTAACTTTAACTCTATAATAAGTACATGTAGTTAATTAATATTACTCAGTACTTATTTGAGTAATGTAACTACAATGTACCTATGTCACCTTATAAAAGGTAACACTTTTTTACAGTGTCATTGTTACACACGTTACATGTTACTATAGTAATAACTATAAATTAAGCATAATTACATGTAACTAACCCTAACTCTATAGTAAGTACATGTAGATTATTATTATTATTTAGTACTTATTTGAGTAATGACAATGTAACTACTCCCCCTTAAAATAAAGGGTAACACTTTTAGTGTCACTGTTACATATGTTACATGTACTTACTATAGTAATAACTGTAACTTATGCATAATTTCAAGTAACTAACCCAAACCCTAACTGTAACTCTATAGTAAGTACAAGTAGTTAATTAATATTACTAAGTACTTATTTGAGTAATGTAACTACGCCACCTTAAAATAAAAGGTTACACTTTTTGGTGTAATTATGCATCATTTATAGTTATTACTATAGTAACTACTCGTAACATATGTAACAAGGACACTGTAAAATAAAGTGTTATCAAATAAAGGGTAACACTTTTAGTGTCATTGTTACATGTTACATATAGTTACTATAGTAACAACTATAATGATGCATAGTTACAAGTAACTAACCCTAAATCAAACCCAAATTCTACCCTAGTACATGTAGTTAATTAATATTACTACTATTATTATTAATAGTAACCGTTACTCTATTACTCAGTAAATGATGCATAATTACATAAACCCTAAGTACAGTAGTTACTTACTCAGTACTTAAATATATAATTAAACTGTAAAACAGACACCTTAAAATAAAGTGTAACCTTTTATTTTAAGGTGGCATAGTTACATTGTAGTTACATTACTCAAATAAGTACTGAGTAATATTAATTAACTACATGTACTTACTGTAGAGTTACGTTAGGATTAGGGTTTGGTTTAGGGTTAGCTACTTGTAACTATGCATCATTTACAGTTATTACTATAGTAAGTACATGTAGTAATGTGTAAGTACGTTACCTTAAAATAAATTAAGTGTAAAAAATAAAAATAAGTGTTATTACCTATATTATGACCAAAAAAGGTTCACCATATAGTGCATGATTTGTAAACTAACACATTTTGACATTTGCATCACATAATCGGCTCTATGACGTAGTAAACTTGCTCGGTCTCTCACCTGGTACAGCACTGCTCTTGGGACATGAAGCGCTCGGGTACGAGTCCCGTGAAACCCCAGTCACCATAAAAGATCGCAATAAAATGGCATGGCTGCTTCAGCAAATGTGTTTTATCTCATGTTTGCTTTTGTCAACACCATCGGTCAGGTCTAGCGTAAGTGCTACATTATTTTCAAATGCATTTCATCATCATTTTGCAGAAATCTCACCGCATGCATGTTTTACTAATGAGCCTGAGATTATAAAAACATTCTAGGACAATCCTGACATGAAAATGTACATAAATGTGGTTTCCAGGCATCTAAGGAATAAAAATGAAACAGAGTTGCTCTCTTTCTCTGTCAAGCGACAGCGTCCCGCATGTTTTTGAAGGGTTAATTATGAGCAGAGAGTTGGGTGAAGGGCGGATGAGGTGTGTGTGAGCGGACAGATCGCTGTGACGACAGGGTCTGGCGGGTGACCCCTAGAAGCCAGATAGAGACCTCATCTGGGTAGAGAGGTGAAAAGGTAAAAGCAGCCTCTGGAGTTTCCCCCCTCTCCCCTCATTTAGAGCGGCAGTTCGGACCAGTACCGAGTGGAGTTTATGGGCCTACAACACTCTCAACACGCCCAGGCTTGGCGACAGACTTTATTGCCATTTTCTAATTAAAGAAACCATAAAATCAGAGGGGGGTACGTGGAGTCTGTGTTGACGTGAAGTCGCCATGGCTGCAGTCGGCTGCATATGTGCAGGAGTGAGACGCAGGATGTCTTCCATAGCCCGACATATGGAAACACACAGGTTGGGGAGTTAACGTTAATGGGGAGTTAGAATAACCAAAGGTACTGGCACTTTTTTCTTAAGAAAGGTCAACCTGTTCACAAAGCTATCGGGGCTAGTTGGCACATGGGAAAGTTGCCAAAAAAGACAGTAACTTTGAGCTTTAGAGACTGTCTAATTCCAATTAGACAAATGTGTACTTTCTCTAGCAGTGGTTTTGCATGTTGATTTCAGATAAAAACCTTCCTAGTTTAAAATTTACTATAATAATTTGTATATCATCATATTTTTTTTTATAGAAATTTGCGATTGTATTCCTTAAATCCACACTTTGATACGTTTAGGCAGGAGCCAACTATATAATAATTTTAGAACAATACATGTATTTTTCTGTAGCTGTTAGAGCATGTTGCCACATTTAAATGTTTTATTTGTTTGTTTATTAATTAATAACTTTTTAACTTACTAATATATTTATTTGTTTGTTTGCATTATTTGTTGGCCGTGTGTTGGCTGTTTCAATAATTCTTTTACTGTTTAATTTGGTTAAAAAGTGTCTAATAGGATGTTTAATGGTAGGTTACATTGTGACAACTTACCCCATTCAATATTAGCACTTTTGACATATACACTACCATTCAAAGTTTGGGGCTTGTAAGATTACGTATTTATTTATTTGTAAAGACTAATGTAACACAGTTCGTTGTTATGGGAAGAAGGAGGCAGGAACCGGTGAACGTTTGAAGACTTTAATAAACAAAACAAATAAACTGAAAGTAAAAGCGGCAGCCGCTCACGGACGACTGACGCGCACACGCGTAATAAAATGTGAACCAAAACACAACGTAAAGTCCAGGCCTGGTCCTGTCTCGTCCTTCACTGCTGTCGCTCCTCGTTTTATGCTCCCGCCAGAGATCGCTCATCTTCAATCACTCACCGGCCTCGCGTCAATCTCACGGCTCTCGCTCGCCCTGCTTGTCAAAACTACTTATAGTCTCTTTTGCTCACCAAGACTGCATTCACTGTAAAGATAAAAAAAAAGATATGGTAAAAAAAACAGCAGCTGTGGTTGCCAGACCTTTACCGTAGAAAATACGGTAGCAACATTTTAGCTTTTACATATTTAAGTTTAACTTACAGTAACTAACCGTATTTCATTAACTGATATGATGCCAACCTACCTTAATGTACCTTTGATATATACTGACAACCACCAATCACAGTGGAGATGAGAGTCACATGATGAATCAAAGCTTTTAGGAGGACAATACTCATATAGAGAAGGTGCACAGTGTCATTCACGCATACACTAAAAACCATCATAGTAACACACATTAATTTAAGAACGTTAAAAGTAACATAAAACCCTAATGTACATAACTGATTAGAACAATCTGAGAAACAGTTATTTCAATGCAAATACATCAAATGTGCAGTGTCACGCAGGGAATTCTGGGAATGTCAATTTACAGTTTTTCACTTCTTTTTCACTTCCAAAAACACTAAATTTAACGGTATTTTACTGTAAAATTTAGGGCTGTCAAAAGATTAATCGCATCCAAAATAAAAGTTTGTGTTTACATAACATATGTGCGTGTACTCTGTATAATTATTATGTATATATAAATAAACACACATTCATGTATATATTTAAGAATTATTTGCATACTGCATATATAAAATTTATATTGTATATAAATATAAATATTTTATATATAAATGTAATACATTTTTCTTAAATATATACATGCTTGTGTCTATATATATAATATATAAATAATTATTATACAGAGTATACGCAAATATATTATGTAAACACCAACTTTTATTTTGGATGCGATTAATCGTGATTAATCTTTCGACAGCCCTAGTAAAATTATATTAAATGTAAGGTTAGATCTATTACAGTTATTAACCGTCTATAGTACAGAAATTTTCTTTTACCGTTAAAATCACAATCATTTTTTCACAGCGGATCAAAAATACATTAAAAACAGTAATATTGTGAAATATTGCCAAATAACCATTTTCTATGTGAATATATAGTCAAAGGTAATTTATTCCTGTGATCAAATCTGAATGATCAGCATCATTATTCCAGTCTTCAGTGTCACATGATCCTCCAGAAATCATTCTAATATGATGATTTGATGCTCATGAAACATCTCTGATTATTTTTATTTTTTCTCCGGGATTCTTATAAAAAGAATATTACTGTCACTACGTGAATATTACGTTACTGTCACTTTTGAGCAATTTAATCCGTCCTCACTGAATAAAAGTATTCATTTCTTTTGAACAGTAGTGTACTATTACCACTGTAGACTCATACCTTCCTACTTTTTGTTAATTGACCAGTTCTTAAATAATCTGTGTGACGAAATTCCTGGTAGGAAGAACGAGGCTTTCTGTCAATTGTGTGTGTGTGTGTGTGTGTGTGTGTGTGTGTGTGTGTGTGTGTGTGCGCGCGCTTGGAGACAGAGATGACGGAAGGAGACAGTGGTAAATGTGTCATCTCTCACAAAAAAAAGCAGGAAAAATAGATGCATAAATAGGCTGAAATCCGTCAGTGTCGGAAAGAACTGACATTCGTCCTTTATTATACAATTTCTTTTCGAATATAAATCATATTTTAATGAAACAAGACACAAAACCTTCATATATGTGCCAAATGCAATATGTAGCCCCAATTAGATGTTGATGTTTTTTTTTTTCCGGTTCTTTTGAAGGAAGATTTGCAAATTGTCCCCTGACCGGCGCAATGAATTAATAGGCCAGTTTCTGTGATGTCATCAGACCTGAGCCGCTCACTGAGGCGTCTGTGGCGGTGCCTGAGTCAGCCTAGGTAATGACAGGCTCCATCATTTTTTCCAGCCCAAGCCTCACCCCAAAGACCTGCCCGTCCACCGACCAGTAATAGACTGGGACAGGCCTCTCCAGAGACCCCACGCTGCCCTGGGGCTGAGCTACCAAACACCTTTTGCCATGATACTCTTGATGTTTCTCAACTGTGCCAACTAACACTGGCCTATCTGAACCCCTAAACTAACAAATGTCACCCTCTGTTTCCCTTTGCTTTAGTGTCCTCTCTCTAGGGACGCGGTGCAGTAGTAAAGGAATGTTCATGTGTAGTTTTCTAATTAACAAGCTGTGTTCCTGCAACCCTTGAGCTCCTGCTATTGGTTTTATTGTGTTTTGTCATGTGACTGGTTGAAAATGCTTCATCTTTGAAATGTGAGTTGGCCTATTATTGAAAACGTGTTTCTTCCTGATCCTTGGAACTGCAGTCTTACCTGCACAGGAATAGTGATGCGTAGCGTTATTTATGTGATGGAACAGATTGCATATCTGAAAATGGGATCATTTGAATAATGTCCTCTTTGGACAATTTGAAATGATTTACTGGCTAAATACACGTCTCTATAAACTCTTGTCAATGCAGACTTGTTTATTAAATCAAGTTTCAATACAAGAAATTAGACTTTTACCACCATTTATTTCATACATTAGCTTAATATGACATAAATGGTGTATTTGTTTTCTAATCTGCTGAAAGAAGACAACAGCTTGTCCATGTGAAATGATGAAAAAAGAAGAAAAAATAAAACTAGTTAAAAACTGAAAAATTTGTCAATAATTATTATTGAGATTTAGCAGTTTCACATTTCTGTCACTCAGGACTGACATACATACATACATACATACATACATACATACATACATACATACATACGCTCACATGCACGCACACACACATACATGCATACAAACAAACATACACACAAACATATATGCATACATACATACATGCATACATACATACATACATACATACATACATACATACATACATACATACATACATACATACATACATACATGCATACATACATACATACATACATACATACATACATACATACATACATACATACATACATACATACATACATACATACATACATACATACATACATACATACATACATACATACATACATATACATACAAACATACATACATACATACATACATACATACGCTCACATGCACGCACACACACATACATGCATACAAACAAACATACACACAAACATATATGCATACATACATACATGCATACATACATACATACATAGATACATACAAGCATACATATAAACATACAAACATACATACATGCATACATATATGCATACATACATACATACATACATACATACATATACATACAAACATACAGGCATACAGACAAACATACATACATACATACATACATACATACATACATACATACATACATACATACATACATACATACATACATACATACATACATACATACATACATACATACAAACATACAGGCATACAGATAAACATACATACATACATACATACACACACACACACACACACACACACACACACACACACACACACACACACACACACACACACACACACACACACACACACACACACACACACACACACACACACATACATGCATACAAACATACACACAAACATATATGCACACATACATACATACATGGGGAACGTCCTCATATTTCACCCTCTTTTTGTAATACCTGTGTCATACCCATGTCATTATACACATTTGTGTCCTGATATTTCACAAAAACATGCCCACACACACACACACACACACACACACACACACACACACACACACACACACACACACACACACACACACACACACACACACACACACACACACACACACAAACACATGCATACATTATTTAAGATTTGAATGTTATTTTTTCTCTTATTTCCTCTTTCCTACTCCTGCACTTTGTATTGATTACTGCTGTTTTTAACCAAAATAATAAATTCAAAATTTTTCAAAGGGACGGCCAAATCACATACAGACCTAAGAATCATATATTTCAAATAAAATCAGTCAATTTAATTTTTATTGTGATTTCAATATTATTATTATTTTAAAATTACATCATCGCCATTCCCATCATGCCATGCATAACCCATGCTTTCCCAAGTGGGCTCAATTATTACATAATATGTCTAATCTATTTTCATCCTTCTGACACATCGCCACAGTGATACGATCAAATGTTTGAAATATTTAAAGCAGCAATATCTGAATCATCTCTGTTTACTTAACCACTGAGTTTCCAGTCACATAAAACTTTCCCAGACTGAAGGCATGTTCACACCTAGAACGATAACTATAACCATAATTATAACTGTATTAGCATCCACACCAACGCACGGAAACGTTATGTTTATTATAAGCGCATGCTGCAGTTTTGTTGTCTGCCATTTAAAGCAGTGGTTGATTATAATTGAACATTTTTAACTTTAGTGAGTGTGTAGTGTCGCTGTTTGAGCATAAACAACATCTGCAAAGTTACGACGCTCAAAGCTCAAAGCAAAGGGAGATATTTTCTTTTACAGAAATCTCTTTTTAAGGACTACAACAAACGGCTGGTAGGGACTACAACGAGTCAGTGACATCACTAACCCTAACATTTGCATAAACCCCGCCCCCGGGGACATGTGGAGAAGAGGAAGAGTCGCTCAAGCTGTCGTCCGTCTCTCACATTTATTGATACAGTACGAACACAAATGCAGACGCATGTCATAAAGCAAGACGACATCATCAGTTATAACAGTAATTACACTAAACTATCCCTGTTCTCTCTTCAGCAGCAGATATTCTTTGGCTCATCTTACCCCACACCAGCGCTTTATAGATTATCACGACAGAATATGCTAATCAATGACTGAAGATGGTTAACTCATAAACTCATCCTCTATCCCTTCAGTCTCGTTCTACATGTTGTCTCTTCTTCTGGAGTCTCTCCATCATTGTCCGACTCCGGTTTGATCATAAAAGGCTGAACAGTTTCTGACATTTTAAGTGTGTGTGTGTGCGTGAGGTAATCAGAGCTGCTAACATGAGCTCTTGAAGCTCCGCCCTCTTCTAGAAAGGGGGCGGGGAGCAGCAGCTCATTTGCATTTAAAGGGACACACACAAAAACGGTGCATTTTTGCTCACCCTCAAAAAAATGATAATTTTAACATGCTATATAAAACTGATCTGTGGGGAATTTTGAGCTAAAACTTCACACAAACACTCTGGAGACATCAGAGAATTAATTTAAATCTTGCAAAAAGGGGCACCTTCGAACCCCTTTAAACAATAAAATGCCCATTTTAAATATAAAATAATTTATGGGTCATTTTTCACACACCCTTAACCCATCTGAGGCTGGAAACCAACTGCGTTGGAGCTGTTGTGTTTAGCTACTATGTCAGGAAAGTCTTTAAATACAAGGAAACTGCACATTACTTTATTTAGCTGTTGGTGGCCACAGAGTAAATGTAATATACTGTACGGGCTGCATTCAAACCTCACCGGCTGGCGCACATTGAACCTGACTGGTGGAGCTGTGGTCTGCCCACGTGTGTCGCTGGGTAGCGTTTCTAAAGCTTGCGCTGCAGACTCCACACTCTGTGGTCGGCTCAGATCACAGGCTGAAAACACAGAGCTGTCTGACTGCAGGCCATCCGCTTCAGGCCCAGTGATAGAGGGCGCACTGCCATGATTCAGCTCTTTTCCATCCTGGACTTCAGCTTTGTTCTTGTCGTTTAACCGCCAGGCCTCGGCCCTGTCTGTACTTTGGGCAGACGGAATTCCTTGAGTTATTAAAACTGGCAGAGGAGGTGATGAACATTTGCTTTCTCTTCATTTCTTCTTCATTCGTTTGTCGCAGCATCATAGCTGAGCATTCATCAGGCTCTACTGGAGGCATCATGTCCATTAAAGCTGAGGAGACGTGTGCACTTTGACTGCAACATCATGCCAAAAAAACACAAAAAAAAAATAAGAAAATTAAAATTGCATGCATTCTCTTCTGCTAACTAAGGCTGCATTTGTTTGATCAATAATACAGTAATACAGTACTATTTATTTGAACAGCATTTATTTGGAATATAAATATTTTGTGACTGTATAAATGCCTTTACTGTCGCTTTTTTATAATTTTAATGCGTCCTTGGTGTGTGTGTGTGTGTGTGTGTCTGTTACTATCATGGTTTATCAGTTCAATGTGTCTTTGGTATGTGTGTCTGTGCATCTGTCTTTGTGTGTGTGTGATTGTGGGTGTGAGTGTGTGTGTATGTGTGTGTGTGTGTGTGTGTTTGTTACTGTCACTTTTGATCAATTTAATGTGTGTGTGTGTGTGTGTGTGTGCGTGTATGTGTCTCTGTGTGTGTGTGTCTGTCTGTTTGTTACTCTCTCCTTTTATCAATTTAATGTGCGTGTGTGCACGCGCATGTGTGTGTGTCTGTGTGTGTGTCTGTGTGTGTGTGTGTGTCATGGCGGCGGCGGCAGGCTCGCACGCTTCACGCTGACATGCTGCACTAAGAAAGTTAACATCTACACCCGTCGTAGCTGCCGGCGAAAACGCAGAAAGAGCTTGAACATGTTAATATCAGGACTACTTACAATGTGCGTGGTTTCAACCCTGAAGTTTGCAACCAAAGCTGCTTTAAGAAGCGGTAAGATCCGTAATATCGGATGGCGAATCCATGACCCGACAAATGTTTGTCCTGAAAGTAACCATCTGCACGCCACTTGGCCGAACTTTGAACAGTACAATCGCCCACTTTCTGATCAAGAATGGATGCACTTTCAGGTACAGGAGAGAGAGTTCAGGAAAACCCTGGATGTGAAACTAATTAATGACAGACAAACAGTACAATTCACCGGAAACAACCCGCGTCACTGGACTAAACTTATAACCATCCTATGTGGAGTATACTACAGGAATGGATCCTACACACCAACTCATAAAGATGGGAGACCATTAGGAATACCTTTGCTAAAGTACACCGTAAGAATTCTTCGGAAATTCCCCCTCTGTAGAACACTCTCACCAAGGCCCGATCCAGAGACGCTCACTGAATGGATAAATCAGCAGCTGCGCTTCGTACGGGAAACCATCCAGCCGGCGCTCAATAAAGCGACGAATTCCAGCAGCACGAGAGAAACCAGAGTGGTAAGCGGAAACGAACTAGCTTATCTTTGGGATCACCGTAGGAGTAAGGCAATTGATATCATTCTAAATAACAGCACTTACCCAGATCCCCCACCTGCGATAAACGACGTCAATAACGTTTATGAGTATTATGTTGCAAAATGCCAACCAGCACAGATACACCAGCAGACCAGCAGTCCTCCGTGGAGTGGCGCTCTTGACCTGGAAGACCCGAGGTGTTATCCCGTAAGCTCGGATTTCACCGCGGAGGAGATTTCAGCCGTGCTCTGCAGCCTCCCGAATAACAAAGCATGCGGTGCAGACGGTGTCACCTATGAAGTACTTAAGGCAACAAAACAATTCTCAATAGTGACACTCACTCAGATTTTTAATGTCTGTTTAAACAACCGGAAAGTTCCCGATTCTTGGAAGGGGGCTATTATATATAGGATCCCCAAGAAAAACAACGTTCCAGAAGATCCCTCCACCTGGAGGGATATATCGCTGCTCCCCGCTATATACAAGGTATTTATGAAGTGCATTTTAGGCAGGATTTTACCTTGGCTAGTGGAATCAGGAACATTGTCACCAAAACAGAAAGCATATATAGAGAGGCAGGGAATGAATGAGCACGTATTCTGCTTGAAAACTGCCATTGATGATTTTAAACATGAATCCTCCCGCTTCTATGCGGTATTCCTCGATTTTCGAGACGCCTTTGGTTCTCTACCACATAGCGTAATGCTTCACTCCCTTGAAGAAATAAAGCTGCCGGAACAGTATATACATATAATCAAGAATGTGTGCGATAATTCATTTTTACAAGTGATTTGCGGACATCAACTAACGAAACCGGTTAAACTCGAAGTTGGCATTAAGACGGGGTGTCCGTGGAGTGCCGTGAATTTCGTACTGGCCTTAAACCAATGGCTGAAGTGGTTATGTTCTCTTGCCCCGCTTGACATTACATCTCCAAACCAAGTTCAGGCTTTTGCCGATGACGTCCTCATAGTATCAAGAGAGGAGAATGTCATTACACACATGCTGTCATACACCGATCGCTTCCTGCGATGGTCTGGACTTGGAGTTAAGAACAACAAATGTGCGGTGTTCTATGAATGACGCAGCGGGGGCAATAGATGGTATAGGGCCAAGTATGATTAGCCTCCATCATTTACAATCGCCGGAAGCACAATTAGAGTCTATTCAAGACATGAATCGTACAGTTATCTAGGACATATGTTTAATGTTGCAGGAGAATGGCAAGAGCAAGTGAGCGATATCTGTAAAGAATACTACAGCAGACTGGACCTGATAGACCAGTGTCCTCTACCGATCTGCATGAAACTCCAGGCCATTCGGGACATAGCAATATCTAAGATCCAACATCTGTTTGCCAACGTCCACATTGCTAAAAAACATCTGACGGAGCTGGACAATAAGACCGTGCAACTGGTAAGAAAATGGTTAAATCTCAATACACACACGACAAGAAGTATTCTCTTTATCAGCAAATCCGAAGGGGGACTGGGGATTCCCAACATTGAATGGATTTATACAGCGACCAGAGTACAGCATCTACTGCACATGTTGAATAACGACGACCTTACAGTTCGTGAAGTTGCCCGGCACTCATTGGTGCTGGATCTGAGCAAACGTAAGGTCCCCTTTTCTGCAGTCGGAGAATCGGGTTTCCTCGGCTTCCGAAAGAAACCTAGCGGAAAGCTGGACACCAGGGCTACGGGATTCGGAGTACGTTCGGATTGGCCCGATCTGAATGACTTGTGCAGCAACAATAAT
>NC_137113.1:46302859-46325359 GCF_949357685.1 Gobio gobio
ACACACACACACACACTCACAGTAAAAATAAGCATTTGCAATTTTGTCAAATTAAAAGGACATTTAAGAGGTCAGATTAGATATGCTTTGTATTTTGGTTAAATCTGAGCCGTCTGGAAGCAAGACTATAATGAATCGGGTTTAGCCGTAGTGGCAAGCAGCGCATGGAGAGGTCAAGAATTTTGTCTGTTTCACGCTCCTTGGCATTTCTGTGTCGATTTCAGAAGCGTGCAACCCCAGTGTTATTTTGGACAGGAGTATTTCTGAACACACTCGGAAATGAGGATTTTCAATGATTCAGGTTTTGGCAGGTAAGAGAATACGCGGCACAAACGCGTTTGAGTGGTGCGTGTTTAAAGATGTGGCTCTTTAGGGACTGCTGTGTTACGGCTTCATCAATCCATTTAGGTCGTAATGTTTCTGTCAATTTGAGCTCTACAGAGTCCAGCTTGAGGACGCCCATTCTGTGTACAAGGGCAGCTGGGCTAGGAGAAAACAGTACATTTTCCCTGACCCCAAAATACAAAATATATTATTTAATGGCTTTAAAGGGGTCATGAACTAGCTTTTTTAATTAATTTTTGTACACTGTTGTCTGAGGTCAACTTATGACGTTTGCATGGTTTTTACATTCAAAAACATCATAATGAATAAGTAATACGCTATTTTCTACCCTGGTTTTGAGCCTCTCTCTTGAAACGCTCTGTTTTTATGGGCGTGCCGCACTGAAGAATTGGAAGTAAACGCCCACTGTTATGATTGGATAACAGTTTTGCCTATTATAATGAGCTTCGGCTCCTTTACACGTGAGGAATTGTTTTGAAAACTTCCAGTGTGGAGAAACGGCTACCAGATTGATTCACCCACAGGGCTTGTAATGTGTCTTTATCAAACAAACACAATGATTTATCTCTCATCCACCCGCAATTAATTGGAATGCTATTTTTTATTACTTGGCCGGCCCGATCGGTGGATATAACCGTGAACCGCATCACACACACACGCACAAGCATCAGCAAAACTTCACTGCAGACAAATCAGCATGTTCAAAACTTCCGCGATTGTATTTTTCCTTCAAATTACCAGTTAAGAGAGTGAACAACGCACATCAAGAAAGGAGTGTTATTTCACTATTTAACCCTCTGGTGCTCTTCGGTCATTTCTGACCGGAAAATGTTCTGTTTTGAAATGTTAAAAATCACTGCTTCATCGGAATGATATGAAACTTGGTGACTTTTCTTGCATTAGGACTGTAAACACACCAAAAAAATTGGGGTCATGATTCGAGCATGCTAATTGGTCGTTAAAAAAAAAGTAGCGTTCATTGTCTTCGGTCATAAATGACCGACCATAGGAAATGAATGGGAAATTGGCAAAAACACAAAAATTCACTGAATATTTGTGTGTGTACAATCTACAAATCGGCCACAATGCTGAAAAAAAGTACACAGCAGTAAAGAGGTGACACTCTAAAACATCAAGAGTATGATATTGACACATCCACTCACACACACACACACTTATACACACACACACCTATGAAAAACTGAGCCTATGAACCACATTTTTTTAAATCACAGCTCGGAAAAATATAATCGGAAAAATATGAAACTTGGTGACTTTTCTAGCATTAGGTATGTTAACACACAAAAAAATTTGAGGGCATGATTTGAGCATGCTAAGTGGTCGTAAAAAAATACTCCCACTTGTGTTCTTTGGCAAAAAATGACACCATAGGAAATGAATGGGAAATCTGCAAAAACACAAATTCACAGAAAAAAAATCTATATTTCTAACAAACAAAAAAAATCCAAAACTTTATAATAAATAGTCTTTGAGATTTGATATATTCAAATATATTTATATATTCAAATCCATAAAAAAAAAAAACATTAAATGTGTTCAAAACAGAACTAGGGAATTCTCCATAGAGACCTAGTGATTACACCCATGGTTGCATGATTTCTTAAATAATTACAAAAGAGGGCACTAATCTGCCTTCAAAAAAATTATTTTTAAGGCCTAGTCTCTATTTTAACCTGAAATACTGCAATGATTTTTTTTTTTTTATTACAATTTTTTTTTTTTTATAATTTTCCATGGCAAAAATAGACCATAATTATTGCATAAATATGAAAAAATACCATCAAATAATATCAAAATACAAAATTAAAAAGAAAAAATATTATCAAAGAAAAATAAATTGCATTGTTTTAACTAGGGTGGAGGAAGTTTAATTTTTAGGTGTCCGGTCACTTATGACCAGGAAGACAACCAATGCAACCCCTAAACGAAGAGCACCAGAGGGTTAAGATTTAAGATGCGAGCCCTGACCCATACATGTTCTAGTCTCGAATTACAGGACATTGAACCAACAACACCTCAAATACAAAGGATACTCCAGCCTGTGACAGCGTGGAGTTATGTTTAGTTAGACACGTACACATAATCAGTATCAAACGATCAGTAACAATGCAATACTATCACATATAAAAAACATCTTTTACTCATATAATTGTGTTGCATCATTCCTGTCAGATTCAGAAGGCAAAGCATCGTTTTTTTAATCTCATCCTGTCGGCAAATCCAGTCTCTCGTTTACAAACGAATCCGCAGTGAAATGACGCGAACAAATGCAATGTCTTCCCCACGTGAGCTGGATCTTCAGCAAAAATAAAGTTCAACCATGCATTGCTAATTGTTTGAAACATGCCATAAGCTTTATTGCTTGGAAGTTCGATTCGGTTTAGCTCCCCTTAGGCCTGTGTTATTTATCTATAACATGTCATGACCTGCACGATTCTGTGGGCGTGGCTACAGAATTAGGTGTTCGTCTTGAGGCGGCGTTTCTCTGAACTCTGACATCACGGGGACGCACATTCTGAGATCGATCATTTGCTGAGCCAGCCGTCAGTAAAAGCTTTTCTTTGACATACAAGGAAGCTTTCAGCTCTGAAATTTACAGGATATTCTTATATTACCATTAACTTTTATATTTCAAAAGCTCAAGGTAAAGTTGAGTTCTCAATTCATGACACCCTTTATATTCACAATTTAATTTTTGCATTTATAATTTGACATTTCTTCTTATAATTATATGTTTTCACAGATATTTTTTCCCCTCGACATGTTGTTTTGCAATAATAGCTGGATTTATATTGTTATTGTAATTATACCAGTAACTCAATTGACCTATCGGTAAGCCCCGCCCCCCTTAGTTACTGTTACTAACTCGGACAAACAAACGGAGTTGCTATATCTTACAATGACAGCTGTCAGTGTGAAAACCTTATCCCAAGATGTTTTTGGACACAGAATGTAGCGTATATCCCGTCCGAATGATGGCCAAACTTTACTGATGGTTTATCAAGTTTATTATGTCCTTTTTCACTCCAAAAAATCATCGTAAGAGCTGAACAAACAAAGCATAAGAAGTGCGCATTAACGTCTCATTCACAAACTCTCTCTCTCCGTTGCATTACCATTAACATACACAGAAAATTACACAAAAACACTCAAACAACTAACAGTAAACAAACATATACACAGAGCTTGTGACTTTTCAGGGGTGCAGTAAATAACTGGTAAACTTTGTATCTGCAAAACAACTCAGATAAACTGCGTGCAAGCTCTCCCTTTCTCTATCCGCAGACTATAATACCCATCAAAATAGGAGTCCTCCTTAGTAGGACAGATAATGTAGACCTTAAACATATCTAAAATTAAATTAATTTACATAGAACCAGTTTAATATGGAGAGGCACTGAAATGTAGACCTTCGTGTTTTTGACCTAACTTACAGTGTTACATGACGTGAGAACAGTTAACGTTTACGTTAGTTATTTCGGTTTGTATGTTAGCAGGGACTTTAATTGTATCTTAACCAGAGTATGACAAACAGAAAATCCTCTCAGGATTCCTGGAGTCAGTGTTACAGTACCTCAGGCACGACATTTGAGCATTTTTGTAGCATAAACACCATCAAACCGATGAGAGCTTTCGATTTTCCAATGCTTCTCTATGGCGCTGACACCTAAAGATGTCCGAGTTCCGGTCCCAGCGCAACTGATACTCAACTGCTATTGGCTCATCTGTGTTCGAGGGGAGGGGCTTACCGATAGGTCAATTGTAGCCGTGGAGTATCAGACAAATGCAATGCCTTCATGAACACTTTTATTGGAAAATGATGGCATGGTGAAACATTACTCATTGAAATTGATTTGTCATTTTTTTACATAAGTACGGCCTTTGTATGAAGTTAACGGCAGAAATTGGTACGTACACTGATGAAGCTTGTTTTTCGATTGAAGATTAGCAGTCTGAGGTGTTGAGTAGCACAGAGCATATACAGATCGGGAAAAAATGTGCAATCGGGAAGGATGTGCGGACGGATGAGTGGATTGTTTTCTCGTCTTGTGAGGCCTCCGTGATTCAGATCCCACATCCTTCAGCTGAAAAGCCACCCTTTTTCCGTCATAAAACAAAAAAACATTTAAACATCCTCTGTTTATTCCACACGTGTGATTTCACAAGTTTTCCCTTTGTCTGTTTTGCTGAAGAAGAATTCTACCAGTTTTATTCAGTCTTACTGCGGTCGGTTCATGCCAACAGACAGGCACGCGTATTTTATTACAATCGTGAAGGACGGTTCTTTTCCTTTGAGGTCATGGTGTATAAAATGAAAGTAAAGGATACGTGTATACACAAATAAGCGGAGACATGGACTGTGCTTTTCCTGGCTGTCATGGTTTCGTGATGTCATTTGGAAGATCCCTGTTCAGTGTCAGACAGGATACGCATTAGACTAGATACTAGAGAGTTGTGGATGGTTGCCAGGGCATTGCTATGAGTGATTTTTAGCCTCATTTGATATTCTGATATTCTCCCAAAGTCTCAATGATATTCTGTAAACTAACAACTAGTCTATGGTTTTTTTTATTGTCCATCTGATTGAACTGTGATTGATGAGAAAGATCCACCCACTCCTCTTTTTTAATCACCATACATCATAAGCAGCGTTTTAGAATAAGCCGAATCTAGCAGTGTGATTTCACATATGATTAGGCCACGCCCACAACTGCTGACAGACTCCGCCCTATTAACATAGGCCTGCCCCTCAGGGAGTTGTACCAATCCGTTCTCACTCCCAAGGCATCAAATTTTGAAGCATGGTCAAGCTCCTTCCGCGTCACAATGAAGACGTTAAACAGGGCTTTCAAGTTTTGAACTGAGTTCAGAGTGAGATTTTGGCGACTGTGGGGACGAGGTTCTGATCTGAAAATTTGTATAAATAAATAAATAATAATACACATTTTTATTTAATTCAACATTTCTGTGTGTGTGTGTGTGTGTGTGTGTGCATAGTAATAATTCTTGCATTTTTCTATTTCAAAGATGTCAGGGAAGAGGCAAATTAATAATCCATAATAATTTGGAATACATATATATATATATATATGTGTTTTTTTCAGAATTTACTGCGTTGTAAATATAATTTATTCTGAAGCAATACACTGTAAAAAAAAGAAATCAGGTCTCCAACTGAAAATTTTCAAGTGACCGATCACATCTAAATTTTTTTGTTGGCCAAATGTAATTTCTGTGAATTAAATTGCATCAATTCACAGAAATTCAATTTGGCCAACTGAAAAATTTAGATGTGATCGGTCACTTGAAAATTTTCAATTGGAGACCTGATTTCTTTTGTAAATTCTGTAAATTCTGAAAAAAAAAAAAAAAAAAAAAAAAAAATTAATAATAATAATAATATATATATATATATATATTTCAAATGTTCTTTTTTTACAGTGAAGTCTTACCAGTGTTCAATCAACTATGAGATATTTAAATCTGCTTATTTTTGATATTTTTACCTTTTATGAGGGGCTTTTTCCCATAATCTTATTAAATATGGGCTATGCTTCAGCTTACAGTTTATAATTTGACTTAAATTTGATCTATAAATTAAATTAGAATAAGACACTGTAGGGCTGTTGCCAATCAAATTAAATAATTTACACTGAAAAATGTTATGAGATTGTTTTAAATATTTTTGAATATACAAATAAGAAATGTTGGAAAGAAAACATTAAACTAAACCACCAGTAGGTGGCAGAATGTAAACGTTGTTGTTGCGGGAATATCTAAATCTTACAGGATACAGCAATGCTATTTTCTGATTGGTTGTTCGGTAGCAATATATTTTGTTTGATTGGCTGGTGCCACTCCTCTTAAAAGCGGCGCAACTTGGTGGGCATTATCCTGGAAATTTCTCTGCGTGAGAAATACAAGGTGTGGCGTGTGAGCGTGTGAACGGGTTGAAATGCGTGTGTCTCACGCCCAATGCGTGTGACTTGAGAGCCCTGCGTTAAATGTAGCCCTAGTCGTAATTTTTCAATGCGCAGGGCTTTATTAATTTCTATGAGAAACCTTTGCCGTCATACACAGGGCATGGGAACGTTATCGTCATGATGAATTATATATTAGGTTATGATTTTGCCATTATATGTTGGAGTGTGATTCTCAATTTAATCAGCTGGCATAATTTTATTTACATTTATTTACACAATTTAGACACGTTTGAACATGTAACCCAACCCCATTCCATTCCTAAACCTACCCATTTGTGTATTATATGATATAAAATACAGGATATATGCGCCTGCACAATTATTCAAAAAGTACAAATATTACAAGTGTTGCCAAACGACGATCAATGATCGCCCCAAAAGTGATCAGCGTCTCCGTCCACCATAAATCACATTAAAATTTCAAATCTTGCCGCCTGAAGAAACGTTTCGTCATATTTCATAGTGAAATTTCATTAGCTCTCGGATGTCGCGTGACCAATTGCGTCACTACGTCAGCTTTGATTGTAAAATGTCATTGGCTCTTGTGACCGATTGCATCATGCTAAAGAGTCGTGTGTATCATTTGAATCAGATATGAGATATGAGTGCGTGTGTTCACAGAGTGGCGGGATCATTTCAGCGATTAAAACATTAAGATCAACTCTGTTCTTCAATTGAAGATATCATGTGACTTCAGAAGTCTTTGAATGCAACATGAGTGAATACTTTTATACTGTTTTTGGTCAGTTTTTGCAATAAATACCTGTGACTGTACTTTTATTTGCCTGTTACGTGTTTTATATTGTTTAGAAGTGGGTAGGTTTAGGGTAGGAGTGGGGTTAGTTGCTCAGAAATATAAAAGTAGTCTATAAATATTCATGAAATCATGTCTGTCTGCTTTTACAAATGCAAAGAAGTAAACACTCCTTGATCTGACGCATTGGTCAAACAGCTGAAATCTATGGAGTACTCTGCGCGTTACTCTGCCTTAAGCGTCTTAATTGTGATGCGAAAGACACTCGACCATGCTTCAGATTTTGACGCGTTTGGAGTGAGAATGTGTTGGTTGTACACAGTCCGCCATGTTTATCTCCTCACCAGAGCATTCAAAAGCAGCATTCAAGAAATGTGTTCTTATTAAAGCTACTAAAGTTATTCAGTCAAGAGCAGTGAGTGATTTTCTGTTTTTTTGTTGTTTGATTCATATTAATATAGCAGTAGGTACTGTATATTACACTGCAGTCACTTTAACACAGATCTAATATGCAATTTCTTTCCCTGCTGTTTACATTCACAGACATAACCGACTGTGTTTATGTGAACTGTGTGTGTTTTTGGCACAACCTTGTGTGTATTTGACCGTTTAAGCACAATAAGATGTGAAAGAGAACTTCGTCTGACATCCGGCTTTCTGTGCGCGCGCTTCGGGTGTGTGTGCGCGCTCAGAAAACCATAAATCAGAAGTTTAGACTGATACTGCTTTAAACGCATGCAAGTTTCATGATGATGAAGAACTGCAATGTCATGTGAGCGTGATAGAGATAATCATCAAAACCAAACAGGTGTGTTTGTTTTTGGCACAAGCTCTACAGGCTCCGCCCTCTTCCGGAAAGGGGGTCGGGGAGCAGCAGCGCATTTGCATTTAAAGATACATTCACGCAAACAGCATGTTTTTCCTTCCACTCAAAAAATTGCCATTTATAAACCGATATTATAAATGAAGTGAGGGGTATTTTGAGCTGAAACGTCACAGACACAAAAAAGAGGCATAATAGGTCCTCTGTAAAATGCTTTAGATGATCATAGCTTTGCGTATCCAGCATTGCGTATAATGTTGCAATCAACAGCATATAAAATAAAGGAAATAACATTAGAAAAATCACAGCATATGAACAGTGGATAGCCATGACAGCATTGACCTCATCAAAGCAAAGACATGGCACTGTAAATATACATTATTAGGTGAGATTTTGTGCGACGATGACTGGAAGACAAATCCAGTTCTTTGCTCCTCACATTTTCCCATAAGAAAGCCCTGCGCCTTCGCCTTGAGGAAAGCCATTGGGCTCACGGACAAGAAAAGTGACAAGTTTTCTTCAGTGAATGATTGGTGGTAACTGAGGCCAGTTTGAATGACGGGCTATTTCACATTAAACACGAAGCTTCAGACACCACTCGATGCGAGCTCTTTTCCCACAGGCATGAGAGTTCAGCCGCCCAGCCCAGTATAAGTTGATCTTTATGGAGAGCTTTGCCTCAGGCACTGATGTAATATGGTGGAGGTGATTTAAAGCGGTTGACTGCATTTTGTGTTTATGACAATCTGGCACAGGTGCTGTTTATTTCTGCCTTCTAGTTGCAACGGCCTACAATTAACAGTAATTTGAGAGAGGAAGAAAGCAAAAAATTAATCTAATTATGTTCCATTTGCGTGCGCAAATATTTATACAGACTGATGTTTTTTTTGTTTCCTTACTTTTTTTGTAATGCTGTTTATTTCTTTATTATTATTTTTTTTCAATTGCCAAAATAAGCTTGTTTTGGTTTGGTACATTTTATTAGGAAAAGTCAAGCAATGCCCAGTGTAAGCACTATTACCATTACATGTTATGATTCATATTTAATAGTGTTTTGGCAAGAGTAGTTCCTCATAATATGACTCCTGTAAGATTATGTTGCTTCCTCAAATATATATGTGTGTGCTAATTAAAATTAAATTACATTAAATCATGTCTTCTTAAACTGTGCACACAGACCACCAGTTCCATTTTCCATATACGCAGGTGCATGCTTTCAGACAATACACAAACATTGTATGGACATATGTATTTGTATAATGTCATTAAAGAAGGGGTGAACAATCTCAGAGAATCATGGCGAATCCGAGTCATGCCTCACAAACCACTGACCAGCTGACGCGGCAGGAAATCTCGCCAGTTTCCCTTCAACCCAGTAGGACAATATGTTAATTGCTTTGGGAGTTAGATGAAATCCCATTCAACCGCCCGTTTTAATCTTGAGGGAACGATTCCCTCATCTGCTCGACGTGTCATGTAACTTTTCCAAGGCTACGGGAGCAGATTGGATATGTCCAGCATTCCTGGGGATAATTATTAAATATCTCAAAGTTTATTGTGAATGTCACTGATTGCAGCCAAAACGTGTTCTTTGGCATGCGGCTGGAGCTCAAGAAAAAAGACCTTTTCTGAAACGCTAATTTTTTAAAACTTTTTTCCGCTGACCTCGGAAAAATGTGAAATGAGTGTTGAGGGTAGCAAAGAGCTGACCTGGCATTTTTAAGCATTTTTAAAACTCACGCTTAATGTGATACATCCCTGTCAGAATTTCATGACATGTTCCTCATTCTGAAGGATTTGACTGGAAACATATGGCCATACTTGAATTCTGACATGAAGTATTAAAACCATATAATGTAACTTTAATGAGACACTGATACAGCGCATACACATTCATTTTTTCATATAGGGATTTTTAACATAAATCTGAGCCATGGACCAAACCAGCCAGCTCTGCTGTGAAACACAAATTAAAAATTTACTTGCATAAGCTAATAAGTAAAAAAATATATGATCAGTAAGTTCTGACGACATATATGTTTACATTGCTTTAACTCATCAAAATAAATTAAGCAGTTTAATACTTTGTATACATGTATAAACATAGTTTAATGTAATTTAAGTTGAAATGACTTAAACATCCAAGTTGATTGTACTAAATGTAACTTTTTTTACCTAAAGCCATTGTGTATAATACATTATAAAAGTATTTAATGCATTAGTAATGCCTTGTACTGCACCTTATAATGCATTGTATGGTCTCATGAATAATTGTAACCACAGTTATAATACACCTTTAGAATGTATAATGCATTAAAACATGCCAAAAAAAATCATTTGAGATGTAACCTGTCGTTGGTTCTGCCTGCCTTCTGTGGATACTCTGACTCCTGGATTATCCCAGTTTATGTTTTGAATAAATGTTCGTGCTGCATTTGGATTCTCACTCTGCTTCATCCCTGCTCACACGTTACAGAAGACCTGACCAAACATAGATCCAGCAGAATGTCTCGTCCGTCTACGCCAAGGAACTCACTCACTCGAGGATCACATCAGAGACTTTCTGAACATCGCAAACATCTCTGACCTCCCGGACTTTGTTTTGATTTACTTTTTTTTGCCACGGACTCAACAAACAGTTACAATCCAAACTCATCCGTGATGGTCCTCGAGGGTCCCTTAGTGAGTTCCTGGATTATGCACTTTTGCTGGCCGATTCAAATTTGACTGTGGGGTTTACGGACAAGGAGCTTTTGGCCAAGATGGCCGCCGCCATGACTGAGACAGCGTCCTCGGCCAAGATGGCCGCCAGTCGAGAGTCTCGTATGGCCACCGCAACAGAGCCCTTTGCCAAGATGGCTACGGTGACAGAGCCCTCTGCCAAGATGGCTGCCACGCCAGAGCCCTCTGCTAAGATGGCTGCCACGCCTGAGCCCTGTGTTAAATAGAACATTTTTCTGGAATTTGGCTATTAAAATCAAATTAAAAGTTTAAATCACATTAACCTATGACATTTTCTGGGGGTAAAAAGCAAAGCAAATTGAATTATATTAAATCATTATTATAAGTTAATACTAATAATATATATGCTGTGCTAAATACCAGTGTTCAAGTTTTTATGACTGTCACACACAACTATAGTGTAAAATGAGAAGTAAAGCCACATCAGCAAGGGGCATAATGCACCTAAGTTCCCCCATAGTCAATAATTGTATCCCATAAAACTCATCTTTGATCACCAAAATTACATATTCTTCATATTCATATTCTTCACAGAACCATTAATAAGCAAATGAGCCCCTCCTCCACTCACTCACACCAGCTCAGAGATCCACTCGGCCAACTTTTACTCAAGTTACTGTAGTGAACAATGTTATCGCTCTTTACAACGTCGGACACATAACGGTAATTAATTTGATTTGCCTTTTGCTTCACTATGTTATCATACAGCTAATATGTGTTGCTAATGTTACACAAACCATGTTCCCGTGCACCATCTCAGTCTGATTTCTGAAAATCAGCATCCTTAGAAACACTCTAAATATCCTCGAACGTCATTGGAAAAAGGCATATAGTTCATCATAACCTCGTAATATACATCATAATTCACCCGCTATATTGCTAAATTTACACTATTTTTCATATCAACAAAAATATACCAGCTTCTCTTGAGACTCCCGTGCTTCAGAGAATTGTTAATGTTATGCTAAAGCCCCGACCCCTCATGACATGATTGGTTACAAGGTAGTTTAGAAACACCAGCGATTTCAAACTGCGTTCTTTGGTTCACTGGACTTTTAAAGAGAAAAAACTCAACAATGGTCTTGACTTATGAGTCTGAAAGCATATTAAAAACACCACATAGACATAAAAGCAACATTAAAAACTTGATTTTCACCGCAAATTATCGTGTAAAAAACAACTTATATATGTATCATTAAATTCAAACTATTCCCTTTACGTATTCCCCAAAAAAGTTTGCATAAAAAATCTCGTATTTTGGCTCAAAATTCTCAGGTGCACGTTTTATTTTCTATGCATGTAAATTTGCCATTTTCAGAATGCCTGAATATAACATTATTTGCACTCAGCGTTCAGCTCGAAACAACATAATTCATCGACAACAACAAAATGAAAGCTGTAAGAGTTACTCGGAACGGTGGGCTTAAAGTCAAGTGCCCTCGAAAGTGCTGTACACAGCACATGGACATAAACAGTACAGCTGCTGCTGCTCAACTCTGCTGTACTGAAGTCAGTAGACAACTGCATATGGTCGGCCCTCCTTCTTTTAACGGGGTAAACCTGACAAACCACATTTAAGAAGTTGTGATTTTTACATTGTCCCTACTGCAAAACAGCACACATTCACAAAAACCTCAAACTCCTTCATTTCAATATTGGCGGCAAAGCCAGACGGAGTTTGATTAAACGGTCCCGCTTGGCCTGCAATTTACGGTGAGGGATTGGGTTTCGCCTAAAATTAGCCATCACTCTTAATTTATTACCTCTATTGAGAACCTAGAGAGATGCCTGTTACGGCCTCCGAACAGCGACTAACCCAGGGTCGAGCGATATAATGTTGCGTTTTAATTCGTTGTGAGGCCAGCCCATTATAACTTACACCTCCTCCTGCTTCCCTCCCCTTTTTCATGAAGTGAGGGAGAGTGTTAAACGTGTGCAAGAGTGCTAGAAAAACACTAAAATCCAAAATAATTTTATGAGGCTAGGAAAACAGTTTCTCCCTGTCGGGTAGTTGACATTTTAAACTTATTTGTGGTTCCCGGTTTCGAGACTGCAGAAGAGGCGAGCTGGCACAGACGCCATCCCGAGCGTTGTCTGGGTTGGGGCAAAATCCCTCTGGACTCACTCAAACCCTGTCAAGGGGAAATGAAAGTCAGGGAGAATTTACACCTGACTTTATGGGCGCAGGTAAATTGTGTGATTGCGTCTGGCTCGGGTGGATTTTGACGCAAATCAGGCTAAAGCTCATTACTGAGACGCTACGTCTTTTTCCCAGACTTCTCATATCAGGGTGTGGGTGGTGATTGGATCTTCTGGATAAATAACACTCAATGGCTCCAGTGAGCTGCCCTGCCGTGTCCTGCCTAAACTGAAATGGAAGCTCACGAGTAAATAACAGAGCAAAAATGAATGAATAAATCAAAATAATGGCCAGAGTGCTTGCAACTAACTGTGAAACTTAAATCTGAGGGGTGGTTCATATGACAACATGAATTTAATATCTTAACATATTATTGTTTAGTTGTGCAGACACTCTTAAAGGAACACACAGGCTTTTTGGGACTTTATCTTGTTCACCGTATCCCCAGAGTTAGATAAGTCCATACACACCATTCTCATCTCTGTACATGCCATAACTATACTCTCATTCCTGCGTGATAATCAAGGAACTTTGTGCCGTACCATGAGTGCAGCGGCGCAATGATATTACACAGTGCCTTGATTATTATGCAGGAATGAGAGAATAGTTCTAGCCTAGAAAATCACAACTTTTCATTTTCCATCGGCCTTAGTACACGATGTAACTATACACATCACAACATGTGAAAATGTTGGCGTTATTTTGTCACTTATTGAGCAGTAGGCTAGCCGGAGCCATTTACCTCCAGTCTTTGTGCTAAGCAAGGCTAGCAGTGAGTGTATCAGACAGAGTTATGGCACGGAGATGAGAATGGTGTGTATGGACTTATCTAACTCTGGGGGATACGGGGAATAAGATAAAGTCCCTAAAAGCTATAGAAGAACCATTTTTGATTCCCCAAAGAATCAAGTGGGAAGAGTATGTAAAGAACATTTTATTTAAATATTTTATAGAATGGAAATGTTTAAAGTTCTCCATTGAACCATCAATGCCAATTAAGAACCTTTATTTTTAAGAGTGTAAGGCCATTTATTGCATTACATTTATGCAGCCTCTCAAAGAAGATTAAAAGTGAACATATATTTTGCAAGAATTTGTTTTACGCTTAGAAATTCTTAGAAACGGAATCATTAAGAGTAACTGGAATTAAATTCTCCATGATTGCCATCACAAGTGAAATGCTCTACAGACGGCGGGACTTATTCAGCCATAGTGTGCGTTGCACTTTCTCCCCTTCATAAGTACCTTTATTTATGTTGCGCTTTATGCAATACTGATTGTTTTAAAGCAGCTTTACAGTGATAACGGGAAAATTTGTAAAATGAGTGCACCATCTTTCCATATAAAAAGTCTTTGACAACACATTCAAAAGTGAAATGTCTAGTGAGTGGTGCAAAAGAGTTGTGTTCTGAAATAAGGAGGTAAGTCCTCAGTTTTTTTTTTTTTACAATATACATACTGTATGTACAATATAGTAGCATTTAAACAATATATTTGATTTGTGAACTGATGTTCAGCTGTTCTTTTTAATAGTCAACTAATTTTCGGATCAACAGTCACTAAGCTCAGTAAACACTGGTCACAGACACCAAGCTGATTCCTCACCAAAAAACCCCAGTCATCATGTTTTCAGGCCATTTCAAGTTTGATTTTGACGTAACATAATGCGGTGGCCAGCTGTTTACTTATTTTTTTAGTAGTGTTCCCATAAATGCAATAATTTTGTTAATTCAAGCTGATTCGACATGAGGCAGGTTTTATCGTGTGAATCAATCATAACCAATCACATTCAATCCTAAGTCCCTATCGAGGAAAGTCTGTTCACTCGCGGCCATATTTGCAAGGCCTCCAGGCAGCTGTTTCGGGCATAAAAGTCCTATCTATTTAAATGGGGGAATCCTGGAAAATCAAAAACTGCTTGCCGATCTCACAATTAAATAACACAATCTGACGTGAACTGTCCCATAAATATAGTTTCTTATGCTCAAATAGAATCAAAAAGGCTTATTTTTCAGGCTAAACAAGCCAATGCGAATGTGCAGTCCTAAGTGCGTGTCTCAGGATTCTATGGGAACCGGAGCTTCTAACAGCAGCTGCAGTGATGCAATGACTTTACCGATCAGCGATTGGCTCTTTTACTTTAGAAGGCGGGACTATTCCGCCATATTGTGCGTTGCAGTTTCTCCCATTGATGCGTAATAGGAGGGAACTTTCTTTCTATATCTACATTCTTTGCTTTCACCCTTTCATTCTCAATTACCCCCCACCAAACCCACTGCACGCTTTAGGGGGTCTGTTTAAAATCTATGGGCTCAGGGGAGGCAAGAGAGACGCAGTGTCTTGCTGTAACTTTACCTGCGGGTGTCACTGTTGGACAGTGTTACTTTATGAAAGCTAGTGATTTATACACTTTTAAATGTCACATTTTGTAATAATTGCGTTTTTTTATTTTTGTAATATGGATTTTTTTTCCATATTAAAAAGGCACTGCCTCCCTTGCCTCCTCGGAAGAAATGCATTTGGTATAGCAACAGTACGGAAATTGAGTTGCAATAAAGGTTAATGCTCTATTGCGTTTGAAAATAATGCAGTATCTACACTAAACCTAACTGATAGTCTTAACAAAAGCTAACGTGAGATAAAACATCCAGAGTGTCGTGACTCGTGTTTCAGTTATTAGACAACTAGTCAACCATTATGCATTCCTTTAATGTACTATAGACAGAGACTTTTACCATCAACAACATCTTCAGAGGTGGTTAAATATAAATGTTCCTGTCCTGGAGTGGAGGTGTTGATTTTACTGAGCCCACCACATTTATTATTCATTGTCGGGCCAAATCTGCACATGGTTCTTACCTCTACTCTCTCTCTCAGTCTCTCTCTCTCTCTGTGGCCTATTCTTAGCAAGTGCTGTGGCCACTCTTGTAATATTTTTAAAGATTATTACAGTATTCTGTAACCCCTTTCCCCTCCGGCAGTTGGCCAGGGGCTTCGTTCTTTTTTCCTGCCCTCTTCTCTTTTCTCTCCCGCTCCTTCTCCTCTACCTTTCTCTCGACAACGATCTCTGGTTGTAAAATAATAGACCATCGGCCAGCAATAATTTGCCGTCCAAACAGTGCCGAACACTCCTTGACGTTTACTGAAACCTCATCCCGCACTTGCTCGCTCCGGATCCCTCCGCCCTCTCCGTCGCTGCGTGTTTGTGCAGACAGACTCTGTGGAGACTTCACTTGTGAGAAAGAAGTGTATTTAAAGTGCTCTGTACTTCAAATAAGTTATGCATATTTGTTTTTTTAAAAACGGTACTTGCAGATAATATAGCATTAATGAAAAAAGGCCACTTCATTGTAGAACTCGTAATTACAACTTGCAAACTCAGATTTTTCTGAGAGCTCCGACTTGTACCACCTGACCATTTTACCATTGATAGTGTTGCCATATAAACACATAATTCCGAGTCTGGGGACGTGAACAGCTCACGAGTCCCGTGTTGTGTATTACTGTAATTATAACATGGCACGGAAACAGCAGTACATTCAGTACACTTTAAACTTATTTCAAAGACATCGGAATTATCAAATTACATATAAAATGTACTTAAGTTATTACTTAAGTGGGTCAAAATGCAACTAGTTGGATTTAATAAATGTAAACTAATGAATTTTCATTGCAAATAACATGCAAATAAGTGCCTGAAAACATTGCATTCTATCTGCACTTAAAGACCCCGTGTGGTGAAAATCAAGTTTTTAATGTTGTTTGTATGTCTATATGTGGTGTTTTTAATATCCTTTCAGTCAAACCATGTGCAAATTCAAGTCAACACGATTGCTGAGTATTTTCTCTGTAAATCTTGATGTGCATCTGGCTTGTCAGGCTACCAGTGAACCAAAGACAGTCTCAAAAACGCGGTTTGAAATCGCTGGTGTTTCTAAACTACCTTTTAACCAATCACGTCAATGTGTGGGCGGGGCTTTAGCATATCATTAACTATTCTCTGAAGCAAGGCAGTCTCAAGAGCCATACCGCTATATTTTTCTGTTGATACTAAAAATCATGATGTTCAAAGCGTTTCTAAGGATGCTGATTTTCAGAAGGCAGACTGAGATGGCGAACGCATGGTTTGTGTAACATTAGCAACACATTATTAGCTGTTTGATAATAAAGTCAAGCAAAAGGCTAATCATATTAATTACTGTGTGTCTGACGTTGTAAAGAGTGATAACATCGTGCAGTGTTTACTACAGTAACTACAGTCTCTGAGCTGGTGTGAGTGAGTGGAGGCGGGGCACATTTGCATATTTATGAATCCACGTATACTAAATGAAGCAGGGGTGTCGAGTTACATACAAGTTATGTAAAGACCCGCCCCCCTTTAGTTACTGTTGCTATGTCCGACAAGCCATGGCGCTCTCACGCCACACACACACACACACATTCTCACGTAGAGAAAATACATCGCGGAGCAAAGAGGACACTGACAACACGCCGGCACGCAGGACAGAGCAAGTTACTTTTGATATGAAACAAAGATACTCAACTCTGAAATTGTCGTTTTTTAAAGAAATGTAAACAATAAATAGCGTTTTGTGGCTCTTTAATGTGTGGTGATCGCTGTAGCGCCTCAGTTAAAGCTGAACCGATCATCTCTTCCTTCTAGTTCATTGATAAGCATCAAATAAACATGAACAAACACTAAAAGAAATGTTGTTTCAACCGCAGAAAGACGTCAGCACACACCGTTTTTAAGTTCAAGTCCACCGACGTTAATCTACTAACTCTCCTGACTGCTTTGTCAGACAAACCGGCAGATTCGGCGATGTGATTGGTCAGATCGCCTGTCAATCAAACTCGTGGCAAAGGGTGAATTTGAAGATAAAATGGACAAACTACGACCTGCTCCATCAAATTTGAAATCGACTGTGTGGCAACATTTTGGATTTTCTGAAAACACCGAAAAAGGTGTCGTTGATAAAAGCCATACTGTGTGCAAAGTCTGTGGCTCCAAAATCTAATATTTCGGCAACACGACTAATATAAAGAAACATTTTACGCGGTGACACTCACAGCTGGAGAAACAGCGAAGATAAACTACGGTAGGCCTAGATGTTGTAAGTTCGTATTTAATTTGTCCCCTGACGTTTTTCTTCTATGTTTTAAAGATTTGTTTTGTTTTGTTGCTCTAACCAAAGTACAGCACTTTGGCGTAACTCTGTTGCTTTTAAATGTGCTATATTAATCAAATTTGTCTTGACTTGAAAGTAAACTTTTTTTGCTTTAAAGACATTTTTTTTGTTCTAAAGAAACTGAAAAATAGAGAACTGTTTATTCTTAATGATTGTTCTTTGCAATTGTATGGCTTGCCATGTTTCATTCAGAGCTTGTTAATACTGAATATAACTTTGTTAATAAAATAAAAGTATTGAAAGAAATCTTCATAATCATTTTTAATATGGCAATACTGTCAAACAGATATTCTAACTATACACAAAAAGCATCCGATTTTGGTTAAAATGTAAAGTTCATGTATTTGCACAGCAGGATAATTAGTTACCAAAAAAGTATGTTAAGAATAGTTTTGGGAATCGGATCGTTACTCCAAGAATCGGAATCGGCTCGGATCATTTAGTGCCTTAAGATTCCCACCCCTAGTTTTTATTTAAATATGTTATTTGGAAGATGAATTTTAAAGCTACACTGTGTGATATTTTCCCCCATCTAGTGGTGAAAAGGTATATGACCATCCAGTGAATTTTAGTTTCTGTTCCTCTCAATTCCGATTTCGTTTTAACTCCTACGGTGGCCGATTTAGTCCAAGATTAATATGGCTTCCAGTTCGACCTCGTCCACATTCGACACGGTGCCATCGAGTGTTAAAACGCCAAAGGCGAAGCTTGAATTTACGGGTATGTCCCTCTTTGGCTGATGTACTTTCAAGATGGAGGAGCAACATGGCGACCGGCATTCGAACCCCTCACCCGTATGTTTTTTCAATGGCATATTATAAACTTTATTACTTGAAAGAAGTAAATATACATCAATGAGCACATATATTTTTGAAAGAACTAAGTGTTTTTAGCTAAGAATAAACTAAAAAAGTTACACAGTGTAGCTTTAAGGGATACTTAAACTACAGGGCAACTTTAAGTATATTCTATTCTAAAAGTATGCTAACGTGTATTTCGTTTCCACAAGGCCTGGTCATGGTCTTTAGTGGCAAGCCTTGTGTTGGCAGTGCCAGCCGCCAATGCGAAGCGTTTTATGCAGCGTGGAACATATAGCAACTCTCTCGCGCTAGATGATCTTTCTTGAGTTTATCCTTGTATATTTGCTATATAATCAGCCATTTACGAAACAGTAGTGTTTTGGTGGTTTTCCTCCTGGAGATCAGAATCTTGTTTTTGTGGTTGCCATAGTTCAAACAACCGTGTGCTGTTTGGTTCTTACCAAGCAGAACAGCAAAGGACAAGCCCACGTACGAGAAGCAATTATATCCACTTGCATGTTCATTACGTTCGAAATAGATTAATTATGACAGATTTGGCCAAAATACAGCATGCAGTGAATAGTAAATGGACGGCACTCCACTGCATGGAAGAAAAATCTGTACATTTCAGTGGATGCGTTATAAACGTGGGCTTGTGTTTCCTAAAACAGGACTTCACTGGCCAAAAACAATCTTAAGGGGAGCAGTCTCAGTGTTTTCATTGTTTTTCTTCTGCTGAGTTGAGGTGAGTGGTGTTTTGCTTTCTGGCCAACACCCGGCGTTCCTGAGGTTGGTTAGGTGCGCTGATCCGATGGCACATGGATACACGCTCAGACTGCTGACTGGACCTTACGAAACGCTGGGTACGGGACGGGCTATCGCCGCCAAACCTGCAGAACTCCATCATTCGCTCTCCGGTTATTATTAGCCTAGCTCCTCCTACATCAGTAATGAAAGGAAATTGCGCAGGACGCTTCATTATATAGGGAGGAGATTGATTTCAAGGTGAATGCGCGGCCTGTGCGATTACAAACCTTTGTGAAAACATCTTTTTAGCCGTTTATATGAGCTCGCCACACAGCAAGTGCATGCGTCTTGTGTCGTTTCAGAAAGTCACGGTAATTCATGACTTCAGGATCAGGTTGGGAGCAAGATGGATGAGTTCAATTACTCCAGTGTTTTCCTCATTTGGTTAAGCCCCTGAACAAACAGCTGGACATTTGTTGCTGAATTCACTGTCTTTTTTTTTCTTTTCATATGACTCTTATAATGTACTACTGTTCACAAGTTTGGGGTCAGTAAGACATTAATGCTTTTATTCAGCAAGGACGCGTTCAATTGATCAAAAGTGACAGGAAAGACATTTATAATGCTTTTTCTATTCATCAAATAATCCTGCAAAAATAAAAATTTCATCAAGAGTTTCACCAAAATAGGACGCCGCACAACTGTTTCCAACATTGATCATCATAAATGTTTGTTGAGCATCAAATCCTCATATTAGAATGATTTCTGAAGGATCATGTGACACTGAAGACTGGAGTAATGATGCTTTGATCACAGGAATAAATTACACTTTACTATATAGGAAACACATATTTTAAATTGTAATAAAGCTTAACCCTTAAACAGGAACGACTGGAAAATGACCAGCGAAAAATTATTTCATTTAACTTTTTCTTTAATCTGGATTTAAAGGGATAGTTCACCCAAAAATGAAAATTAGCCCATGATTTACTCACCTTAAAGGCATCCTAGGCATCCTAGGCATCCCCGGCCGAAACTTGTATGGATATATGGATATTTTTCTTACACAAACGCATCAATTCGCTTCAGAAGGCCTTTATTAACACCCCAGAGCCGCGGGGAGCAGTTATTTGACGGACAGATGAATTTTTTCATGGACTTCAAAAACAGAGCAACTATTACTGCTATTATAAAGCTTGGATTAGCCTGGACTTTTTTAATATAACTCTGATTGTGTTCGTCTGAAAGAAGAATGTCATATACACCTAGGATGACTTGAGGGGGAGTAAATCACAAGATAATTTACATTTTTGGGTGAACTATCCCTTTAAGTAAAACATATCCAAAGGAATTTTTAAAATATTTGATGTAGTTTGGATTTTATGAGTTGTAACTCCCAGGTTGTGTTGCCTGTTTAGGGTATAATAAAGGATCATCCACAGTATTGACAATGCATGGTGTTTCAAGGTAAACTGGCTCGCTGTACTGGTCATTGCATAATTGCGATGTGAGGGGTCGGTTGTGGGTGGTGGGAGGGCCAGTAGAAATCTTGTTCCAGGACTTTTTGTTGAGTATACATATTTGCATTTTTAACTACTTGCAGATAAATAAATTTTTCTTGCAACTCTGCAGGAAGGTAGCCCTCCAAGAGCAGGGTTGGACACACATGTTCTGCCATAAAATTAGCTGTGTAAGTCTCTGAAAGAACATATCTAGTTAAAAATGCAAATATGTAGTCAACAAAAAGTAATAATATCAGGTTTTCATGTGAATATTAACATTTGCACATTTATTTTTTAACTCAAACTACATAGATTGAGAAGGGGAACTGTACACAGTGGGCCCAGAGGCCTGGAGGGCCTATAAGGGTCTTCCCTTAGGCAACATAACCTGGGAGTTAAATACACTCTAAAAAATGCTGGGTTAAAATTAAAAGCAACCCAAGTTGGGTTGAAAATGGACTAACCCAGCAATTGGGTTGTTTTAAGCAAACATTTAACCCAACCGCTGGGTAAAAATGACCCATTCACTGGGTTAAAACAACCCAATTGCTGGGTTAGTCCATTTTCAACCCAACTTGGGTTGTTTTTAACCCAGCATTTTTAGAGTGTACCTTTCAAAATGCGGTAAATAACAGCATGAGTAACATATCATTTAATTTTTTTTTTCAACATCTTAAGACAATGTTCACAATTAATATTAGCAGTTGTTTTGCATTTTTTTCTGAAAAAAAATTAAGATGAATATATATTTATTTATTACAAAATCTGAATGTCCTGCACCAATGGTGCCCATGTTGGGTTTAGGACAGGCTGACTAATTGATCACAGAAAACTTGAAAGCATACTCAAGACCAGGCTATGATAAATAATAAAAGGATTTGATGAAAGAAAAAAAAACGTTTTTATGACCAAAACAAGACACTAAAGAGTATGTAACTCGTGGGTTATGTTGCCTGTTTTAGGGTTAAGAGACTTAAAGGTAGGGTAGGTAGGATTTGGTTAAAAAAGTTTTTTTCCAAATTTGTTTAAACTTTCTTTATATATCAATACATATTTAAAATGTAAGTACTCTGAAAAAGAAAGTATGAAAATTGAGTGTCTGTAGACCTCTCACGACTGTTTAAAAGACAGCTCATTATTTCCATTCACTCCACCTTCTCCCTTCTGGGCTCTTTCCAAAGCCACGCCCCCAAAACACATGAACGCGCCGACCGCTCAGCTGACGCATTATTTACCTGAGACGAGCGGAGAAGAAGGAGCGGAGTGCATGTAGTACTCACTCTCAAGCTAGAATAACGATACTGGTAAAGTTCAAAATACACACACAGTATCTTCGACACACACAGATACAAGATACAAACTTTGGTAGAGTATATGAAAACAAACCAAGGGCCGAAATAAACGTGCAGGTAAAGTTCCCGGTGAACATGGTAAAAGAGTTTAGACAGAGGGT